>NC_134837.1:250617546-250940879 GCF_004210375.1 Tachypleus tridentatus | reverse complement strand
CAACCTGCTATTTGTTTACACATACCTACAGGTTTACTTTAAACCTGCTGTTTGTTTACACATATCTACAAGTTTACTTTAACCTGCTATTTGTGGTTTACTTTAACCTGCTGTTTGTTTACACGTAATCTACAAGTTTTTTTACTTGCTATTTGTTTACACATACTACAAGTTTTAGCGCAACCTACTATTTGTTTTACACATATCTACAAGGTTTACTTTTAACCTGCTATTTGTTTTTTACACATGTGACAAGGTTTACTTTTAACCTGCTATTTGTTTACACATATCTACAAGGTTTACTTTTAACCTGTTGTTTACACATACCTACAAGTTTACTTTTAACCTGCTATTTGTTTACACATACCTTTATTATGTATTTGTTTATTTCTTTACTTTTAACCTGCTATTTCTTTACGTATATACAAGGTTTACTTTTAACCTGCTGTTTGTTTACACATACCTACAAGGTTTACTTTTTATTAAAGGTTGCTATTTGTTTACACATATCTACAAGTTTATTTTAACCTGCTAAACAGCAAGGTTCACTTTTAACTTGCTATTGTTTACACATATCTACAAGTTTACTTTTAACTGCTGTTTGTTTACACATATCTACAAGGTTTTACTTTTAATATGCTATTTGTTTACACATACCTACAATTTGTTTACTTTTAACCTGCTATTTGTTTACACATATCTACAAGGTTTACTTTAACCTGCTATTACACAGAGTTCACTTTTAACCTGCTATTTGTTTACACATACTTTTAACCTACTATATTTCTTTACACATATTATTAGTTTACTTTAAACTGCTGTTTGTTTACACATACCTACAAGTTTACTTTTAACCTGTTATTACAAGTTCACTTTAACTGTTTTGTTTACACATATCTACAAGTTTACTTTTAACCTATTGATTATTAAGTTCACTTTTAACTTGTTATTTGTTTACACATACCTACAAGTTTACTTTTAACTGCACTTAACCTTTGTTTACACATATCTACAAGTTTACTTTTAACCTGTTATTACAAGGTTTACTTTTAACCTGCTGTTTGTTTACACATACCTTATTGGTTTACTTTTAACCTGCTATTTGTTTACACAATATCTACAAGTTTACTTTTAACCTACTATTTGTTTACACATTTCTACAAGTTTACTTTTAACCTGCTATTACAAGGTTTACTTTAACCTGCTGTTTGTTTACACATGTTATTTAGTTTAACCTGCTTCTTTTACACGTTCACCTGGGTTACCTGCTATTTGTTTACACATATCTACAAGTTTACTTTTAACCTGTTATTACAGGTTCACTATTAACTTTTAACTTGCTGTTTGTTTACACATATCTACAAGGTTTACTTTTAACCTGCTGTTGTTTACACATATCTACACTGTTTTTAAGCCACTATTACAAGTTTTAACCTATTGCTACACATTACAAGTTCACTTTTAGCCTGCTGTTTGTTTACACATATTTACAAGTTTACTCTTAACCTGCTATTTGTTTACACATACCTACAAGTTTACTTTTAACCTGCTGTTTGTTTACACATACTTGATGGTTTACTTTTAACCTGCTATTTGTTTACACATATCTACAAGGTTTACTTTTAACCTGCTATTTATTTGTTTATACACAGTTTATTTTAACTAGGTTCACTTTTAACCTGTTATTACAAGGTTCACTTTAACTTGCTGTTTGTTTACACATACCTACAAGTTTACTTTTAATCTGCCTTTAACCTGTTATTTATTTAAAGTTCACTTTTAACTTGCTATTTGTTTACACATATCTACTGGGTTTACTTTAACCTGCTATTACAAGTTCACTTTTAGCCTGCTGTTTGTTTACACATATCTACAAGTTTACTTTTAACCTGCTATTTCTTTACACATACCTACAAGTTTACTTTTAACCTGCTGTTTGTTTACACATGCTTATTAGTTTACTTTTAACCTGCTATTTGTTTACACATATCTACAAGTTTACTTTTAACCTACTATTTGTTTACACATATCTACAAGTTTACTTTTAACCTGCTGTTTGTTTACCATGCTTATTAGTTTACTTTTAACCTGCTATTTGTTTACACATATCTACAAGTTCACTTTTAACCTGTTATTACAAGTTCACTTTTAACATGCTATTTGTTTACACATACCTACAAGTTTACTTTTAACTGCTATTTGTTTACACATATCTACAAGTTTACTTTTAACCTGTTAAACAAGTTCACTTTTAACTTGCTATTTGCTTACACATATCTACAAGTTTACTTTTAACTGCTATTTGTTTACACATATCTACAAGTTTACTTTTAACCTGCTATTACAAGTTTACTTTTAACTGCTATTTGTTTACACATATCTACAAGTTTACTTTTAACCTGCTATTACAAGTTCACTTTTAGCCTGCTGTTTGTTTACACATGCTTATTAGTTTACTTTTAACCTGCTATTTGTTTACACATATCTAGTTTCACTTTAACTTGCTATTTGTTTACACATACCTACAAGGTTTACTTTTAACCTGTTATTACAAGTTCACTTTTTACTTGCTATTTGTTTACACAATCTACTGGGTTTACTTTTAACCTATTATTACAAGGTTCACTTTTAACTTGTTGTTTGTTTACACATACCTACCTAGGTTTGCTTTTAACTGCTGTTTGTTTACACATATCTACAAGGTTTACTTTAACCTGCTATTATTACACATATATACAAGTTTACTTTTACCTGCTGTTTGTTTTACACGTGTATTGGTTTACTGTTAACCTGCTATTTGTTTACACATATCTACAAGTTTACTTTTAACCTGCTATTTGTTTACACATTTCTACAAGTTTACTTTTAACCTGCTATTACAAGTTTACTTTTAACCTGCTGTTTGTTTACACTTGCTTATTAGTTTACTTTTAACCTGCTATTTGTTTACACATATCTACAAGTTTACTTTTAACCTGTTATTACAAGTTCACTTTTAACTTGCTATTTGCTTACACATATCTACAAGTTTACTTTTAACTGCTGTTTGTTTACACATATCTACAAGTTTACTTTTAACCTGCTATTACAAGTTCACTTTTAGCCTGCTGTTTGTTTACACATATTTACAAGTTTACTCTTAACCTGCTGTTTGTTTACACATACCTACAAGGTTTAACTTATTTGTTTACCTGCTGTTTGTTCACACGTGCTTATTTGTTTTTACTTTTAACCTTTAACTTGCTATTTGTTTACATACACATATCTACAAGTTTACTTTTAACCTGCTATTTGTTTACACATACCTACAAGTTTACTTTTAACCTGCTGTTTGTTTACACATGCTTATTACTTTACTTTTAACCTGCTATTTGTTTACACATATCTACAAGTTTACTTTTAACCTGCTATTACAAGTTTACTTTTAACCTGCTATTACAAGTTTACTTTTAACCTGCTATTTGTTTACACATACCTACAAGTTTACTTTTAACCTGTTATTTGTTTACACATATCTACAAGGTTTATTTTAACCTGTTATTACAAGTTCACTTTAACCTGCTGTTTGTTTTACACATACCTACAAGGTTTACTTTTAACAAGTTTACTGCTGTTTGTTTACACATATCTACAAGTTTACTTTTAACCTGCTATTTGTTTACACATATCTTATTGGTTTACTTTTAACCTGCTATTTGTTTACACATACCTACAAGGTTTACTTTTAGCACCTAACCTACTGTTTTGTTTATGCATATACAAGTTTATTTAACCTGCTACTTTTTAACCTGCTATTTTTTACATCTATCTACAAGTTCACTTTTAACCTGCTGTTTGTTTACACATATACCTAAAAGTTTACTTTTAACCTGCTATTTGTTTACACATATCTACAAGTTTACTTTTAACTTGCTTTTTTTATTACCTATTACAAGTTTACTTTTAACTTGCTGTTTGTTTACACATACCTACAAGTTTACTTTTAACCTGCTGTTTGTTTACACATATCTACAAGGTTTACTTTTTAACCTGCTATTTGTTTTCACATACCTACAAGTTTTCTTTTAACCTGCTATTTGTTTTACACATATCTACAAGGTTCACTTTTAACCTGCTATTTGTTTACACATATCTTCAAGTTTACTTTTAACCTGTTATTTGTTTACACATATCTACAAGTTTACTTTTAACCTGCTATTACAAGTTCACTTTTAACCTGCTATTTGTTTACACATACCTACAAGTTTACTTTTAACCTGCTATTTGTTTACACATATCTACAAGTTTACTTTTAACCTGCTATTTGTTTACACATATCTACAAGTTTACTTTTAACCTGCTATTTGTTTACACATATCTACAAGTTTACTTTTAACCTGCTATTACAATTTTACTTTTAACCTGCTATTTGTTTACACATACCTACAAGTTTACTTTTAACCTACTGTTTGTTTATACATGCTTATTAGTTTACTTTTAACCTGCTATTGTTTACATATATCTACAAGTTCACTTTTAACTTGCTATTTGTTTACACATACCTAAAAGTTTACTTTTAACCTGCTATTTGTTTACACATATCTACACAGGTTTACTTTAACTTGTTATTACAAGTTCACTTTTAACTTGCTATTTGTTTACACATACCTACAAGTTTACTTTTAACCTGCTATTTGTTTACACGTATCTACAAGTTCACTTTTAACCTGCTATTTGTTTACACATATCTTCAAGTTTACTTTTAATCTGCTATTTGTTTACACATATCTACAAGTTTACTTTTAACCTGTTATTACAAGTTCACTTTTAACTTGCTATTTGTTTACACATATCTACAAGTTTACTTTTAACCTATTATTACAAGTTCACTTTTAACTTGCTATTTGTTTACACATATCTACAAGTTTACTTGCTATTTGTTTACACATATCTATTACAAGTTCACTTTTAGCCTGCTGTTTGTTTACACACACCTACAAGTTTACTTTAACATTGCTATTACAAGTTCACTTTTATCCTACTGTTTGTTTACACATACCTACAAGTTTACTTTTAACCTGCTATTTGTTTACACATACCTACAAGTTTACTTTTAACCTGCTGTTTGTTTACACATGCTTATTAGTTTACTTTTAACCTGCTATTTGTTTACACATATCTACAAGTTTACTTTTAACCTGCTATTTGTTTACACATATCTACAAGTTTACTTTTAACCTGCTATTTGTTTACACATATCTACAAGTTTACTTTTAACCTGTTATTACAAGTTCACTTTTAACTTGCTATTTGTTTACACATATCTACAAGTTTACTTTTAACCTGTTATTACAAGTTCACTTTAACCTGCTGTTTGTTTATACATATCTACAAGTTTACTTTTAACCTGCTATTAGAAGTTCACTTTTAGCTATTTAACTTTACACATACCTACAAGTTGTTTAACCTGTTTTGTTTACACATACCTACAAGTTTACTTTTAACCTGCTATTACAAGTTCACTTTTATCCTACTGTTTGTTTACACATACCTACAAGTTTACTTTTAACCTGCTATTTGTTTACACATACCTACAAGTTTACTTTTAACCTGCTGTTTGTTTACACATGCTTATTAGTTTACTTTTAACCTGCTATTTGTTTACATATATCTACAAGTTCACTTTTAACTTGCTATTTGTTTACACATACCTACAAGTTTACTTTTAACCTGCTATTTGTTTATATCTACAAGTTTACTTTTAACCTGTTATTACAAGTTCACTTTTAACTTGCTATTTCTTTACACATACCTACAGGTTTACTTTTAACCTGCTATTTGTTCACACATATCTACTAGTTTACTTTTAACCTGCTATTTGTTTACACATATCTACAAGTTTACTTTTAACCTGCTATTACAAGTTCACTTTTAACTTGCTATTTGTTTACACATACCTACAAGTTTACTTTTAACCTGCTATTTGTTTACACATATCTACATGTTTACTTTTAACCTGCTATTTGTTTACACATATCTACAAGTTTACTTTTAACTTGCTATTTGTTTACACATACCTACAAGTTTACTTTTAACCTGCTATTTGTTTACACATATCTACAAGTTCACTTTTAACCTGCTATTTGTTTACACATATCTTCAAGTTTACTTTTAACCTGCTATTTGTTTACACATATCTACAAGTTTACTTTTAACCTGCTATTTGTTTACACATATCTACAAGTTTACTTTTAACCTGTTATTACAAGTTCACTTTTAACCTGTACTATTTGTGCACACATGCCGACAAATTTAATTTTATTTTGCTATTTGTTTACACATACCTAGAAGTTTACTTTTAACCTGCTATTTGTGTACACATACTGACATATTTAATTTTAAGTTGCTATTTTTTTACATATACCTATAAGTTTACTATTTGGCTCGGCATGGCCAAGCGTGTTAAGGCGTGCGACTCGTAATCTGAGGAGCGCGGGTTCGCATCCCCGTCGCGCCAAACATGCTAGCCCTTTCAGCCATGGGGGCGTTATAATGTGACAGTCAATCCCACTATTCGTTGGTAAAAGAATAGCCCAAGAGTTGGCAGTAGGTGGTGATGATTAGCTGCCTTCGCTCTAGTCTTACAGTGCTAAATTAGGGACGGCTAGCACAGATACCCTTTGAGTAGCTTTGTGCGAAATTCACAAACAAACAAGTTTACTTTTAACCTGCTGTTTGTTTACACACACTTTCTATTAGTTTACTTTTAACCTGCTATTTGTTTACACATACTTACATGTCTATTTTTAACCGTCCAGTTGTTTACAAATATCTAT
This sequence comes from Tachypleus tridentatus, assembly GCF_004210375.1. NCBI lineage: Eukaryota > Metazoa > Arthropoda > Merostomata > Xiphosura > Limulidae > Tachypleus > Tachypleus tridentatus. The sequence continues at coordinate 250,934,064 of NC_134837.1, read as the reverse complement.
AATTTAGCCTATATAATAAGGTTACTCTCTGTTTACACATAATCACAAGTTTACTTTTAGTTTGCCATTTGTTGACAAATAGCTACAAGTTTACTTTTAACCTGCATTTTATTTCCTCATAGTTATTGGTATATACAAATATAATAATATTTAGAAACTTGTTAATACACACACAAAAAGTGGAAGGTTTTGAACGACAATCAAAGTGAATAATGATTACATGAGAGTATTTTTAGTCAAAAGCTATAAACTGTAGCTGAAAGTTATACAAAACCAGTACTGTGTGAAACAAAATGTTATCACAAAATAAACATGAAAATAGAACCAATGTTGTTTCCCTTTTAGAATTATGTTTCTAAAGGCAGCATCCACGAAGGGGGCCTTGCAAGGTTACATAAACTACCTAGCACTTGGAAGATAAGTGTGCGTAAAAATGCGAAGGCTTGGTTTGTTTGTTTGTTTTTTGAATTTCGCACAAAGCTACTCGAGAGCTATCTGTGCTAGCCGTTCCTAATTTAGCAGTATAAGACTAGAGGGAATATAGCTAGTCATCACCACCCACCGTCAACTCTTGGGCTACTCTTTTGCCAACGAATAGTGGGATTGACCGTAACAGAATAACGCCCCCCAACAGCTGAAAGGGTGAGAATGTGTATTATGACGGGAAATCCAACAGATTGCAAGTTGAGTGTTTTAATCGAGAGGCCCTAATAACACTGAGTAAACTATTTGTTTCAGCAACTAAAGTAGTGAAGTAAATCTATGTGACGATTCAACTTTAGATTAATTATCACGGTAAAGAGCATTAACTGTCATCCTAATAACCAAATTCTGTTTATTCCCTCTTTGCAATTACATTGTGTTACATCAGCTTCCTTATCAAAATGACTTAACCCTTCCTTACAGTGACACTGTTATCCATTGTTTTAACATATTTACATTTTAACCTGCTCTTTGTTTACAAACAACTACAGCTTAACCTGTTGAATGCTGTTAACTAAGCTGCCGGCCCGGCATGGCCAAGCGTGTTAAGGCGTTCGACTCGTAATCCGAGGGTCGCAGGTTCGAATTCCGGTCGCACCAAACATGCTCGCCCTCCTAACCGTGGGGTGTTATAATGTGACGGTCAATCCCAATATTCGTTGGTAAAAGGGTAGCCCAAGAGTTGGCGGTGGGTGGTGATGACTAGCTACCTTTCCTCTAGTCCTACACTGCTAAATTAGGGACGGCTATTGCAGATAACCCTCGAGTAACTTTGCGCGAAATTCAAAACAAAACAAACAAAACAGACTAAGCTGCCTTCCCTCTAGATATTATTTGAATTTAAATTAAATATGTAATTATTAGAGAGACAAAACATAGGTCCTCGGGCCGTATTTGGTGCGCCAACTAATTTTATACGGTACGTGAGACGTAATTATAGAGCCGCAAAGTTTACCTTGATGGAAGTATTTTTGTTTGTTCTTAAATTAAACGTTCTGCATCTCAGTTTAATATAAGTTTTGTTAAGTAGTGTTTTAAGAGTTAGTGGAAAACGTAAGGGACTCGAAAATTGTTCGTAGAAAGAAATATAGTCCCGCCAAACCTCCATCACATTCCAAATTGACCTCGATAAAGAAAAAGAGTAGTGCGCCCCTGACTTTAGAATATATCTTTAACATTAAAGACAGGTAACAAAAACATAACCCTCGAGTAACTTGCGTCCAGTTCGACAGACAGTTATGAAGGATCATATTGGTTCGCTTTATAATACTGATCTCACAGAAAAAAAAAAAAAAAAATTTGAAATTTTGCGCAAAGCTACACTAGAGCCATTTGTGCTAGCCGTCCCTAATTTTGCATCATAAGGCTAAAGAGAAAGCAGCTAGTCTTGCTCTTTTACCAACGAATAGTGGGATTGACTCTAACATTATAACGTCCCCACGGCTGACAGGGCGAGCACGTTTGGCGTCACGGGCATTCGAATCGGCTGCCCTCAACTTACGAGTCAAGCGCCCTAACCATCTTGCCATGACGCACAAAGCGAGAAATATAACCAAAGGAAAAGGAAATGCATATCTGTCTCCCGTAGGAATTAGTTGTAGGTTGTTGTGTAACATGGAAAACTAACTGTGTAACAAGTAGCGTTCACACAAATACAGTACGTGTCTGCATTTTCTTGTTAATAATCAGCCCTCGTAACCTTTCCCCGATATTAAAAAAAATGTATATATCAGAGTGAGTGTTGCACTTTATATTTGTTTTTGTTTGTTTTGAATATTCGCGCAAAGCTACACGAGTGTTATCTTCGCTAGCCGTCCCTAATTTAGAAGTGTAAAACTAGAGGGAAGGCATGCACTTTATATACCCTCCCATTCTCTTTGTGATAAATCAGTTACGTAATCCTTGAATGGCTTCTTTTTTTTCCCTTCGTTTCGCAATTTTAATTATTGCTGCTGTAAGCAAAGATAGCAGTGTTTTAATTTAGTTGCTTTTAAACTATAAGCTCTAAAAACTGTAAGCTTTAAACAAGGTGAATAACTTTATCAATACGTTTTAAGCTTCTAAATATATTTTATTTTCTTTTTTCTTAGTGATTTTTTAAAATCTTAATTCACTTCTATAAGGCAGCCCCGGTACCTCAACGGTAAGCCTGAGGGCTTTCGACGCAAAAAATCGTGTTTCTATAGTCACAGTACACGAAGCACATTAACCATTCATTCAGATTTATAGTTAGCAGTAAAAGTTTCATTTAAATGTTTACCATTACGTTTCACAATGAATACAGCATTTATGTAATTATTACACTTCTATTACCCTTTTTACTTTCAGTTCTTCGACATTATACAGTAAAAAAGAAGTAATTATAACGTCTATGTCGTGTTACTCCAACCTTTTGTTTGTGTTTTTCTTGTAGCAAAGCCACCGAGGGGAATTGAACCCCTTATTTTAGCGTTGTAAATTCGAAGACTTACCGCTCTACCAGCGAGGGACCCAACCTCTTATACGCTTAATTCAGCAGTTACATCATTATTTTGTTAACTCGATTGCTTGAACTTATGAAATAGTTACCTCTTCATAGAAACTTTTGGCAGGTGGATGTATGTTTGTTTGTTTGTTTTTTGAATTTCGCGCAATGCTACACGAGGGCCATCTGTGCGAGCCGTTTCTAATTTTGCATTATAAGGCAGCTAGTCATCACCATCCACCGCCAACTCTTGGGCTACTATTTTACCAAAGAATATTGGGATTGAGCGTAACATTATAACGCCCCCATGGCTGAAAGGACGAGCATGTTTGATGTGACAGTGATTCAAACCCCACGACCTTCTGATTACGAGTCGAGTGCCTTAACCATCTTGCCATGCCGGGCCTGTTGTTTGTTACTGCTTTTGTTTGTTTTAGTTTACGTCGTTAAAAAGTTTTAACATTTTACTTAATGTAAATCAACGTTGTTTAATTAGCTGTTTCACACACTTGCTAGTCCTGTTAGACTCATTGTTTATTTTTGTTCCGTCTCCTGTTTGTTTCACTTAGTTTTGCTAACAGTTTTTCGAAGCTGTCGTCGAGAATATTCGAATTGATGCGAACCATGAAATATTCACCGCACCTTAACTCTAGGATCCATAATTAATGCTACTTTCAATTTCGTAAATTAAATACTAGACACAGGGCGTTAGTTTTCCTGCATTGAGCATCACGGGATATTAGTTTAAAGATAATTAATTGAATCTATCACGGAACAATGACCGTGTGACTGAAGAAACAGACAAGTGCCAAAAAAAAAAAAATATGTATGGGTCAAAATATTTCCTTCTGTGTATCCTAGGGTTAAGCTGTGGGTTGCTTATAAGAGTGACAGCCGATCCAGTAGCATGGAACGTACGTACACCCTTGTGCAAATTAATTGAAACAAGACGGAAAATTACAATTTTTTCAATTTTTTGCGTTTTATTTCTAAGAATCCAAAAATTGCTCACAAATTAATACATGATATGACCGCCTTTATTTTTCAGAAGATCATTAATTCGTTTTGGCATCGAGTCCACGAGTTGACTGCAATCTTTACTAATTTTTGGATCGCGGTACCACACCTCAATTATGGCCTCAATTAGCTTATCTTTCGTAGTACAGTCTTTTCCCCGAAGTCTTTCTTTACAAATCGCCCAAAGATATTCAATAGGATTTAAGTCCGGAGAGTTTCCAGGCCAGTCCAGCACCTTTATTTGCGTTGTAGTCATAAAATTCTTCACAAGTTTCGATGTGTGGCACGGAGCCAGATCTTGCTGAAAAATGCCAGATCATCTGGAAATCTCTTTTTCAATTCTGGAACGACTCTTCTCTGCAAAACTTCGATGTACTGTGGTCCTCGCATCATACCTTCTACGATATGTAAGCCTCCGACGCCATAGTAGCTAAAAAAGCCCAAAACATCTTCTTTAATGGATGTTTTACGAACTGATTAATGTGAGATTTTCGAAGTTTCTCACCTGGAGATCTGTGAACATGCAGACTTTGTTAACCCTGTACGAAGTAATGAGTATCGTCACTGAATAACACCTTCCTCCATTGTTCTTGCGTTCAGTTCTTGTATTTCAGACCCCATTGATACCGATTTTTCTTCATTGAGTTGGTAAGAAGTTGTTTTTTGACTGGTTTCCTAGTGTTTCTAATGCAATTTCGAATGAAGTAATATACCTCAAAGTTTCGTCATATATCCCAAAAATAGATCGACTGCACTGCAAAACACAGCTAATGACGCCGTATGTGTGAAAAAATGACTATTAAAGGAAATCATCTGGTCCAGCGAGCCTACACCAGCCGCCACGCTAAAAATATTGTAAAATGACCACTTGTTTCAATTAATTTGCACAAGGGTGTAGGTGGTAGATTACTGTAGACAGGCTACCTTCTCTTTGGTTAGTATTTCAACATTAGAGACACTTTTTAGCAGTTTTGTCATAAATATAGATTATAATTGAAAGTCAAGAATCTATAGAAGAATGTCCGGCATGGCTAGGTGGTTAAGGCACTTGACTCCTAATCCTCGGAGCGCGGGTTCGAATCCCCCGTCACACCAAACATGCTCTTGAGTCTTGGGGATATTATAATGTGACAGTCAATTTCATTATTCGTTGGTAAAAGAGTAGCCCAAGAATTGGTGGTAGGTGGTGGTGATTAGCTGCCTTCCCTCTAGTCTTACACTGCTAAATTAGGGACGGCTAGCGCAGGTAGTCCTCGTGTAGCTTTGCGCGAAATTAAGAAACAAAAGGGTTGTATCAGTATATTTTCAAATTTATATTATTTCTTGCCCCAAATCAAAAGTACATTTATTTTAATGCTAAGTCACCTGAATAAAGTCAAAATGGCGATTGTTATTATTGAATTTTATTTTTTAATACGCTTCTTACTTACGTCACCGGAAATGACGAAAACATAGCATAGTCAGCAATTTAATTTGTGTGCGTGCGTAAGATTTACGTATAGTATCCACTTTCCATTTATTCTTGATTTCCAAAACTAGAGTACTTGTTTACAATTATTATAAAGGAAATTATTATAAGTTGGCTGACATATCCTTAATTTTTATAATGAAGGTAAAAGGGGTCCTTAAAAAACAAAACATTAATTTGGCATGGTTTTATGGTGGAAAATTCGAAACTAAACTAATTAAGGTAAGCCTACTTTCGTCTGCAAAAAGAGCATTCAGATGGGAAAGTAGATAACGGCGTGGAAGAATGGTAAATCGATTTCGGTTCGTTATCGAAATAAGAAACAAGCTTATTTTATCTACAAATTATTTTTTAATATTTTATTAAAGCAAGAGTGATTGTTTTTTATGTCTACGTAAAATAATGAAGACATTATTTTTTATTGTAAATTATGTTTTCGTGCAAAAAATAAATAAAAAACTAGTCCACTGGGAAAACGTTCTATTTGTGTTTACCGGAGTTCGCATAAAACATTTTCTTGTCAGCACTAAAGTTTTATTAGTTTGAAAACCAGGGATAGTTAAAGCTGTTAACTAAAAACTGTTTGGATTTTTAATCTCGTTCTGAGTTGTACAGCAACTTTTCAACTGGAATGAAAACATTACGATTGAATTTAAGTAACCATATTATCATCAGCGTCTAAGGTGGCCCCTGGATTCTCTTTCTAAATAGTAGACTTAGTTATTGCTTTAACAAGAAAGGAAAACAAATATATTTTCCATCGCAAAATTTGTTAGCTTTAAATTTAGCAAAGCCACATTGAGATTCATGTTATGTTCAATGCAAGGAATCGAATCCTGAATTTTAGCGTTGAAAGTTCGCAGACTTAAAACTCTTTCACTGGAATAAAATATCACCTGTTGCGAATATAACTGTTTGAGTGGTCATATTACGGTCCGGATGTATTGTAGTGGTTACTTTCCGGGCTGCGTATTGGTAGCTCGAAGCTCGGACTCTGATATGCTGCTAAATATGCTCAGCACTTTTAGATGTGGAGACATCATAATCGTGGCAGTCAGTTTTAGTATTCGGTTGGGAATAATAGTGTAGGCGGCAGGCGCTTCTAATTGGATACCCTTTCTCTGGTGAACAGTTGTAACAGAGCGATGGCAATTAGTGAACCCCAGAATTTTGTTCATGTATCAATGTATCGCAAAATGTGTCATTTAAGTAGAAAATACCTAACACGAAAAGGACGCCATATCCTAATTTATTCCAGTTTATCAAAAATTCCCATTAAGTTTGCTTTTGCACAAATTCGCATTGGTCTATCTACTGTGCCCACTGCGAGGAATCGAATGTCGGAGGTTCGGCATGACCTGGTGGTTAAGGCACTCGATTCGTAATTTGAGAGTCGCGGGTTCAAATCCCCGTCACAGCAAACATTCTCGCCCTTTCAGATGTGAAGGCAGTATCATGTGACTGTCAATCCCACTATTCGTTGGTGAAAGAGTAGCTCAAGAATTAGGGATGACTAGCATAAATAGCCCTCATGTAGCTTTGCGTCAAAATTCAAAACAAACAATCAAGTGCATAAAACCTTTTACGTACAATACGCACACGTGCGTAGGAGTTTTTTTTCCTGAAAAAAAAATCAAACTTAAAGTAAGACGACAACAAAAATAAAAGCGAGAAGAGTAAAAACAACAACTCTCTTTACAATAACGGAGGTCGTCTCAGACTTCCCATACATGGGGCAATTTATTTATTTCGACGCTCCAGGATATTTATGCGACCTCACTGATTTACTGGGAAAAACAAAAAAGGAGAATGTTACTTAATTTTATTGTGATCTCCTAAAGAGGAGAAAAAAAAACAACATATCATTTGATCGATGCGAACAAAGGCCTTGCCAGTGAGTAAGCTATCGGCAGCCGGTCTATTTCTGTTTCGTTTTTCCACGCATAAAGTATGGTCTAAGTTGTATAGTGAGTGGCCCAATAGATGGATGTAGTTTGCCCGATCAATAAGAAATGGTTATGTACTGTAAGGAGCTCGAACTGACACACGCAGGACCACATCTGTGGAGCTTCCTGTCTGCTCTCATGACTTTTTTTTTTTATCGGTTCAGGACTGATCGACCAAGCGATGCGAGAACCCTTGCGTTCGGAATCTCTGGGTGTTTGAAAAGTTCTTGGTGATGCAATAGCGCGCTGCAGTTTTTGTTATATTTACTTCTCTTTAAAAGTTCGGTTCTACTTTTTTCTGCAGTCGTCATTTGGTCGATAGTGATAATCAATACGTGCATACCTACTGTAGGGTTTTTGTCTCTGACGTTCCATGTATCAAGAAATAACAGATCTCACAAACAAGAAGAAAATAACAAGAAACCTAGAACTTTGCACTAAATGGTTTGTGTAGTTTAACGTGTTTGAGATTACTAAAGTGAACTTTGCCTGCTTTAAAGAGGATCTGGTAAGAAAACCACCAACGATTTGCAGTGTTTAGTTCATATGTCTCGAGCATCAAACCAAGCCTAAATTGTATTATAATAAATGTGAAATGTGTGTGTGGTTTCTTATAGCAAAGCCACATCGGGCTATCTGCTAAGTCCACCGAGGGGAATCGAAACCCTGATTTTAGCGTTGTAAATCTGTAGTGTTACCGCTGTATCAGCGGAGGACGTGAAATTTTGTAGAAACAGTAATGAACATTACGATGAAAACTTCCCGAGGTGATAGCTTTACTTAACAGATTTCGTTAAAACTATTTGTTGTATAGGACAAAGCTACACAATGAGCTGTAATTCTGCTCTGCCAGTAGGCAGATATCGAAACCTGATTTTTAGCGTCATAAATGTCGTGAGCCACCGGTGGAATCTTTAAAAATAGCAACATATTCATGAAACAAAACTATAATTATAGGTGGAATGATACAGGTAATTAGTGTTGTGTATTTTGTTTAAGACAAAGCTACTAACATTCATTTACCGCCGTCCGTAAGTTTGAACTGTCGACAGAGAGAAGACAACTGACCGGCAACACCCACTGTCAGTTGTTAAGTTTCTCTACACTCACATTTTTACATTCTCCACGGCTGAAAGGGCGAGCATGTTCGGTGCTGAATTTGGATCTGGTGACCCGCGAATCTAGCAACTCAGCCACTATGCCATGCCATGCCAGGCCCTAAAACGGTGTGGTAACGTGTCAGGTTTCTTTATTTTAAGTTTTACTAAAGTGAATGAGTATAATTACTTTTCCTGCGTGGTCGCCATTTCTTGCGAATAAGAGTAAAGTTAATTCAAATAAAATAATGATAAACAAGTCAACAGTCAGTGTTAAAATTAAAATAATAATGTTCCTTTATAAATTCTTACCATAAAAAATCTGATTTTCAGAAGGCTTAAGTAGCATTGATAATAATTATATTTCTCCTGCTTAACGTGATCAACACCGTAAAAGTTGTCGTTCATGAAAGCTGTTTATATGTATATATATCACATGTATCATTTTAGTCAGTTATAGTGAATACTAAATCAACTCTCCAGCCGCTAGGTTATTCTGGTCACGGGCCAAGGTCGGGCTCATTTCCCTTATGCCGGCCTCGTCCAGTTCTACCTTCTCTCGTGTGACTTTCACATACCCCACCTCACTACTACACCTTAAAGAAATCAAAACACAATAAAGACAAACATCCATGAAAATTTCAACAATCTTTCACGTAAGGGGACGAAGAGGAACCACAATGTTTCTGGCCACTCCAGAGGGATAGAGAATTTTTCAGATTTCTCTCTCTCTAAACTAAAACCCTGCAGCGTTCGTTTACGTTTATCATTATACATTTGCTGTGTCTCAGCCAACCTTTTGTACTCATCTGGTATTGTGCGAAAGGCCTCGTTGGCATTGTGAATGGAATATTTTGTTTACTTGACGTGATACGTTAACCTTTGCTTGCATTCATGATTTCTTAAAATAAATGATTGATACACCACAATGCGTTTTATTAAAGATGTTACACTTCTAGCAATAACTCTTTTAAAGAAACTGTTTGCTTTATATAAAAATCAGAAGTGTGGTTTCATGAATAACACACGAAATATGACGAACGGATAATGTTTAGTATATTACCTAATTTGATTCCAGCTTCTAGGTTTACCAAGTTAAGCCATTTCCTCATAATCAGGCCATTTTTTAATACTTTATAGGAACATACACATCTGGTTCGTGTTATGAATCTCGCTTTCGTTTATTCAGGTTTCTTAGATGTAAATCTGGTATATCTAGTTTTCTCTGTGTGGGTTCACATGCACGTGTACGTACTTGTATGGCTACTGCATAAATATGTAAGGAAAGATGTGTAACTAGTGCTCTCGTATATACCGATGCTATCATATAAATACATAGGTTTTATACACCGCTGATTAGTCACGAATTGTACTGGAATTAAGATTTCAAAATAACTTTGTACAAAATTAACATTAAGAGCGAAATCAAACCTACCTTACCAATGGTTGGCTGTGGTGGAAAATATGTGGCACTTGAAGAATCACTTCGACCACAGATGAGGTCAGTGAAGTCTATCTTTCGAAACATTCCCCCATTGTTAGTGTGAGTGTCTAATTAATAGTGGGAAAATTTGAGCACTTAGCTACTGACTGCGTAACACTTTCAAGATAAAGTTTGGGGATGTTTTGAATGGGCAATGAGAGAAATGTCATGTCAAACATAGAACGATTCGAAACGCTTTATCAGGTACCCTACTCTTCTTTTCACCCAGCGTTCAATTAGGTCATTGTCGCAAGGAAGGTCATTTCACGCCTGGCATGGCCATGTTGTTAGGGCGCTCGACTCGTAATCTGAGGTCTCGCGGGTTCGAATCCTCGTCACACCAAACATACTTACCATTACAACCGTGGGGGCGTTATAATATAACGGTCATTTCCACTTTTCGTTTGTAAAAGAGGAGCCCAAGAGTTGGCGGTGGGTAGTAATGACTAGCTGCCTTCCCTCTAGTCTTGCACTGCAAAATTAAGGGCGGCTAGCGCAGATAACCCTCGTGTAGCTTTGCGCGAAATTCAAAAAAGAAAGAAACGAACAAAAGCTCATTTCCTAGATGCCCTAATCACAGAAACTTATCAAAACGTTGTACATTTATAACAATTTCTATCATCACTACCCCTTCAAACCGTTCCTAGGCTCTACTGCCTTCTAGGTTCATACTCAGCAGACTTGTATCCCTGTGTTCTCACAAATCACCTTGAGATTGTTTAATAACCTAGACATTGTATGTTATACTTCTTTTCTCGCGGACAGCTGTTCAAGTTTAATTAAACATTGTTCATTACTTTTTTTTTTTTTAAGTTTTAGTTTTATTGAACATTTATCATTCACACCTTCGTGCCTCGCATGGTCTAGTGGTTCGGGCAATTTATTCCCAAGTAGTAAGTCATGTGTTTGAATGCCTTCACCGAACATGCTCGTTCTTTCAGCCGTGGGGCCGTTATAATGTGACGTTAAATCGCACTATTATTCATTGGTAAAGGGCAGCTCAAGTGTGGACTAGTTGTATTCCTTCTAGGGATATAATATAATAGATAGAAAAGTTTAGCGCGCAAAATTCTACAAACCTTCAAACAAAATTTTAAGACTTAACAGCTATTACGTGCCAACGTAATATGGGTCTAAAATGGTGAGTTGTACTTCGTATACCATATCGACACATATAAACTTTTCTTAAAGTATTTTCAAACTGACTGTAAAAGAATAATTCGATTTCACTACGTCTGTCTTCGTTAATTCTTTACATACTTTATCCACTAAATATTTTCAAGCCATATCGTCTCTTTTATTTTCTTCTATAATTTTCTGTGTTGTGTTGATTGTCTTAGATCAATATTCTGTGCCCCCAGTTGCTTGGATGTAATTCTATAGGCTTTTAGCGCTAAAGAACGGGTTACACAGCTTAAAAACAAACAATCACAGCATTTTGAAGATAAGAATATTTGAAAAAAAACTGGTTTGTGCTTATTAATATTTATTTTGTGTTTGTTCCTGGTCTTTAGCGTGTGGCAGAAGATTTGTAACACCAACGTGGGTCTTCTTAGAATCCCGAATGCCTTCGCTAATACTCAAAGATTTCCGCCATGTTGTTTTTCGTCTTTGATCATTTGTCGTCATGGAGACTTCCAGACAGCCAAGTAGACCTTCGATTCCTGCGGTCCCTTCATCTGTACCTCCTCCGCCGCCGCCACCTTCTCACGTGGGGGCCACTCCCACCTACCTTTCTGTCCCCAGGGGCCGTATGTTACACGATCTGCTCGACGATCTGCAGGTAAATGATTTAAGGGTTTTCGAGTATATTGATGTTCCCTTCCCTTTATTTGAGTTATCAAGTAAGGAGATGCGAGCAAGATATGATATGTCATATTTCCAGTTTTTATGAAACAGGTTTTGTTCAGCAGAAAAGATGATTTATACTTATTTCTTGACTGTACTTACGTTTAGCTTGTGTGATGACCGTATATTGACTATGTATAGATGGAGCAGTTAAGAATATTATTTATAAATATCTCCTTCCCTCAATAAAAAATATTATTACTTATTATCTCAGCTTAATCATATATATCTGTAAGTATAAATTACGTAGTTCCATTTGCACACACTAAAAATGAAAGTTCGTGTCAACTATTGGAAATTTACTCAGAAATAAAAACTCATGTTAACTACAGACAACCCGTTATAAATCACCCAGATACCGTTAGGCTATCGTTTGTAGGGTTTGTGTAACTTTCCTTACTTATTTGTCTCATCTTTTCTCTTCTTTTTCACAGTAGTTGTTATTAAAATATCCAGTGGTGCTGACACCTGGTGATTATATACTTACGTTGTTCACCTAATTCGAAGCGTAAGTTAGTATATTTATCGGAATTTTTTAGATTAATTCAGATCCAAACCAAATTATTCTGCTGATTATTAAAATCGTTGTCGTCGCGCCTTATTAGGAAAAGTGAATGGCAGGCGAAACCAAATCTCCTGCATTAGCCACCCTAACGGGTAAAGTGTGTGTGTGTGTATGTATATATATAATGATGGTGAAGTTGAGAACTTATGATGCTAAAATTCAGAGCTTGATTCTAGCTTTGGGCAGAACACAGATAACTCACTATGCAACTTTGCACTTAACAGCAATAAACAGATGTATATACTCTAAGAGGCTTAACCCCTCTGTCACTCTATCGAGAACTCTTTCACACCATTTGTTTTGGCAATGCTTAACGATATACATCGTTACGTAGCAACAAAACTATTACCTGGTTGTTCTTAGACCAACTATGTTACACGTTAGACAGATTTGAATCTTTATTTTTTTTATAACTTTGATGATATAACAGCAAAATAGTTTAATTCATAAGTTTTATGACATTGAGTTGTAGCCACAACTAAATAAAATGTATTGAGTTTCGTTTCAGCTAAGCTTTACGTTATGTTTTTGTATTAAGCCTAATGTTTACATTAATCTGTAAATAGGCCTAATATTACCAACGATATAGAGTCAATGTTTAAAAAGTTTTAAATGTTAACAAAATGTTAATTAATAATTATTATTTTGGTATTTTAACACTATATTATCTGCTTGGCCTTAAAACGTAAAAAAAAAAAAATGTGTATTTTTACCAAACATATTTTATTCTTTCGTACAGTCAAAAGAGTTGAAAATTTATGTTGAAATGTTCGCATTATTTTTATACTTCCTTATCTAGAATTCAGTGAAAACGCTAAAGAGTGCTATTTAAGTCTCTTTCAGGGTCCACATACTTTTGTTTATGATGGCACTTTATTTTTGTCGTTGTGTAGTTTTCATTAAAAGTGTGGTGATTAAAGAGTTACTTCGACGCTGATTAATTAATAAATGAAAAGTAGGTTCATTACGAAGTTACAGACAAATTCGTTTTAGTTAAATTTTATAATTTTCGTTAATCAATCAAGAATGGTTTCTCGTTATTTCTGACAGGCTTTTATACTGGTACAAACACACACACACATATGTATTACGCAGAAAGATAAAGTGAAAATAATAACTACTGGAATTAAAATACGCCTTTATCTCACCGTAACAAACTGAAATTACAGATACAATGGCCAAAAGTAGATTCGCAAAGCTAACTATATATAGATAACAGGACCAATCGCGACTTAGTGAGTAACGCCTCCAGATTATTACTCCGAGGGTTGAACGTTCGTGTCCCGTTACTCCAGACACGCATTCGGTAATTTAGGAACTTGTTTAACATACAATATTGCTAGCTGCTAAAGCCTATTATTTAGTAAGACAAAAGTAGCCCAAGAGTTGGCGGTGTTTCTGTTAACTAGCTGCCTTCCCTCTAAAGTCTATTGATTCAAGATTGGAGTTAGCTATTGGCAGATATCCGTTCTGTAGCAACAAAAACAGAAAACTTGATGCAATTCCACAATCAACAGCAGTTTAACATTTAATTTTTTATGAAATGAGAACAAACACTTTTAGACTTTTAGAAGTCTTGTGACAGGCTATTAATTAGACTGCCAGTCCAGCAAGCGCCATATTTCAAGCAACAAGAAACAAACTAAGTGATAAATAAGTCAAAAGCTTTAAAGCTAGTAAGACTGACCTAGGATTGAATTTAATAAATCTAGAAATTAAGATCTGTATCGCGTAATCAACCATTAATTATACGATCACATGTAAATTATGCAAAACACGCCTTATTCGCGTAATCACGTTAAGCCTGAGGCTCTTTCTAGCCTCAAGTAACCATTAAAGGAAACGTTTACTGTTTTCTTCTAGGTTATCAACTTGTTGGTTTACTTTAGAAAATTTAATATTGTTAGATACTCTTGACATCTGATTACCAAGAAAAGCCCCCGATACTATGAAAATATATAAAACATTAACCATGTTTCATTAGATCAAGTGAGAATATAGAGTTTGCACGATATAACATGAAATTTAGGTGTAGGAAGTAAGGCACAAAGTTTGTAAAAAATATATATCTTAACAGAAAAGATACCACGTTAAAAATGTATGCAAGAACCAGCTTTTAAATCTCAAACTATTTTCTCGAGTTTCATTTGAGCAAATATAATAAAAATGACGTAAGTATGTCGCTTTGGGAAAAACCAATGAAACAAAATGAGTCGTATGATATAAGCTGTTTTCCAGTATTGATCTTTCTGTAACGGTTTCTACATCCATAGGCGAAGAAACCGAAGGGGATTAGAGTACTGGGGTTACATAACCCAAACGTTTTACCCGGTATCGAAGTGCCCGTTTGAGTTGGATTTATTTGTTTGAAATTAAGCACAAAGCTACACAGTGGGCTATTTGTGCTCTGCTCACTATGAGCATCGAAACCTGGTTTCTAGCGCTTTAAGTTTGCAGACATGCCACTGGGAGGTCTGAATTAATAGTAGAGACTTGCGTGCAGCTGTATAAATTTTCAATTCAGTGGTCGCGGTTAACACAGCAAATAAAGCGCCCTCAATAATCAGATTCCAGTTTGTTCCATCGCCAAACGATAAGGTTAATCTCTTTTTCAAAAATTCAGAAAGAACAAATGACAATTATCTTAACAACTGTTAAATTAATCCATTACCTTAAAATAATAAAAAAAGACGTTCTCTATTTTCTCTCCAAGTTTTAATTCGTTGTCTGTTGTCCGGGAGAAATTAATTACTGTTCATAATTAAACTATGTCGATTATAAACAGGCCTGCGATTCTTTCATTGTTGAAATGTTTTCATGTTCTACAGCAATTTCTATATACGCTGAATCCGAAAATGTATATTTTTCTCTATCACATACAGATTTTTCACAAAAACATCATATGTACTTTTATATAAGGGAATTATTTTAATTGAAATCGGTTCACATTTTGTTATGCTTAAAATTGTTGACAACCACTGGCTAAAGGTTTCTCTAAGCCAGTCGTAACGTGAGAGTCTTATCTATTGTTCTAAAGCCCACTAACGCCGCTAGTGTATAAACGATTAACAGGTCAAATGACGTGACATTATGGAGAGAATGTGTTTGTGCGTGCATTTTACTATTATTTTATTCTTTTCAGTATTATTTATTCGTTATTGTGGCAGCAAGTGGTTGTGTAAATGACCCAAACATATTCTGTTATACTTGTGGTAAATGTGTTGTAAAGAAACAAAGGCAAAACAGTACAGAATTCGTCAAAAAAAACGTATTACATATATTTTGGAATAAAACTTGGTGTTCCAAGACAAATCATGGACTTCGCACAATGTTTTCACTCTTTGTGGCAAAGAGCTGAGACAATGGACTAAGGGTAAGAAAAAGTATTTGCTTTTTGGAATTCCGGTGGCCTGACGTGAAACCAATGACGTGAGACAATGGACTAAAGGTAAGAAAAAGTATTTGCTTTCTGAAATTCCGGTGGCCTGACGTGAAACCAGAAGCCACAGAGATGACTGCCATTTGTGCTTAAGTAACGTGCAAGGCTACTACACTCGAAATAAAAAATAAATTTTTATCCAAACCTTCAATCTGCTATAAGATCTGTTGTTCATGGATCTGATGTACTTGTATCTACACCACCAGAGACTCTTGTTACAGTTTCATCTGATTTTAATAGAAATAATGACAGGGATTGTTTTTTACACCTGAAACGTCTGGCGAACCACAACTTTTCACACAAGGTGAATTTAATTATTTAGTGAGAGATTTGGGCCTTCCAAAGGATTTTTCAGATATTTTAAGGTCCAGCCTTTGGGGTAATAAATCACTTTCTTGAGGGATATGATTTTACTGGTACTTAAATCGTGTTAAGAGTTTTACCATACTCTTCGCAAGAAAATTCACAAGCTTATTGCGGCAGTATTGCTGAACTAACACTAATACTAGAAGCTGCAGTCTGTGAACCAAGTGATTGGCTATTGTTCACTGATTACTCTAAAAGAGGAAGAAAAGTGTTCTACTTCACAGTGGTGACATATATGCATCTGTTTATTGCTCATTGAGTTCACTTGAAAGAAACGTACGAAAATCTCAAACTTCTTCTTAATAAGGTTAAATACAAAGAACATGGTTGGATACTTTGTGGAGACTAAAAAATTCTTTTTATGTTGTTGTATCAACAATGTGGTTACACAAAGCTTCCACGTTTTTTTGTATGAATGAAACAGCAGAACACGAAATCAGCACTGAATAAAGAAGTAATGGCCACAAAGAGTCAGCCTGATACTAGAGTCGAAAACATTGAACGTGAAAGTTTGGTTGGCACAAAGAAAGTCCCATTACGTCCACTTCACGTAAAACTGGGCTTGATGAAGCAGTTTTGTAAAGACCTTAGAGAAAGATGGCAACCTTTTCAAGTATTTATGTGGGCAATTTCCAGCTCTTTCAGAAACGAAACTTAAAGAAAGGATTGTTGTTGGGCCTGAGATTAGGAAATTTACTTCAAAAGAACAGTTTGAAAGAACAATGAAGAAAGATGTAAAATAAACATGTATTACCTTTAAAGATGTTATTGACAAAATTTTAAGGAAAAAAAAGAACCCAAATTACTAAAGTGATTTGAAAAAGTTGGGTTGTAATATGAACTCGAAAGTTTATTTCTTACACTCACGTATTGTTTGTTTGTTTTGGAATTTCGCACAAAGCTACTCGAGGGCTATCTGTGCTAGCCGTCCCTAATTTTGCAGTGTAAGACTAGAGGGAAGGCAGTTAGTCATCACCACCCACCGCCAACTATTGGGCTACTCTTTTATCAACGAATAGTGGGATTGACCGTCACATTATAACGCCCCCACGGTTGGGAGGGCGAGCATGTTTGGCGCGAACCCGCGACCCTCAGATTACGAAGCGCACGCCTTAACGCGCTAGGCCATGCCGGGCCTCTCACGTATTGACTATTTACTTGAGAATCTGGGTGACGTCAGAGAAGAACAAGGGGAAATGGAGATGAGGGGTCAGAGAAGGTGGAACATCTCTATGATGAGTGGTTACTGCTCTCTTTGAAACAAGATGCCCCAGACGCAATGCATAAAAGAAAGAACACAGTACATAGTTTTGAGACTTTGTTGTTGTTTTTTCTTAATTTCGCGCAAAGCTACACGAGAGCTATTTGCGTTAGCCATCCCTAATTTAGCAGTGTAAGATTAGAGGGAAGGCAGCTAGTCACCACCACCCACCTCTAACTCTCGGGCTACTCTTTTACCAACGAATTGTGGGATTGACCGTAACATTATAACGTCCCACGGCTGAAAGGGCGAGAATGTTTGGTGTTACGGGGATTCGAACCCGCGACCCTCGGATTACGAGTCAAGTGCCTTAACCACTTGGCCATATCGGGCGTTTTGAGACTAAAATATGTATATTTTACATAAAAAAAAATTAGAATGAATGAGGATACATTTGTTTGACATCAATGTTCATTACTTTTCTTTAGTTTGTTTGTATTTTTGTTGAGAAACATGTAATAAAAATGTTTATTTTAGTTTGTTCTGTTTTGCAGTTAAGAACAAAACAACACAATGGGCTATCTGTGTTCTGCCCACCATGGGTATCGAAACCCGGATTATAGTGTTGTAAGGCCACAGACATACCGCTGTGTCATTGGGAGACATTTATTATGGTAAACGAAGTAATAATTTGATCTAAGTAAGAGTAACTTTTTCCTTCCTGATTTGTAAAAATCCTTACGTGATAGAAAAAATGTATATCATTTGTTTGTTTTTGAATTTCACGTAAAGCTACACGAGGACTATGTGCGTTAGCCGTCCCTAATTTAGCAATGTAAGACTAGAGGGAAGGCAGCTAGTCATCACCAACTCTTGGGCTACTCTTTTACCAACGAATAGTGGGATTGACTGTAACATGATAACGCCCCCAGGCTGAAATGGCGAGCATGTTTGATGTGACGGGGATTCGAACCTGCGACCCTTAGATTACGAGTCGAGCGCCCCCTAACCACCTGGCCAACTATAAAAAACAAACTCACCTTTCTTGCACTGCGAAGGCGCAAACTACTTTAAAGAGTTATTCCTTGTACGTAGTATTGTAGTTTGTATTTATGTTTAAATGGATTAACTTAAGACGCTAAGACAAGCAATAGTAAGATAAAAATGTATCTCAGGATGGCTGGTATAGGTGTTAACACTTTTACTAAAATAAAACGGAGAAAAACGTTTCGACCTTCTTATGTTAAACCTGAAGATGTTGTAAGAAGGTCGAAACGTTGTTCTCTGCTTTATTTTGATGAAAGTGTTCACGCCTATACCAGCTGTCCTGAGATACATTTTTAGTTTAAGTGGATTTCTCGTCATCACGATCATAAGATAGTCAATTCTATTGAAAATAAAATTTATAATTTTTTATTTATTTTGATGCACTAGAGAACAGAATACCTCGCACACTCGCATTAGCTGGACCTGGATTTAACAAAGAATTTTTATGTTTCATTATATAATTGAACAAATCTCGAGATAGTGTAAGAATATTATTTGGTGGGTGATTAGAGCTTACGTACAATAGTTTACAGATACTCATATGAAATAAAATTGCTTTGGGATGTAATACCACACGTTACAAGAAGATGAAGTTGCTAGTACACCAAACTGCCACTAAATGTGTTTGTCGCTATCATAGCATTCTAATTCTGCAGATTGGTTTGGGTTGTTTTGAATTTTACGCAAGACTACACGATGGCTATCTGAACCTAACCGGCCCTACTTTAGCAGTGTAAGGCTAGAGAGAAGGCAGATGGTCTTCACCATCCATTGCCAACTCTTGGGCTAGTCTTTTACCAATGAACAGTAGGATTGATCGTCACATTGTAACATTCCCACCACTGACAGGGAGAGCATGTTTAGTGAGACAGGGGATTCGAACCCGCGACCTTCAAGTTACGAGTCAAGCGTCTAACCACCTCGCCATGCTGGGCCTGAAATAACGTGTTGCCTGTTACTAATAATTTCTGTTTGTGTTTATGATAAAAACACTGAGGCTGTTTGCCACTGTACCTAATTTTGAACTATTGACTAGAAGGAAGATAGCAAGTCAGCAGCTCCCGACCACACCCAGTTTACGCTACGAGATTGACTGTCACTATTTCAACATGCCTACAGCTTACGGTGTGGGTGGTATGTCTGATAGTATCGCGTAATTCGAACCAGTATCGACAGCTTGGAAATCCATAGTTTTATTAGAGGGCTAACCCTTGCTTACCATTGAATTTAAATAAAATCATAATACTTATGATTAACAATTCTTAAAACTTAATGTAATAAGTAAATAATCTTTTAATCAATAGCTAAATACCGCCTGGTGGTCAGTGTGCCAGACTGTGCATCCGAAGTTCTGCGTTTCGTACACAGTTGTCGCCTCAAAAAAACCAAAAAAAAACAACAATCCCAACATTCAATTAGAGTAGATGGCATGTTGACAAGATTTGTAGCATTTGAAAATTATGGATGGTTATCGCTAGACCCAAATAAGATTTGTGCAAAAATCAATAACCAAGTAAAATAAAACACAATTTTCCTCATGAAATATAGTGGTGTTAAATATATGAATACCACATTTTTACTTATGGCATTTTAACCCCATTAAATTATTAATTACCTTTTCCTAACAGCTTGTTTTATTAAATGCTTTACTATTTTAGCCTTTTGCATTGTATAATTTCTCGTTACTTTTGCCTTTGGTATATTACGTACAAAAGGTAGGACTACTAGAATCAGTGTAATATTACTACATAATCCACAACGTCTTGCATAATTACCTTGCGTACAGTGATCAATCGATTGGTTTCGTTTGGTTTTGAATTTTGCGCAAAGCTACACGAGGGCTATCTGTGCTAGCTATCCCTAATTTAGCAGTGTAAGACTAGATGGAAGGCAGCTAGTCATCACCACCCACCGCCAACTCGTGGGCTACTCTTTTACCAACGAATAGTGGGATTGATCGTTACACTATAACACCCCCACGCCTGAAAGGGCGAGCATATTTGGTGCGATCAATCGAATGCGTAATCGGACAGAATGTAAAATATTTCATTGAGTGAATTACACGACGTAATTAAAAACAAAAAAATAAAGAATGAATCGTATGTTTAACAAGCTCACAACCTTTATTGATAAAAGAACTCCATTAAAGTTCAACAATTAGTTTTTTAAAACTTGAAAATAAATATTTATTAGTTTTCTTATGTAAAAATCTGACAAAAAAACTTTCTTTTTTGCTATCTAGAAATTACACTAAATATTATTATTTAAAATAACAATAATATATTAAAGTTTTTTGTTGTTGCCATATAGTGAAGAGATTGTTTTATAAATAATGCATATTTGTTTTAAATATAATTTACATTGTGTTTGCTGAAATTTTGTACTCTTAACCAACGAAAATACGTTTTAGTAGTCTTGTCTTCACATTACTATATGTGTGTGTGTAAGAATGTTACAAATACAGTTCTATTACTATATTATTATAATATTGTGTTATATGAATATTATAAATATTATTTGCTATTTTTATTATTGTTTATTTATCATTTTGAGATATTTTTTTTATTTGCAAACGTATTACTAGGGTTTTTAAAACAGCCTCAGTGGTTCAGCGGTAAGTCCGTAGGCTTACGACACTAAAAATTGGGTTTCGTTACCCGAGTAAGACAGACCACAGACGGCTCATTGTGTATCGTTGCGTTTAACAACCCTAAGATAGAAACAACAAAAAGTCAGTGTAAATATAAATGAACAAATAGGAAGTACGAACTGCAACTAGCTCATATCTTATATATAGTGAAACAAAATAACATACAGTTAACCCTATAATTTACATTTGATCCCAATTGAATGTCTAAGCACATTTTTCTAAAGTCCAAACGGTTTAAGTTTCTTAATAACATACGAATCGATCAAAAAATATCAAATCAAAAATATCATCCATATGAAGTATATTTGTAATTAATTCGACAGATTACCCCTGGAGCCCTCTGTGTATTTTACCTACAAATTTAGTGATTTTATACATTTTGTGGCCTGGCATGGCCAGGTGGATAAGGCACTCAATTCGTAATCTGAGGGTCGTAGGTTCGAATCCCTGTCATACCAAACATGCTCGTCATTTCAGCCGTGGGGGCGTTATAAAATGACGGTCAATCACATTATTCGTTAGTAAAAGAGAACCCTAAGAATTTGCGGTGGGTGATGATGACTAGCTGCCTCCCCTGTAGTCTTATACTGCAAAATTAAGGATGGCTACCGCAGATAACTTTCGTGTAACTTTGCGCGAAATTCAAATAATACATTTTTGTTGTTTCTGCGCACTGTATGACGTAACATAAAATGACTCACCATTATGAAATGTGTTGGTTTAACTAGCAGTGAACGTTATGAAAAAAATTGATAGTTAATAAGGTTTTACTCGATATAATTGCACAGTGAGCGTGAGGTATTTTAAATCATTCTATGGTGGACTAGTTGAACATAAAAAAATAAATTGAAACGGCACCCAAAAAACACAAACACCTTACAAAATTAGAGTACATAATTGCTTTTTGCCACACAGTGTCCTTCTTTAAAAATACTTTTAGAAACATACTTACAAATTATTATAACCCGTATAAAAGCTAGTGTGTGTCACGTTACATCACGTTTGATATTTCGAAATAGGAAGAGTCTTAAAAGCGAAAATGCATTTATCGAGAGAGAATAGTTCGATTACCTTCTACCCATCACGAGTTTAGTGACAGGATTGAAAGGGAATTGTGAGGGAGGTGCCAAAAAACCATATATGTTTATAAGTGTAGTGAGTGTTGGTATAATACGCCTAAAATAAAGACGTAGTGTGGGATTACGTAGCCTAGAGTCAAGTGCATAAAACTTGAAATCATGAAATTTAAAATGTCGATTCAGTTTTTATGTTACATTGTTTCTGAATTAAGCTATTTTCTGTTACGTCACAACTTTTTAAATAAAAAACAAACCTCCTTAACCAACTGAAACTCTAAATTAAGGAAACAACAAATTTTTTTTTTTTCCATTTTAGTCTTAAACTTGAAGTTCTGTTCACTTTATTTTGTGTATTATGAGGTAATCCATGTCTTGGTTACAATTGAGGCTTATGTTATTGAGACAGTGGTTGTTGTTGATTATTTGCCTTCTCTTTAACAATAACACAGCTTTTATACTGTTGGTTCGACTGAAAACTACGATATAATAAAATAGTTTAAAATCTGGGGTTCGATTTCCCGCGATGGACGCAACGGTCAGATCAAAGTGGGTTTGTTGTTAAACAAACAACTTCTCTGTACTAATAACTGTATTTTTTCGTGTTTTGTTTGTCTGTTTTTCAATACATATTTTTTAATTTAAGACTCATAATTTAGCGATCCTAAATACGGCCCAAGAGAAAAATCCAAAGTGACAGTTATCGTGTGATGTTCACCTTACTTACATTTGTTATATACAAAGTATTTCTACTTGCTGTTCATGAGTTATCACATTTCATCTTTTTTTTTTTGCATGTGTGTGTATTAGTTTTGACGTTTCTCAACTCGAGATTTTTCTTGCTCTACTGAATAGTTTTAAATGCTTATTTTATTAATATTGATAAAATTAAGACCAGCATAATTTTTATTTTATCACCAGGTTGATTTTTGCACTCTCGTGATCGCTACTTAGGCCTTCTTAGATGGAATTTACTACGCCTCGAACTTTTTATTGTCAGGCTGTAAGATCGAGTGGAACTCTTTTTTTTTTTTTTCCTTTGCTGTCTCTAATGCAAAATCTTTTAGTTCCGATTTCACGAGTTGTAAATTTATTATAAAAGAAAAAAAAAATCAAGGAGGTCATTCTGTCTGAAATCACTTCCGTTCGGAATACTATATCCGGTAATGTAAAGTGATGAGTTTTAGGGTTATCAGCCAGTTAGGTTTGCATTAAGAAGCTTCTATTAACCAAAAATTTGTTCCTCTGTTAAAGAATATTGTGCGACTCAGTCATTTTTTTCTTTAAAAAAAAGATTGATTTGGATAATTAACTGTTTCTGAATCTCAGACGAATGGTTTCCACTGATGCTTCTTTTACAAGGGATATTTTCGTTTTAAAAGTATTGTTTTTGTATGTTTGACTATTAATCACAAGTTTTTAGTTAAAAATAATAACTAGAAGCGTTTTCAAACTTGTCAAGAAAATTTGAATTAAAAAGAGGTTAAATGAAATCTCGTGTTTCAGCGTTTCTGCAAGTTGTGATATTGGAAATAAGACTGTATATCTTATTTCATTTCGGTTAAAGGTATTACACTCGGTACCCAATACATTTCCACTTAAAAACGCTAGTAAGAATATAATTGTTATAACTTGTAATGATCGTTCAAACTTGAATTATTTTTAGGGAGCGATATGAATTATATACGTGGTGGTTAAAAATCTGTATATTATTTGTTTGGATTAAGATCGCTCATTACGTACCACTCAAATTGCTTTGAGTAAATTGTTCGTTTGAATATTTCCAACTTATTTCAAAGATGTTATGTTTGAAAATGCATTATATGAATTTTCTACGCAGTAGAACAGTGAATATCTTGTTTCATTCTATAACTTATATAAAATTCTATTCTGTCTTTAACAGTAAATTAATTTCGATCATAGATACAGTAATAAGCAGTGTACTTCCAGGGTAATTATGTTATATGTTAGAAATACAACCCTAACGTTATAATGTTCACCGCCGAGCCACAAGAGAACTACATTTAACGAATACACAGACAAATCTGTTTGGTTTAGTTTGAATTTCACGCAAAGCTACACGAGGGCTATCTGTGCTAGCCGTCCCTAATTTTGCAGTGTAAGACTAGAGGGAAGGCAGCTAGTCATCACCACCCAATGCCAATCTTTGGGCTACCGTAACATTATAACGCCCCCACGGCTGAAAGGGCGAGCATGTTTAGTGCGACGGGGATTCGAACCCGCGACCTTTATATATTATATATATATAAAAGTATTGTTATATATAGTCATTCATTATTGTATTCTAAAATGTTTGACCCTACGTATGGCCACAATTTAGTCTAGTAAGCAACACCTTGCTCAAGTTCACATAAATTAGTGTAGTTTTCTAAAACAGGGGCACATAGACATCTTATCTCGAGGTCCTCCAAGACACTAGTCACCACAGCTGAAGATTCCCATTTGAATTTCATAGGCGTTTTAAATAGTAACTAAGTTGAGACAACTTACTTTCATTGAAGTTTGTTCTTTGAAACACAGAAAAAAATAAACATGACGTATGAACAACATAGTTTAGTCATGTTTATTGTAATGTTAAAGTTTCACACCGAGGATATTCCGTTGCTCCGTGTAAGGGAACTTTTAAATATGATATTTCTATATATATTGATGCTTCTCATGATGACCTCAGTTTTGGAATCACTGCACAATAGAGTAATGTACCTTTGATTGCTGGCTCTGTTTTGTGCCCCTTGTGACTTTCGTGACTAGGTGTGTGGGTAAGGTGATTTTATAAATAGTTGAACTTGAGGGAGTGAAAAGTGTGCTACTATGTACAGTAGTGAATTAGTCTGATAAAAACACTACATCAGCTATTTGTTAGCTCAAAATTTAATGGTTTTGTAGAGAGGGAAGTGATCATTTATCACAAGTGTGTTGGTTTCCCCGCTGGTACAGCAGTGAGTCTACGGATTTACAACGCTAAAAGCAGGGGTTCGATTCCTCTCTGTGGTGTGGACTCAGCAGATAGCCCGATGTGATTTTTCTATAAGAAAACACACACACACACACACTACTCTGTTATACCCCCTCCCCATAGGGGGCTCAGCGACAAGTCTGAGGGCTTGTAACGCCAACAATCGGGTATCAGTTCACTGTATGAGAAGAGCACGTGCCACCTATTACGTAACTTTGTTCTTCAACGAAATAAACGTAGCTAGTATTACTAATAAATGAAAAAAAACAAACTCAAACGTACACGTGCGGCTGAGAAAAAAGTCACTGTATAAATATATTTAAAGCAAGCCTGATTTTAGTGTACTGTCCTATGTAATTTGATTGTTATACAATGCGAATAGGTACCCAACATATATGTATACATTGTATAAACGTTGCAGGATTTTTTTTTGTTCTGTAACACAAACAGCTGAAACTGTGGTTCATAGTTCATAGCAGCTGCAAACAGTTGGTGATAGGGACACCATATTATATTAAATAAATATTAATGCTTGTTTTTAATACACGCCCGAAAATACATGTATTTATATCACATTGAAATGGTGCTGTAGGTAAAATTTGATTTTTTCCGATCAGCTATGCTTGCTTAATATTAAGCCTAAATATATACACATATGAACACACACACACAATCAATTGCTTGTTCCGTGCCTACCGTGAATTTGGAATCCCGATTTTTAC
This sequence comes from Tachypleus tridentatus, assembly GCF_004210375.1. Classification (NCBI taxonomy): domain Eukaryota; kingdom Metazoa; phylum Arthropoda; class Merostomata; order Xiphosura; family Limulidae; genus Tachypleus; species Tachypleus tridentatus. The sequence continues at coordinate 250,908,215 of NC_134837.1, read as the reverse complement.
CTTTATAAGCCACGATCTTACCGCTTAGCCAGTAGGGTTTTTTTATCATAAGTTATTGAAATATAACATCGTTCATTTATCTTCCTTTCACAAGGTTTGATTGTTTGGTTAGAACAGCTGTGGTTTTTCAGAAGGTAAATTTAAACTTCGGTTTAAAGATTACTTCAACAAAATGAAGTCTTCAGAATAACAACACGCAAAATGTTGCAACGTGTATTATCAGTAATGTGGGCGTGGTTTTTCCAGCCTCTGATGATTTGAGTCCTAAACATTAGTGTAAGTATATAACAGTCTGCAAAATTTCGCTGATGTAGAGTGAAACCAGGCCTTTCAACTTTTCTGACTTCGGCGGGAGTTTCCCGACATGGAGTCCTGTTTCCCGACTTCCCGGCACGCGACCAAGGTCTCCCAATATCAGCTTTTTAAAATAATTTAGCAAAAATAATAGAGTTGCATAGTTTAATCTCACAGAGAGCCGACCAACCTCGGTATAGTAAATATTTACTATTTTTGTGTAACACTGTTATATTTTGTTGTGTTTATACTCTCTGGTTGTTGTACCACACTTAAATGCATCGAGTGAAAAGGCATTTTCAATGATGAGAAAGATCGTAACAGGTCCAGCAGGGCCAGGCGGTTAAGACACTCGACTCGTAATCCAATGGTCATGGGTGCGAATCCCCGTCACACCAAACATGCTCGCCCCTTTAGCCGTGGGGGTGTTATAATGTAACGGTCAGTCTCACTATTGATTGGTAAACGAGTAGCGCAAGAGTTGGCGGTGAATGGTGATGACTAGCTGCCTTTCTTCTACTCTTACACTGCTAAATTAGGTACGGCTATTGCAGATATCCCTCGTGTAGCTTTGCGCGAAATTAAAAAAAGAAACAAACAAGATCGTAACAAACAATGGGAGTGATTTAGGGCATGACACACAGAGTGAACTCCTTTCAAACACCACGTTTAATCCAGTTTCCTCAATCAGTAAAGTGAAGCTCAGCAAACAGGTATTGAAAGATGCCAGTAGTGCAACATTTACCATAACAAAGAACCCTAATCAGGATATGTGTATTATTTAATTTTTCAATCCTTACGATAACAATATCAGCAGGTGACCGTGATTCTCTTAGTATATAAGCGAAAAAAACAACAACAACAAACATCATTACGATCTTATAAATGTAAATAAACGTCTGAAATTCCCTAAAATGTATAAAAGTCCATCTTTCTCTCCCCCCTAAATTTTCTGGGGAAGCATGTCCTCACGAGTGGGATGCTACTCACTGTTGCAATACCTCCACAAAACGTTACCATATTTGGCACCTCTCAGTGTTTATAGCTATGTGAAACGTATATGAAATTGCATCGCAACTCTAATAAAAATAATTTCAATTGGAAACACCATATTAAACAGTGTATTTACCGAGTAATGGTATTATTTTGTTATTGTAACTTTCATATAGAATAATATTAGCTAGTTTAACCCACTATTTATCGTAAGGGACCGGCATGGCCAAGCGTGTTAAGGCGTGCGACTCCTAATCTGAGGGTCACGGGTTTGCATCCCGGTCGCGCCAAACATGCTCGCCCTTTCAGCCGTGGGGTCGTTATAATGTTACGGTCAATCCCATATTCGTTGGTAAAAAAGTAGCCCAAGAGTTGGCGGTGGGTGGTGATGACTAGCTGCCTTCCCTCTAGTCTTACACTGCTAAATTAGGGACAACTAGCACAAATAGGCCTCGAGTAGCTTTGTGCGAAATTTCAAAACAAACAAACAAACAATTTATCGTAAGTGTATGAATTTTGTGTGGAATGTCGAAGGATCAAAGTATTTTTCGACAGTGTGGCATATATCTGCTTATTATACTGATTATTAAGGTTATAGTCCTTTACTAGTTATCTTTAGTTGTGAAACATAGCAGTGAAAGCTGTTTTCTGTTCCATAAGTGTACGTGCAGAGTTACACAAAGAGCTCTTTGTGCATGGCCCGTTCCTAAATTTCAACTAATAAAACTAGACGAAAGGAAGCGCCTTCTGGACTATTGTTTTCCAAACGGGTAATAGTATTTGACCGTCACCCAGATGAGGTCCATTTCCTTCCAGTGCATCCGCGTGTACCTTCGAATTCACAGTCCGAACAGGCTGACCACTAGTTCACACCCAAATAGGGATATAATTTTACTGGTGGTTTTTTTATCTCTAATTTTAATTTCGGGAAGCGCTCTTGTGTTTATTCCCTAACATGGTGTTCAGAGAATGTCGAGTCGTGGAGTGTGTGTGTAGTGTTTCTTGCTGAAATCCACCAGAGTTTGTTATAACAAAAAGACTCGTACACAAATGCACAATTCAAGAGTTTTATTATACATAAATCCACCTCCGGTACAACGTTAAGTTTTCGGATTTATATCGCTAAAATCAGGGGTTCGATTCCCTTCAGTGGACACAGCAGACAGCCCAATGTGGCTTTGCTATAAGAAAACACACACATTTTATATATATAAAGTCAACAACAAAACACAAGACTGTGCTCATTGTGGATGTGTGGATCTGGCAGAAGAAGCCGTTAAGAGCTGTTTTTTTATTGTAAGATAAAAGTCTGTAACAATCTGCAGATAAGCTAAAACAGTTTTTACTCTAGTTAAGAAACGTTAAAAAAATATCAAAGGTTACAAAAGCTTTTAGAGGCTAAAACTTTACTAAAGTTATTCTTACGGGGGCAAATCTAACTTTCTATATCAAAAGGATTTGTTTTGTTTTTAGTTAATATTCAGATAACTTATTGCCTGGAATTTAATGATCCTCCCCAATCATCGTTTGTGAAACAGAAACAGGTTAGAGTAAAGTATGTCTTGTGTATTTTCTAATCTTCTTTCTTATTTCAATCAGAAACGGATTTAAGATGTGTATAGGTGGTTGAGAATGTTCGTGGTGTAAGTTTTTTCCAATGTAATCAGTAGCCCTATATTTGACATTACATGAACAGAACGCTGCAAGTCTTAGTAAACTTTACTTTAGCAGGTCTGTATTCTCCAGATAATCAGAGTGAAAAGCAGAAAAACTAACAGCTCTGAAACAGATGAAGTTATAGTAACAACTTGTTTTTTTTTAAACCATTTGCATTATAATGGCCTGGTGGTTAGGTCGCTCTACTAGCAAGATGCTTGTTGCGATTTCGTATTCTCTTTATCGAAACATGTTCGCTCTTTCAACTGTAGGGGCGTCATATGTCTCAGGCAATCCCACTATTTGTTGGTAAAAGAGTAGCCCAAGAGGTGGCTGTGGGTAGTGATGACTAACTGCCTTCCTTCTAGTCTTTCACTGCTAAATTATAAACAGCTAGCACAGTTAGCCCTCGTATAGCTTTGCACGAAATTCAAAGAAACAAGCTGCAGATAGTGAGGGTTCCCTCTTTTTTTCTTTAATTCGCTTCATCTATTTTATACTACGAGTTCAGCTAAGTTATATCATAATACTTCTTATCAACTGAAGCTTAAATGTGGTCAGACAATTATCTAGGATGATAATTTGCATACTAACTCTATTATATCACCATACTGCAGTGGCATAATTACAAAAGATCTCCTCTCCCGTATAAAAGATAATCAGACTTTCTACATTTATTTCCATATAACATAAGTTATGATTCTGGCTGGTTAATGTAAACAACGTAACAGAATAGTGCCAATAAACTGAATCAAATGTATTTTCCTTCGTTTGCACTTCTTTACGTTTGTCCGGCAATTGTGGGTACTGCGTGGGCATACTTATGTTAGTACCATAAGTTAGGTGTAGTACCAGTTTTCTGATGTAGATGTTGACAAACCGTATGTACCCACGACTGGTTTTAGCTCCGTGTACAATGTGAACGTTCACTTCGAGTTTGTTTTTAGAATTTCTTTCGCAAAATTGTATATTGACATCCCTCACTTTGAACTGATAGACTTGAGGGAAGGCAGTTAGTCACAGTGCCAGATACCAACTCTTGAGCTGCTCCAATCGAACAGTAGGATTTCACTTTAGTTCTATGACGCTTCCACGTCCCCAGAGCAGAGTGTGCAGCGCGTTTTTGTGGCTGCGGGACGCGAATCCTGAGTCTGTTTGTTTGTTTTTGAATTTCGCACAAAGCTACTCGAGGGCTATCTGTGCTAGCCGTCCCTAATTTAGCAGTGTAAGAGTAGAGGGAAGGCAGCTAGCTAGTCAGATTACGAGTCGCACGTCTTAACACGCTTGGCCATGCCGGGCCTAATCCTGAGTCTTCGAATTCACACTCGTAGTATGCTAGCCATCAGAACATGTTTGACGTCCTCTCTTATAGTACACGAACTTACGCAAAGGGGAGGATCGAGGGGGCTCGGCTTAACCCCTTATTTTTATGGTGCAAAAAGATGTGCTTATATAGTTATAGCGCAGCTGTTTATGGTGTTTAACGTTTTGGATGTTTATGTGTTTATAGACTTATTAATCTCATAGAACTTTTTTTACAAATTTTCCGTGAGGAGGCATGCTTCTAGACCCCAGTAGTATTAGCTTGCTTTGCATGTTGATTTGCTTTGTACAAAATGTGGTGGCTTTAGATGTTATAAAATAGAATCACCCTTTTAAATATTCTGTGTACGAGTCTATAGAACTTCACTGTAGAAAAACTAGGCTAGTTGCCTATTGTAGATAGCACTCGTGTAGCTTTGCGCGAAATTCAAACAAACACAGACAAAATCGTGATTCAAAGATTGTACAATCTCAAGCAATTCAAACTTGATGGGAAATTGTGAGAAACAAACGTATGTCGTACTATGTGTTGGTATGTTTGTTTGTTTGTTTTCAAATTTCGCGGAGAGCTACATGAAGGCTATCCGCGCTAGCCGTCCCTAATTTAGTAGTATAAGACCAGAGGGAAGGCTGCTGGTCATCACCACCCACCGCCAAGTCTTGGGCTACTCTTTTAACAACGAATAGTGGAATTGACCGTAACGTTATGACGCCCCCACGGTTGAAAGGGCGAGCATGTTTGGAGTGACGGGGATTCGAATCCGCGACGTTCGGATTATGAGTCGAGTGCCCAACCACCTGGCCATGTGTTGGTGTGAATAAATGGTATCAAGTTTTGTTTGAAAGTCTACAATAAATATCATCTTCCTGCCAGTACTCTAGCCTTATTATACAAATCTTGGTGAAGTTGAAGAATGCATTTTGTAAGAAAATTTATTTTTCTTTTGATTGATCATTTCTTATACTATGATTGATTATTGGTCTTGACCGGAACCATTAAGCTGAAAGTTCGATTTTGTTTTATTTTTTAGACTTTTTTTCTCACGTAAGTAAAATAAACGTGGTAATTACTAAAGGCTTAATTAATAAAAAATAGAGTTTTAAAATACAATATGTGTTGTAGTACTGTAAAAACTCCATAACTTCTGGCCTAATTAGTAGAGGAGAACCACAGTGTTTGTTTGAGTTTGAATTTCGCGTAGAGCTACACGCGTGCTATTTGCGCTAGCCGTCACCAGTTTAGCGGTGTTAGACTAGAGGGAGGGCAGCTAGCTAGTCATCATCACCCACTGTCAACGTCTGGGGTACTCTTTTACCAACGAATCGTGGGTTTGACCATGACATTATAGCGCCTCATGGCTGAGCATGTTAGTTGTGACTCAGATTTGAACCCGTGACCCTCAGATGATAAGTCATGTGCCTTAACCACCTGGTCATGCTAGGCGAACAACAGTGATGCTTCTAGTTTCTAAAACTAAGTGTGCCAAGATATAATTTTCATGTATTTATGGCAAAAACTTCTCGCACAACATCAGTTTAAAACTTTCTCATAATTGACAATTTCAATAATGTTTGTGTCATGCCTTCAGTGTTTTATTTCATTTTTGAAGTTGGACTGACATTGTGATCATACATCTTCAGAAAAAATCCCCAGTTCCTCCATACGTTTGTTAACTTCATAACTTGGATTACTTGGTTGGCTTATTCATAGGAATTATTTGTACTTAATGTTGTTGTTTTTTTAAAGGATATCTTAGCTTATTTCACAGATCTTTGATGATATATAAGACTTGTTGAAGATACAGACTAAAGTCTCTGTGGTGTCATGTTTGGATACAATTGGACTAAGGTCTTTGTGGTGTCATGTTTAGATACTATTGGACTAAGGTCTCTGTGGTGTCATTTTGGATACTATCTTTGGCTATTTGCTTGCCTGAGTTAAATATTTATTCTTATACTCAGACCTTTCACTCTATATATAGATTATGAATATTTTATGTTTATGCAGCAGGAGTCATGTTTATACAGAAACATTCTGTTCATAGAGGATCAGCTGACCCTTTTTTCCAGCACAATACGAGGTCTGTTCAAAAAATACGCGGACTGACGTCATAAAACAAAATATACTTTATTTAGAAGTTACAGGTCTGGGACCCCTTCAAAGTACTCTCCTCCCCAACGCACACACTTATCCCAACGGTGTTTCCACTTGTTGAAACAGTCCTGGTACGCTTCTTTTGTAATGTCCTCCAGCTCCTTCGTCGCATTTGCCTTAATCTCGGGAATCGTCTCAAATCTTCTTCCTTTCAAGGGTCTTTTGAGGTTGGGGAACAAGAAAAAATCGTAAGGAGCAAGGTCAGGTGAGTAGGGGGGGGGAAGAACAGTGATCGAGTGTTTGGCCAAAAACTCACGAGTTCTGAGGCACACATTTTGCAGCAACGCGGTGCATCTTCAATTTTTCGGTCAAAATCTCGTAACAAGATCCAACTGATATCCAACACTCTTCAGCAAGCTCCCCTGACAGTCAGACGTCGATTTGCCCGCACCAGGGTGTTGATTTTGTCGACGTGTGGGTCGTCAGTTGACGTGGAAGGACGTCCAGGACGCTCATTATCTTCAATGGACTGTCGACCATCCTTAAAACGTTCATGCCACTTGAAACATGCCGTACGCTTCATAGCAACATCACCGTAAGCCGTATTAAGCATAGCAAAAGTTTCAGTCGCAGATTTTCCAAGTTTAACACAAAATTTTACAGCAAGTCGTTGCTCCTTCAGGTCATTCATTCTGAACCATTGTTATCTGAGATTAACATCTACAAACCATTTACTATAAAAATAGTTTTATTATATGTTTAAGAGTTTTGATGTATATTTTTAGTTGGGTCATATACTGAAGCTTAACATAGCTCATCTAAATGTCTTTTCTTACTTTACCAAATTTTGATATAAATCTAATGCTATATTGAGCAGCCTCAAAATATTACCAGGAACAGAAGATTTATATAGTTAACCACTGCATTTATCAACTGAAACAGAAAAACTCCAAAAATTTTCAATCACACTACAAATGCAATGTTGAAGAAGCATGAACATGCTCTAAACCAAATTCCTCTCTTTGTACATTGATTACTTGGGTTGCTGTGCTAGAAAACACAATCTAAAAATGATTTTGGCATGGGGGCCATAACTTATCCCATAATGCTTTAGTCAGATAAGCCATTTCCTTTTCAGTCTTACAAGAAACCCATCAAAAGGTTTAGAAATCTTCTCAGAACATACCAGTAGATGTGGAAGTAAGAAAGATTAACAGTTATAATTGATTTAGGCCTATACATTGTTTGCCATATTGTTTTGATGTCAGGAAGTTCCACCACCCAACAGAAGAGAATAATAAATTCTTAATAATGCTTACCAAGAATAATCCTATTAGCACCAAGCAGGCATGTGTGGTATGCCTTCTATGCATACAGTAGAAACACCATAAACACTGTTCCTGAGAAGGGATCCATTCATAAGAGTGAGATTCATGAATGTAAGAATAAGTCCATTGCATCGTATTTAATCAGAAAACTCAATAAATGGAGGTAGAAAGTCAGTGAGAAAGGTTTTATGGTGAAGTCTTTTATTCTTTTATTTTCACATAGCAGCCTAGACTATAATGTGCAACACAAATTTTAAACATAACAAGAGGTGACAGCACAGGCAGTGAGAAAGACTTTTGTTTAGATAGGCTATTCTGTCACATGTAAGAAGTTTTACAATTGGAAAGAATCAGTTTGTACTCCTAAATAAATATATTATCCTCAGTGACTTATATATATATACTCTCTTTTTATCTCTCTCTTCACGAATACTGTGTAATATCTTTAGTTGGTGAGAAAAATGCCCCAGGTGAGAAAATTCATTTGGAGAGACTAAGCCTCTGCAAGTCTCTTATAAATGCTGCGCCTTGATGACAGAGATCTCTCACATCATTAAATTTAACTATTAAAATAACTCTCTCCTACTCATGAAAAAGAGCTAACTGGAGAAAGCTATTGATAATAATTTATCAGATCTGCTATTATTAAAGCCTATGAATAAAATGGCTACTGATATAATACTAAGGTTAAGATCAAAGCAAGTTCAATATCAAAACAGGTGAATCAGACAAAGAAAGAAAAAGCCATCCCTTTGTTTCTTGTATTTGTTTTTTTGCTGCCAAAGTATTGGAAACAAACTAAATGGAACTTACCCATGGAAATTTATTCATTGCATAAAACTTATAGAAGCAGAAAATATAATTTGATATAAAGCCTCAGAAATGTACAAGAGAAAAGATTCAAAGAAATGAGTGGTCAGACCTTTCAATACCAGAGCAATTCTTGAACAACAAAAACTTGCTTGAATATGAAAGGAAAAGGGGAAAAACATCAAGTAAAAGGATATAATCAGAGATAAACCTATCCCCCACATACAAAAAACAACAGAAGAAAATGTTTTATTGTAAACTGAAATGCTTGCAGGAAAATAAGTTAGTGAAGAAGAAATCCTCATGTAAGAACAAGGAAGGCTACGTAGAGGACACTGTCTTCATCAGTATTCAAACATCTTGTGTTTGGATTGACTAAGAGAAATAAAAGAATAATAAAATGAGTAAACTGAAACATGAGTTACTCATGAAACACTGTGTTCCATAAGAAGATAATGGAAAACAACTCTCTAAGGAACTGAAGATGCTAGAATGATGCTGTAGTGACTTACTAAGAAGAAAAATATGGACTTATTTCTTAGTTTAAAAGTTAACAGGAGAAAAACCAACAAAAGATAATCCGGTTACAATATAGACATTTGAGAAACCTTTTATGGAAAAAACTAAGTACAGACTGTGGAAAAGGAGTTATTCAAAGCATTTCATCAGAAAACATTGTTTGAAAATTCTAAAATCACAAAATATTGAATATCACTATTACAAATATTGATACATACATGGTGCTAATGGTCAGGAAAGGATAACTGTACAAATTAATAAAGGGTGCTACCCAAAACAATACAACTCCTGCAGCAAATATTAATGGTAAAAATCTATCTTCACATATGTATTAGTGACAGAAAACTAAAGAAAAAAAAACATTCTGTTACAAGTTATCCCACTTGTATTCAAAGCCACTGTGCTATCAGTGTAGTAAAGACAACTCCAATGGAAATACTCTGTCCAACCAAGATAACTTATTACCAATCAGACTCATTAATAACAGAACACAGTAGCCCCAGTATATAATGGAGTCATCTATAATCTAAAGAAAAAAATAATAACCAGAATTTGAGAAATGTAAAATAAATGAAGGAATGCTCCTTTGGCAACTTATCTAATCCACCATGACGGAACTTTCAATGAACTCATAATTCTTCTTGAAGATGTGTCAGAAACAAAGTACAGGTTGATGCACAGCTCATATCACTACCAAACTAATTTTAGATACAGATTCTGTGGTCTTAAAAAACATTAAGCCATACGGCAAGCAAGTTAATATGCATTGGTACAAATATAAATCTCTGTAGGTTAAGAATGACATGAGACAGTGAAACTTATGTATAAGAATCAATAAAGCTGCAATCATAAGTCTTTGTTTGTTTTTAATTAAGCACAAAGTTATGCAATGGGCTGTCTGTGCTATACTAACCACAGGTGTCAAAACTTGGTTTCTAGCACTGTAAATCTGCAAACATACTGCTATGCTACTAGGGAGGTAGAACCAAAATACGAGGTCTGTTCAAAAAATACGCGGACTGTTTGAATTGCGCGGCTCCAGTTGGTTTCAGAGGAATCCGCTTGGTGTCGCTAGGTTTGCACAGATCAGCTGATTACGACGCCATTTCCCGATTGCAGATATCTTCATTTGTGTATTAGCTACGCGGTTTTAAGTGAAGTGCAATTTTTTCGTTTTGACCGAAGAAGGTCTAAACGTTGTTCGCTCTTCTATGTAAAATATTTTCTTAACCCAAACGAGCCGTTTTTGCATATATATTTCTCTACAAGTGGGTTTTCTCGACATCACTGATTAATGGTTCATTACATTGGTCTAAATGCTAAATAGTCTAGCAAGGTAAAATAGAGCAGGTGCTTATAATACTGATGAGGCTAGTCACCATTAACTACAAAACAAATGTGAGAATCAAAACTGTTATCTCCTGTCAAATTTAACAACAAAATATAGTAGTTTTAAAAATATAATTCTGCCATTAAAAACAAAATCATTATGTCTTCTACATTAAAGGTTGGTAAAATCTCCAGCATATAAACAATGCAGTGAAGCAAGCTACATGTAGCACATTGTTCGTTTAACTTTTCTGTTATATTTTAACTCTGTTTGAAGTGACACCGGTTTCCAGGGACCTATACTGGCCAAACCATTGGTCTAAAGAAATAAAGTTTTTCTGAATCATAAACTTGTTTATTTGAAAATATTATTGAAGACTTAAAATTATTGTGTTTTCATATAGGACAAGTGTATGCTGTACTTGATATATATATTTCATAATGAAGTAATTATATATTTTGAATTTAATCGGATTATAAATTTTCTGTGATTTTATATTTTATTATGCGAGTAATCTATTTGTATTTTGATCAATTTAATCAGGGATTATACAATTTACATTGATTCTAAATATTTTAATGTAAATACGTTATATTTGTGTATATAAAAATTTTTACAGTTAAATTTCATTATTTTTAAAGTGAAAATAAGATCTGAAGAATAGTGAAAGCTACAAACCTGATTCTATAAAAAGAAAATAACTGTATAACTTCAAAGAAAGAATGAAGCAATTTGTCTTCATATAATATCCACAGAAAAGTGAAATTTGAATTGTTCAATTATTATATGCATATATATTTTACAGTTTTTCAGTTTCACACACATAGTACTTTGAATTTACAATTAAGCCTGAAATTTCATGTTATGGACATGACATGAAGGAGTTGTATATCTCTTTTAAAATTTATTATCGTTACCTACACCCAATGTAGAAGTCCTTATAATGATTTGTGTTTTTAGACTTTTTGTATTAAAAACTAAATTATTATTCTATGTTTTGTAACTGCAGAGCACAATGTTGTAGAAATTGTACAGGTGAATTATTGGATAGTGGGAGAGAAATTACCAATTAAAATGCTCCCCAGTACCAGAGCAAAATGTCTTCAAACTCACACCATTACAAACTGGGTTTTGATACTTGTGGTGTACAGAGCACAGATAGCCCATTGTGTAGCTTTGTGCTTCATTCAAAACAAATCTTTATTGCTCCACAGTGGTATGTCTGCAGACTCGCACTGCTAAAAATAAGGTTTTGATATCCGTGGTAGGCAGAGCACAGAAAGCCCACTGTGTAGCTTTGTGCTTAATTCTAAACAAACAAACAAACCAATTAAAGATTACTGAATATTTAACTTCACTTGTCTACACAGTTAGCAACAACATTGGAATGCAAACTTGCTTTTTATCAAAAACATCTGTAACAAGTCAAGATAATCACACAATTATAAATATCAAAATGTTCTGTAAACTAATTGTATAAAATAATTTATTGTTGCATTTGTCTGTTAACTGTCAAAGTAATATTGAATAGTCTTTTCATTTATAATGTGAATAGAGCTGAATTCCAACATTTATTTACTAAACAGAAGTAGTAATATATTTACAGTAAGGTTGTGTCCATGGGATATCGATTGTTGTCATGGTTAGCCTACTTCACAATCACCTAAGTGTAATTATTAATTAGTATCTTTATATAAATGCAATTTTGAGGCCTATTAACCATAACAATGGCAGAAATGACAGTGGTTACTAAAACACTGTTTTATTGACCACTGTTTGTTAAAGCCAATTAACTTAGACGAATTAAATGTAGGTATCATAATGTTGCTGATTTATACATTTTGTAAAGTGAAGTGAAGTGAAAGAATCAAACAGCCATCAAGTCTGCTTGTTTGGTATAGTTAATGGACAGTATTTGCTGTATTAACTTTTTCTGTTAGCTTTAAATTCAAGCTTGTCTTACCACATGCTTCGTGCTATTAATACACAATAGGAAAGTCGTGGAAAAAAGTTCAAAGATGTTTTAATGTAACACACTTTATACTGCCTGACAAAGGGCTTCTGTCCAAAATGTTGCAAGTAATAATAAAACGTTTTTATAAATGTGTGTTTTAACATTTATGAACATATTTTCATTCTTCTTATTAATAAAGAGACGGTTGAATTAAACTGTAAATAAGGAAAACATTTAACTATAATAACATCTTTCTACCATCTAGTGGACATCTCTGTAGAAAATTCTGTTTGGAAGGAATTAGGCAATCATTCATTATTCCTGTGCTTTCAAAATGGACATTTAGTTATTATTCCTTTATTACAAAGATGGACATATATTTGTTATTCCTATGCAACAAAAAATTTCTTTAGTAGTAAACAAATGCTACAGCTAATGAAACTTTTCTAAAATTTCATTAAAGATTCAGTTTCTTGGTGGAAGACATGGTTAAGGAAATATGTGTTGTTGTGTTTGATATCTGGTGGACTTTTGATGCTGTTGGGGATAACCTTCATTGGTATCTATCTCACCCTTCGAACCTACACTTCATCTTTACAGTTCTTTGAAACGGTTCCAACGTATGTTCCAGCAGTGGTGGTAAGTGTTTCTTTCAAATCTATGGAGTAAAAAATAGAATAATTCAAATTTTCATACTCTATACATTTGAGAACTTTTTGTTTTAAAATATAAACTTATACAAAGCATTTCACAGTATATAATGGCAAACTCTAATGTCTAGTTCTAGTGGCTTTCTGTAAGAAATAAATAATTCATAGAATACTGAAATAGTACATTATAGTCAAGTGTCTGCTTCTTCTTCCATAGTTTTGTATACCAGACAATGATTTCTTGATTGTTTTCATAATTCATATAGTATATTTGTCTGATGTTTAATATATTACACAAATTCTTGATACTAACAACTCACTCATTTGTTAAGAGTAAATGAATCATTAGAAATTTAATTTTTACATTATCTCTACCTATTACTCATTTGGGTTAGATATAATGTATCAATCTTTTTGTAATATTTGAATTAGGCTTAAAGAAAAGTTTGCAAATAGAAACAGAAAACACTTACACAGCAGTGGAATTCTTTAACCATTACTTTAGTAGTTTGTTTGGGGTTTTTTTTTCAGATTTTTTTTCCCCATATCACAAAAATTATGTCATGATAGGTATCAAAAATATTTTTAGAAGTAACTATTAGTAGTTTTTATTTGGTGATATCATGAGTACTTTAAATACTTATGGTATTGTTTTGACAATATATTTATGGTCAAGTATTCATATTCATTTATAAGAAAATTCCAAGTTTATCAGGGCCATGAATGTCTTTGTTTCAAGTAAAATATATATATATATATATATATTAGACTATTTAAGATATTATTAGACGTTGCCTTATTAAAAGGTCAGATATCGAACTATTTTCAACTAGATCAATAACACTAGTTAGGAACCATGTGTAAATGTTTTTATTTTTAGTTAAGACACAGAAATCTGAGTAGAATTAATGAATTAAATAAATGAGAAAGATTTAATTACTGTATTATACATTTGTTTTAATATATATGTCAAAGGTCAATGAAAGATAATATATGCACGTAACAGATGTTTTAAGCTATATTGTTAATGCTTTTCAGTATTAAATACCATACCTATTTATATGCATTACTTTTAAAAAAAACACATGGCAGTAACAACTAGAATTACTCTTGAGAATTATTTATTTCATTCTTAGTTTATATAAATTCTAATTACCAAGATAGCAGTAAAATTTCATTAAAATGTTTTTTTCACTGTAAATTTTGCAACATCGAAACGTTTTAATAAATGAAAAATAAAACCTGAATGATTAGTTTTATTTTTGCACTTTTTATTGCCATAATTTCTTAATTTATAGTGTTTTATCCTTTCCAGCTTATAATTACAGGACTAATGGTGATGTGTTTTGCCAAAAGAAGAAATCGATATGCTTATTTGGTATGCAATCATCCTTGTACTTTCTAGATGTTATATACATTTGTAAGTTAATTATAGGTTACACAGCAGTGCTTAAGTTTTTAAATAAAATAGATTATCAGATGGTTTCTTTTCTGATGCTTATTGGAGAAAAAAACGATAAAAGTCAAGATTGTTTCCTAAAAATCTAATATTAACTATTTTTATCTGTACATTTTTTTGGGTTTTTTTTCCTAGGGAAATAAGTTGGATTATGGGTTCACTATATATTTTTTTCATATTTTTAATAATATTAATAAATTAAATAACACAGAAATTAAATTCTAAAAGATGGCTCTTTAGTGTTGCATACTAAAAACAAAATGGTGTAGTTTTTATTAAACATGTAAAAGTGACATCATATGTATGATTTTTAAACCATTGACTGTTGAATTGCTGTATAGAGTATGGTCTGTTTTCACCAGTCAAGTGTGCTGTATCGCGGTGTATGGTTTGCAAAAATTCTGCTGATGTTTAGAATAGTAGTAGACAATGGGTTAAAATTGTTTTATTCAGTAATCCAAGTATTGGAATAAATTGTAGATTGAATTGAAATGTATGGTAGACTGGAGTTTCTTATGAAAGAGATTTGTTATTTGACAGATCAAACTGGCAGGAGGGTGTTGCTTGATTTGTGCTCTCTTGTGTGTGGTCATCACAGTGACAACAACAGTTGTTCACATGAACAGACTGCAGACCCTTCATAAATGTGTTTACACTCCTATGGCTAAAACTTGTACTTGCGTGTCAGCAATACCAGATCCTGGTGCATCATCAGGTGAGAATTAAATTTATTTTTACTTGGTATGTGAATAGCCAAACATATAGCATAGACTATGTTCCAATCAAGCTTAATTTAATAAAATTGGGAGAAAAAGAAAAATTGGTTTGTATTTCTCATATTAATAATTATATATACCAGATGCAACACTGATTTGGTTTTATCAGTTTCCAAACATTAGTTCCACCATGAGACAAAAAGTACTTTTAGACGATGGGGCAAGCCATGATAATCTACAGTCAGAAACATATTTTTTGATTCTTCAATTATGAATAACAATACAGTTCTTTTTTATACTTTATTTTAAAAAAGCTCATCAGAAAAGTTTCATATAATGTGTTTTGTCATTTTGAAAATATATATATATATTTCACAATATAAGGATGTGTACCAAAAATAATATGTATTACACTGAGATACAATAAAATGACTAAAGTATTTATTCTTTTTTGATTTTTGTGTCTTGTAGAAACTCCTCGATTTGTTTTCAACAATACTCCCAATTGTGATGTTGTCCATGGTAGCCTGTCAACAAGCTTACGAGTTTTGTTCGGCCTCTCTGTTATTGGTATTTTAATCTGTATTTTCTCCTCCATGTTAGTCTACCAGCTTCTGAGCCATGAGAAGAAAAAAATTTATTGGGAACAGGTAAGTGACATAGGGTATGAAAAATTGCAATGTACGTATGTGGTATTCAGGTCCACTGATCGTATGTGGTATTCAGGTCCACTGATGTGCAACAGTTAAGTTTAAAAGTAACTGCAAAAACACAGAGTTCAGAAATGTTATGCAGAGAATAAATCAAACACAGACAGTAAAGGAAACAGATAAATAAACAATTTTCTATTCACAGTAGTTATGTTTATGTTAGTTTTTATCTACCATGGTGAGAGGCATTTTACATGTATCCATACAGAATAAAGGAACTATCCATGCCTATTTCCAATAACACTATGATAAGAGTGGAGTATACCAGTTCATCAGGACAAAGCTACACATATAATGATGTGTCTATGCTGTGCCCATCATGGGTATTGAAATCTAGTTTCTAGCGTTGTAAGTCACCAAACTTACTACTGGTAGGTCAGTGTACCAGAACCCAATTCTGTATACGTCACTGATTTTTTTCGAGTAATATTTTAGTGGGAGAGAAACTCCTAACTCATACCAATTTATACAAGTGTTTATGTTGTTCCTAGAAGGGCAACACAGGGTCAAAATAGTGAGTTTCTAGTCAAAGTATGGAATGTTTACCCAAGTGAATAGATAAGTATGTTGTATTTACAACATTTTGACATTTGATTACCAAGAATTTCGTACTAGATGCAGAACACCTGCACAAAAATTTTGAAAAATTTAGTCATTTACTCATAACATAACCTTTGCAATGGATATTTATAACAATATCAAGAAGTGAGGAGAAACCTTGTTTATAACATTGCCAAGCTTATTCCATCACAATCATTCAGAATAACAGGCCGGGCCAGGAGATGGTTTATCTAGCTTTTATTATTTTGAACTAGAAGCTTGTTTTTTTTACCTTTTGTGCTACTAATTTAATAACCATAGGGCATATGATACTAATTGATTCTTAATTTGACTATATAAAATCAACAAAAGAAATAATTTTAGTTATTGTAGCTACAAATAAAGCTTAATTATTAGTTTTATTATATCTCTAAGCAAATATATCTATCTGAGAAAGTGTGTTAATGGCTGATACACTTTAATCAAATATAATTATTTCATCATATTTTCACTTTCTTCAGATAGGTAATTAAAGAATTTTTTTTTGGGGGGGGGGTGTGAGTGGAAAAGGATCTAGCTTAGATTTATGAGAGATATAAAGAAATCATATTTTCTAACACCAGAAGTTTAAACATTCCAATTGAGCTGAGTAAAATATTAAGAATTGTATCAGTGCTCTACATTTTGTAGCATTATACGACAAAACAACAAGATGAACTGCAAAGAATCAAGTAATGTAAACAATATTTTAATCCGTTGATTACAAAATGCAGATTGCAATGCTATACAGAAAATAAACCAAAAATTGTTCTGTTTCGAATTTTCGTGCACAGGTACACAAGGGCTAAGAGCTATCCATACTAGCTGTCCCTAATTTATCAGTGATAAACTAGAGGAAAGGCAGCTAGTCAATACCACCTACTGCTAAGTCTTCTACCAGTGAATATTGGGATCAACCATCACATTATAATACCCTAATGGCTGAAAAAGCAAGCATATTTGGTGTGATGTGGTTCAAACCCATGATAAATCAAATTTTCTAGTGCCATTTTATAAGAGTTGGTCTAGTTAGTGACAGTAGAAGGTAATATAAATAAGACACCATGGAAGTTGAAAATGTTGAACTTGTCCTATTAGAACCTCTTCTTAAAGCATAATGTCTGAATTTTATCATTTTGATTAATACGTAGCTAAACTGTTAAAATATATGTTGGTGTCCTATGAAAGAAAAGAAACTTACAAAACAATTTAGCAGAACTTCTAATTGGCACCTTAACTTAAGATTACACTATGTAACAAAATTTTTACTTTTTCTTGTTTCTGCACAGAAAGTGTTATTCTCCAATTTATAAATTATATATTTGTTGTTCATGTTTATGTATTGCTAAAACTGTATGTAATAAATAATTAATATTAAATTATATTTGTCTTATCTATGAGGTTCATAACTGTGATCACGAAATATATATATAAACATGCTGAAGTAAATGTAAAAGACATATTTCTCTTTTCAAACTTTACTTTTGTGACTTGGGAGCATATAACGAAAACATGATAGGAGACTATATTTGGATTCTGATACATGAAAGTGATTTACGTTACGGTTGCAAATCTGGAAAAACTACTCACTTCTAAACATTTTTGCATAACTTTAGTATAAATACATGTAAATCTTGATTCATATGTTTCATTCAAACCTTATGTAAATGAAAATGTGCAAATTTGCCCGTTTTTACATAGAAAATTGGTTAATTTTATAAATTTCATTATCCAGGTCACAAAAGCAAAGTTTGAAGGGAATAATGGTCATTTTCTGTATTTTTACAACATAAGCAATTAAGAAATAACATGTACTATCCATGAATATAATTTTTGTCACATAATGTTATATACATACCACACAATTTATTAAATAGCTAAAAATATGATAGTAAACAATTTCTAAGGTCATGTGTAAAATTATTTTTTATGTTTTTATACGTGTCTGTAAACCTTATTACCAGAACTAAGGTATCTATGCTTGATGCATTAATTTTTTTTTAACTTATGTATAAAAAAATATGCCCCAACATAAAAACAAAATGTCTTTATTCTTGAAAATCCTGAATATGTTACAAAAGTTTGAAAAGTCAAGATTTATGTATTAATCAGTTTTCAATATTTATTGAATGTCATAAATATGCTCCATTCCAGTTGGAGTTAAGAAGAAGGTTCATCTATGCCCGCCATGCAAATCATCCACTTTGTAGCTGTTATGAGGACCTGTATCCCTGGCTTCCATGGGAGATGTTGGATTATCGTTTCCATAGTGCTCAACATTTGAACTCTACTCCTCTCACCAGAGAAGAATCTCCTCCCCAAGTAACCCACGTACTGGCAAACAGTGCACAAAGGATAAGCGGTGGTCAGCAACACACTAATTGGAGATGGCTTCCCTGGCCTTGGCGTAATGCTACTAACAGAATTCTCAACACCCGAGGTTGTACTAGCAACATGAGAAGTAGTTTTATTAGAAGATTAATTTCTAGAGAAATATGGAGGGAGGACACAACTTCTCCTTCAACATCCACCCCACAAGAGTCTCCCCTACGACCAGATTCTCCCCAGGCATCTCCATGGAGAAACAGTACTGGCCACATGTTTCGTCCTCACGTATGTTCTACAGCAGCTCAAGAACGTGTTGGTGCCTATTCCAGATCAACAGGTTCAACTAGACCATTAGTCACACACAGAAGAACTCGCTCTAATGATGGCATTTTTCACCATTTACAAATCAATTCTTCAGCTCGATATAGCCCTTCTTTTGCCCCGACTGAAAATTTCGAAATCCCTCGACACATGTGGGGCCCACCACCTCCTTATTCTCATCCACCTTCTAATGAAAACTTTTCAGGTTTACAGTTTGGTTTGGGGAACATGAGACAAAATGCTTTCACACATGAACAAGAATCCAGCTTAGGTATATCTCCAAATACTACAGTTGTGACTGTGGAATCTCAAGTACATGAACCAGAAACAAATGGTGCTGCATCCAGTTGCTCCAAAATAAGCACACCTTTGTCAGAAAGGAAGTTAATGTGTCACTTTTCTTCTTCTGATGGAATCACTCTGACAATAAATAACAATTTACTGAATATCTGCAACAATGATGATCCTGAACTGGATGAAGATAAACAAGATAATTCCTGCATTGTCGAAGTGCATGTACCTTACATTGTTCAAAAAGATGACATAATATTTAACACCCTACCAACCAGAAGTTCAAAGAAAAAAGACACAAATCTATTTAAATCGTTATCTAATATTCCCTTGTGCTTATCAAAGAAACTTAATGAAATGAATCAAGAAAAACATCCCTCTAATAACCTTTCCATGATTGAGTCATACTGTGAAATTAAGGATGTCTTGCAACATTCCATGGAGGACCTCTCCAAGTTTCAGGAGATAAAGAATGCAATCTGTGATAAATTAACGTATAAAACATTTTCTGAAAGAGACATGTATGATGAAGACAGCCAAAATTTCTCCTCTGCAACAGATCCTTCTCCATCTTCCTTAAGTTTCCAAGCAACCTTTATAGAACACCCTTCAGACTTTAAGTCTAGTATCATGATAGCTACTAGTCCTTCTACTCCAGTTACTGAGAATGTAGCTCTTAATGATAAAATGTATGCCCAATCCATGCCAAACCTAAGCCTCTCCAACTCTCCAACAGCTGCAAGTATACTGCTTCAAGCACCTTCTAGTGATAATACTTCGACCTCTCAAGATTTTGCAGATTTTGATTTAGATGAAGATAGTAGCCCTCTGAATTTTGATAGCCTTTCTTCTGATGCAACTTCTGCACCATCCCTTCCAGAAGATGAGCAACACTTTTATGGAAGTAACCAGTTGTTGTTCAACCATCAGGACATTCCTAAAGATGAGCACAATTTTCACTGTGATGAATCTCGACTACCTGAAGGAACTGAGTGCAAATTTTCAGGTTCATCAACAGCTGTAGCACCTGGTTACATGCTTCCAGTAGACAAAAGTCAAACGTCCACAAGGGAGACTTCTGAACAACAAGATTATCTTTCATGCCCAGAGTCTGAAGCTATCTGTGAAGACAGAGGCTGCTCCAATCATGACTCAATTGAACCAAAGTACTCATCTACAGATATTAGATCTCCTTCTCAAAGTGTTCCTGCTCGCAGTGAAAATACTCCAATCTTGTTTAGAGAGAGTTTTATGGTAACAATCAAAAGCGTGAATGTGTAATTAAAAAAAACAAAAAAAAACATTGAGTATACATTTTACTCTTTTTTTTGTTGTTGTTGAATAGCTAAAATAAAAAATTATGAGTTCTTACAAGAACTACTTTTTATTGTCTATATTTCTGAGGAATAAGTAAGTAGGTACTGTGAATGTGCCAAGAACATATGAAAATTAACACATGGACTTGCTCTCCCTCCCCCAAATTAAAGAAAAACACATATATAAATAGATGCCTATCAGAAGTAAGGCATCCATATGATGAGATGGAAATGGCTTGATAATTAAAATTAAGTGCAGCATTAGTGCAAAAGTGCTTTTGATATTTTGAGTACTAGTTAACCTATACATGCATCTATAGTTTTTCTGATTAAATAATATACTGAATAATTAAGAGATAGAGTCCAATACGTACAATTCTAAGCACTTAATGAAGTAAAGCTAGTTGCTTAAGTACTATTTTCAGTTTAAGTAAATCACTATTGCTATAATTTTTCAGTTGCTCATACTGCTAAAGACCAAATAAATGTATGTTCAAATAAGTTTTAAAATAAATCATTATTAACTCCACGTTTCAACAAAAACTTTAACCCCCAACAACTAGCAGCGCAAATGATTGGTTAAAGCCCAGATAAAGATATTAATTGAACATTTGAACAAAATTCTTATACAGTTTTAAATGAATCAAGGAATCACCACTTTCACGTATCAGTGAAAATTTGTTTGTTTTCAGTAATATGCCAACTCACACTGATGTTCTAAGACACATCTTGATTACAGATTTGATTTGTTTGTTAGCAAAAAGATTAAACTATATTGCCTGATAAATACTCTTTTAACATTTATGACTATTTTACCAAATATTAAATGTTAATTAACAAGGAATGAATTTAATCACATAGGCAAACTTAAGATTATAAGTAAAAAAAGTTGAATCTTTGCCTACAATAATTTTATGGTATTAACAGGAAATCATTAGGTGTGATTACAGAAGATTAATATTGTAGTACTTTTATTTACTTGTCTTTCTAAATGAAAAAAATTGTAAATCATTTACTTTTATACAGTATGATAATTTATTACTTTGCCCACTAAATATCTAGCACTGTTATTACAGTGACAGAATTGTTCATTTTTAGTAACTATAAAATGGTTACAAGTGAGTAAAACACTATATAAATTGCAGGATGTAAGAAAGCTGGTTAAATCATTTTCTACTGTGTAAATGAACCAATCCTTAAACACCTTGTAACAGATGAAAATATGTATTTTGTCAGAATTTCCAATATCTAACTGACAGTTGTTGTTTTTTCTAAGTTATGATGTTTGGAACAGTTTTATCAAAAAGGTGTTTTGAATGTATATTTATCTACTTACTGCAACAATGAAGGAACCTTCTTGTATTAAACCAGTGTCTTCTTTTCAATAATCTTTCGTGTGATGTATTCTCAGATCAAAATAAACTGATACATATTGGATGAAATGTTTCTCATCACATGTACGTATAAATATTTAAACCTTTTAACAGAACACAAATTAAACCTTAAGTCAAGAAAGCTGAGCTTTTAAAAGAGATGCCTCTTCCAGTAAAATATAAATTGAATATAGAAATTAATCCATACAAGTTTTTTGACAGTATTAAACAGGGGTTTTTAAACTTGTAATGGAAGGAAAATGCATCTGCATCATGTGAACAAGGAAGAAGAAAATTCAAACTGTTAAATAAATTCCTTCATATTTCAGAAAGCAAATGTATTACTCTGTATTTCATGCACCAACCACAATCTAATAAATAGTACTTTGATTTAACTCTTTAGCCAGTTTGTTCAAAAGTATGTTAACATATGTTTAAAGTAGAAATGTAAACCTAATCTCCATTTCAGTGACAAAATATTCCATGAATAGCAAAAGATACAAGTGGTAGAGCATGACTGAATCCTGCTATTTGAATCAAATGGTTAAATGATTTCAGTATATTTTCTGCAATTCACATAAACTAAACCTACTAAATAATAAATATCTCAATTATCAATATTACAATGCAATGTTTTACCAATGAGTTTTCAGTACCATAAATTATGCAACTTTTATCAACCTCTTGTCATGGATTCCTGTGTCCATGCAGGTAATACTGAGAGTTCGTAAGCTATTTTTTAAAATTAAATAACACATGGAAGGACACAGAATGGGGACCATGGGGGAAAAATAATAACAAAAGTTGTACTTCGTGTTGAGACAGTTGTGAACCACTGCTCTAATGGCTGAAAGTGTTCAGTTCCTTAGTATATTTAGGTCTTTCCAAACATCATTTTGATTGCAGTGATACTTTTATCATTCTTTTACTGGGATATTTCAGTTTGAAAAGCTCAAATGCTTATAACCCCCATGTCAGCTTTATCCAGTTTCAATGTTGTTAAACTCAAGCCAGGTATAGCAAGCTGAACTACTGTTCATACTCCAGTCTCTCCAGACATTGTTAACAAAAATAGGCTTAAATTATTCTAATGACCATTTCAAAGTTTCTTGAGAATCTATAGAGCCCTCTTTTTGTATATTAAAGTAGTACTTTTTGATAAATCGTTTTCCTCAACAGATTTGTTAAAACCCACAAACGAGAAATCCAACAAAAAATGCATTACAGAATTAAAATTAGTCATTTTAGTTTGACTAAGTTTAGAAGAAATGAAGATACTCCACACAATGTTAAAAATAGTGAAAACAATCTTTATTCAATAACATAAAGAAGCGCACGTTTTGTTTGAAATTAAACAATTGGCTATCTGTGCTTTGTCTACAATGGGTATTGAAACCTGATTTCTAGTAGTGCGAGTCCACAGACATTCTGCTTTGCCACTAGAGGTCATGTATGTAGATGGAAGACAACAAATTCACAGCAGATTGAAAACTTTTAGAAATCTGTTTATCTCTGTAAATTTGTTTGAAGCTTGGTAAAATCTGTTCCAGACTGAAAAACCTGGTATTATGTATGCAGTTTACACTGTTATCCTTGTCATGGTGCATGAATTACTTTCTAGCAAGTTGGTGATTTCAGTGAAAATACCAAGATATCATCCGATCCTCATTCACTCAGTGTCTTCTTCCTCACAATAGATTACTGAAGTAAATACACACATAGGCATGCAAGAAACTTTTTGGTGAACTTCAACAAGAGTTCACCTCACTAAATATTGGAGGTAAAAAGTGAAACTTAATATACTGACATACTACAATAACACATATGGCTATTCACAGAAGACTAGATAGTTTCATTCTAGAACATATAGTCCATCTATTTTATTGCTATGTTTCAGGATACCTGAGGCAGTTAAACAAGTTGAATGTCCCCATGGTAATATTTGAGGTCAGTTCTTTTCTCAGTTGACTATACTAACTGACAAAACATTTTTTCTTGATAGTTGAGCTTGAGATTCCAATCACAGATTTAGATGGTCTTGCACACTTTCATCAACTACTTAAGAGTATTTGCTTGTCTTAGGTTACTGATTCAAACTTTTTTCTCATTTGACACTTGTTTAACCTAATTTTGGCTGAAAGCAGAACATTTTCAGAAACACCTTTTTTTCCTGAATCTTAGTACACATAGATAACTATCATCTTTAATTGTACACTTAACTTCTCCTTGTAACAGTTTTATACAGGTTTAATCTATCAGCATGACATAGGTGCATCTTGGTTATTTCCTTGCACAGGAGTAATGTTATCTGTCATCCACAGATATTTACAAATCCTTCTACTACCACATCAATTATTTTTGCCCTTATTATAATTCGACTGTTGGCCTCCTTTAACATGATAGTTTGTTGGTGCACAGTGTTTTATAAATCTAATTAGAAAAACTAGTGTTGGTATTTCTTGGAGTTTCCTGATAAATTAACAAAATGTTTGGGTAGGCATCTCACATACCCAGATTTTAACACTAATGTTGCTGGAACAGTGAGTGATGTTATTCCCTTTTACCTCTCTTCTCAGTAATCATATTCTCTTCTATCTGCAGTAAAATAAAGAATTCACTAATTTACAAATTAGTGATGTCCTCTTTTTGTTGTTATGAGTGATAAACAGAGAGATCACTAGGCACACGTGACAATTCTATCATTGTCTTGAAAAATCAAATTTAAACATAAAACCATGATTAACATCTTTTTGAAATGTCAAAAGTTCCAGTACCCATGAACCTAAGCTTCAAATCTTTTAAAAACTAAGCAATGCCTTTTATGGTAACCCTAAATTACTCTAAATTGTAACAGATGGTTTCTTTTAATACAAGCGACCACCTTCTACCCTATGCTTGTAATACCACCATAACTAACAAGAAAAATATCTACTTACATTCTTTTTCAACCTAATTGCATTAACAGTTACATCAATTATATTTCAAGCAGAGTAACTAGCTATGTATAGCAAATGGATGTTCATAGATAAAGCACTGAGCATAAGATACCCAGGTGTTCCTAAATTTAAATTTCTAATTCCTCAAACACAAAACTTGTAAATAGCAGATATATTTCATGGAAAATCCATTCTTTTACTCTGTAGTCTTATTTCTTAGTAAAGTGCATTTTATCATTTTGAGCATTACAGTTCTCACTAAATGTAGAAATTGCTATTCTAAACCTATTTCAGAATGGTTGCAAGCCTCCATCAGTATAAACTGTATATTATGCTTCTAACACTAGCCATAATCATTCCAAAAGCTAAAATTTAAAATAAATATATCTGTATTTCCAAATGCACCAATATTTGCCACTAAAACGATTTTCTTATTGAACTGGCTACAGAGTAATATATAATGTACAACTACATTTTATTGGTGTGTTTGATATTCATACTTAAATTTTACTTTATCAGTAGGAACTACAGCTTTCCAAGACTTGTTTTATTGTAAAACTTTCATTACAAGAACAAACCAGTGGTAACCACAAAACTATACTTTTTCTATATCACACTGGAACATCTATGTCACTTTAGTTTGTGGTAAATTGTCAGTTTCCCGTCAAGTGCTCCCAGACCAAAACAAATATTTCTATGGGTTTCCACCTTTCACACATTCATAGTTTTCTGTTATCTTTTTCATTAATGGATTTGAGAAGTAATCTGTACATTTAATGTTTATACTTCTTAAAGAGGAAGATTTGTGCAAATTGTTTTGTGCAGTTAACTGGGATATGTGCAACTTGTCAGCAATTTCCCAAATCTGGGTTCCAATAGAAATATTCTTTGGACACAATAGTAGCAGTCCTGCCCGTTATTTATACATCTTGGTACAGATTGCTGTTAGGTAGCTGTATTTAAAACTGGTGTGCTTCAGGAGTTGTATCTCTTTACATTTTCACTATGTACATATACACTGTCAGAAGAGAATGAATCACAAAACTTCACTTTACCCATGGTAAAACTGTTGTTGAATATTCCATAAACTGCTACAAACCAAATATACAGTCATTAAAAACACAACTGCAATAACATACATTAATTACTTGTGCAATGTGTGATCAATTTTCAGAGTAGAAAACTATGCAATTTTTAATGAAAATACGATAGTCATATAAAAACCTTCCCAGAATATATCAAATAGCAGCCTTCTACACTTAACCAGGAAGAGTTTGGAGTATGTACCACTAGGTTCATCCAGTACTTTAAAACTAGAGTGACTGTGAGAAAAGTCACCTTTGTCTTTTAATTTATATCACCTGTAATGATAATGAGTGAAATAATTTTAAAAATAAATTTATTAAAACCTTTTAGAGAAGGCAGTTATAATATTATTTAACCATAATCTCTAAGCTTTGAACATGGAAATATTAATTTTAAGTTTTTTGTTACAAGACTAGTTTTAACACCACACTTGCATACATATTTATATATAAAGATTTTCCCTAAAACTATTATTCTTAACTATGTTTACTCTGAAATTAGCTGATAACAAACCGATGGACTCATAAATTTGGTTTACTTTAACATGGTTTTAGAATCTAAAATTCATGTTCAGTGGAGGAACTCAATGCAGAGATCTTCAAGATATGTAGAACAATATTAAACTCAGGATCCTATAAATATTTTCTTGGACTTAGTTTCTCTTTTTTTAGAATGATACTAAGACCTTAAAACAACAAGTGAAAATTATGTTTAAGTTACCCCCAATCAGATCTAGTACATGGTTCCCCTTTACTTTGACACAATGAAATTCCTTGACAACTTGATCCATGCTGGTAATGTAAGATTACCTATAATAAAATGCAAAATAATATTTACATATTTTTAATAAGAACAAAACAGGCTGTATATTAAAGAATTGTATTGCAAAGTTTCAATACGACTGATCATGGTGTTCTCACACAACTGATACTTTATCAAAACATACATAAAGATAGTTTTATCCATGCGTTTGTGACAGTGCATTCCAACCTCAGACTTTTAGTTCACATCAGAATGATGTTATTGCAGCATAAAAATACTAGAGATTTTACAAACTGTCATTCTTACATTTCCATTTTTAAATACATGGAAGGAGCACAACATTCATTATCATAAAACAGAATATTCTTTACCAAGCATGCATCTTGTACATCAAATATTTATCAATGTTTTATGATGCAATTGTATATAAAACATACTTGCTAATTACATGCTGCAATAAACTCATACTTCTGGTACCTAAAAAAACAACTGTACACATTAACAAAATCACCCACCAATAAACAGCCCGTTCGATCATTTTCACAAATACCTTGAAACCGTGTACGTCAAGTTAATCCGCTGTCAAAAGTGATGATAGCTACAAATCAATGCAACCACACATAATTAAATCAAATATTTTCAAGTTTATGCAAGTTGTTCAAGGTGTCACCATGTAATTAACAGTAATTATACAGAGGACAATATACATGAACCAAACACAATGATAAAACATCCATAAAGTTTATAGATACGTTATTCTATGCTATCATGATGTATAATCATCTTTAAAAAGACAAAAGTAACTGGCACAGACACAAACGTTTGTCACTGAAAGTTTGCATAAAAGTATTACATCACTCAAGTAATTCACAAGTTTTTCAGCTTGTTCTAGCACAATGATGCATATTATATAAAAATAAAATATTACAAAGAAAACCCTTCAATAGAAGTTTTTTTTAATTTATGAACCTTGAAATTAGACTTTAATAAATGCTACACATTAACTGTTCTCGGCTAATTAGCATTACACAATTAACAATACAAATGAAGAACACAGTGGTTTTAAAGCCCACTTTTTCAAAACAAAACTAAAATTATTAATCCAGATTCTTTCATGTTGCACATGGTTCATCTTTAGTTGTTTCTGTCCCTGTGATCTTGACAAGCAGTACATTTTAATAATGCATTACTAAAATATCAAATACATCATAGGTTAAGATGCAAACAGGATGTATTCCTGTTTTTTTATTCTGTTTGGATACCAACAGCTACCAGGAATTCTGTATTTTTTTACTAATTCAAAATTATTTTTTTCTTCCAAAACTTATCTTCACACTTCTTATAAACTCCATCAATATTTTTTTAAATACAGATCTCCCAAAATCACCACTGGTTATATTCTACCCATTTCTACATGATATACCCTCTTAACAACCCTTGTAAATGCAAATTTGTGCCTCAGAACTTGTGTTCTAAGTAATGCTTAATGGCATGTATTATGTTTTACGAATTGAAACAAAGTTACCAACAGATTATTTTATAGTTTAGTTAGATTTGATAATTGAATAAATGTAACTACACATAGGTAATAAAAAGATTCATCAAAACTATGCACAGTTGTTTTACTGATATAATCACTGTTTATTTTGCCATCTTTCCAACCTTCCCTAAACTATTTCAATTATGTGAAATAGCCAGTACATCACGCATTCCTTCTGCACCTACCAGCAAGTGAAGCCTTTTCATTAATACACTAAAATTTACAAGATGAAAACAATGTAGTCATTAGAACCATACCTCTTAAATAATTTGTTAAGAGCTTTTAATTTAGTCTGTAATTAAAACAATCCTCTAAGACCTGATGTTAAAAAGATGAGAACCTAACTGCAAATTATGTATTCAATGACAGTTAATGGTAAACAAATATCAATGTATACATTTTGTTTGTACAAAAAAGCACATTAATGTACGTGATGTTTTGGGGATTAATGATATTATTTTTGCCATTTGTCTTAGAAACATCACTGAATCCAGAGAAATCTCTAAATGTTTTCTGTAGAATGAAAGTTTTGTATTTCTTGGACAAGTAACAAATTTAGAAGTCAACAATATTCCCACTCTCCTTGATCTGGTTAAATCACAGATGTAGTACCTGTCTACAAGATAGGGTGTTTTGTTCTTTAAATCTGCCAGTGTCCTTTTGACTTTCAAACATTAACTCAACCTAAAATGATCTTATGTAGTAACCAATGTATAAATACTCAAATATGATCAAGATTGGGGAAGGTTTATTTTACACATTAATGATCTTCAAAAGTTAATCAGGACAAGAACTTTGGATGTTCTACAAAAATGATCTATCCAATATCAAAATTGGGACAAACAGATAGATGGAAAGTTCTGTCTACAAATTTTTTTTCTCCATTTATTGGATAGGTGCACTTCATTCTCTCTATGTACTGGATCTACGAGTAAAAAGGTTGTTCAATAAGTTACGTCTATTTCATCACCAGGCAAAAAGTTCCTTTTTACAGAGAACTTCAAGAAAAGGCATTTTAAAAGTAGTATTATTAAAACAAACAAGTAATAAGTAGCGAGATCTAGAATTAAATTGATGTTTAACTTTGTTCTGTATATTTATTATTAACTTACATTTATTAAGAAATTTTATAATTTAAACTTATTTGTTTAAAAGATATCTAATTCTGCACTCAGGGTAACTAAAATTAACCTTGTGATTTCAACAAACACCCATATTTTCTTTGTGAGTTGAAACTGTTCACACATACACAAAAAGTACCATCCACTGCATCCATTTTACTTTTGTATTAAACAATAAAGCATTACATAAATGTATTTATTTCTTGGTTGTTGTTTTGTTTTTTTTTATTTAGGAAAAACAAATACTACAAAACCCGACAGCTTTCACTGATACATAAATGTGATAAAACTTGTCTTTACACTGTTTCTTCAAGTGATTATGTTTATTCTTTGATGGAAACTTGTTCTTAAAAGGTTTACAAATCAAAATAGAAACACACACTCTTATACAAGACAAAACAACAACACTACTATATCAACAGATGTCCAAGATGTATCTTACAACATACAAGATCTTATCTGATAATAAAAACCAGACATAATACAACAGAAACAAAAAGGTCCCTCACACAGCAGTAAATTTCTCAATATCTGCTCATAGGTCCTCCCATGTAACGATTTCCTCCATAGGATCCCCCAATACTGGAGTGAGACATATTACTGCTAGAGCCCATGCTAGAACTACTGTATATACCAGACTGAGGCTGTTGTAGAATTGCTTCCTGTGGATTCATTGTACTGTCCATTCTTCTCCACTGGTTCTGTGAAAAACCCACCTTTCTCGATTCAGAGCTCCAGCTACCAGACACAGTGGCACCCGAACTTCTTTCAGCATTCCAGGAACCACCTCGACCACCCCGAAAAGATCCCCTCGAATGTCTTCCACCTTTACCTCTCTCGACGAATCTGCCTCTGCGATCTTGACTTCGTTTGTCATATGTTGACTTCCACACCTCTTTTGGACCTCGATGGTTTGCTTCCCTTTCACGCGAGGCACCACTGTGGGTGGTTTCCTCCCTGGGTGTGGATCCTTCATATCTTCTGGGCTTTTCAAGTACTCTAGTTTCTTCCCGATCAGCACTTTCCGATGTTCTTCTAGAGCTTCGACGAACAGGGGAGAAATCAGTTTTGGCAGATATGTTGAAATCTTCCCCTCGGTTCCCCGATTTTCCGAAACTGTCATGACGATTAAAGTTCTCCCTGTAAAGAATTTCTAAGCATTTATTACCTGCAATATACTCAAAACAGAAATAATAGCCTTGACTTGTTCAGTTTCATCTTAACACTGATTATGATTTCACTGAAATTCATTTTTGTTCAAGCTTACAATTGTTAACTTTGAACATGAATAGTGATTAAGAAATAAGCTTTAGGGTTGTAAAAAAACTCAACAACCTTGTAACAGTCTACTGCAAATGTGAAACAA
The DNA here is from genome assembly GCF_004210375.1 of Tachypleus tridentatus. Lineage (NCBI taxonomy): Eukaryota > Metazoa > Arthropoda > Merostomata > Xiphosura > Limulidae > Tachypleus > Tachypleus tridentatus. The sequence continues at coordinate 250,877,359 of NC_134837.1, read as the reverse complement.
GCAAGTTATTCTGTTTATATCTGGTTCCCAGCAAATGTCCAAGCTTTCATCACAGAAAAATTGCCAAGAGCTGACTGATGGTTGAATAAAATGTCACAACCCTTTCTAAGGACAAGCATTTGAATATGAAAACTGTTAAAAGATGTAGAGCCAAAGAATGCACTTTAAATAAAAAGACTGACCTTTACCACTCAAACAGTAAAAATTCTACACCAAAACACTTTACAACAGGTTCCACAATTAACCCAATCAAGAGCTACAACCTCATTCACAAAGTGAAAGCTGAGTTGCAAGTAATTACCTCAAATACGACAAAGTCAGAAAACATCTAACATTGTTATTAAGACAATAAACACAGATTTGAAGTCAAAGAAGGATCACAAACCAAAATGTTGCATGTCAGAATTAATGGGAGTTTACACAAAATGCACTGCTAAAGAAACTGTAAAAATTAACAATCTGATTCAGCCTTATACCTGGCAAATCTTTCAATGCAGTTAACTAATATATGGCCTGTTTGACAATTAAAAAAAAAAAGCCAATCTCTTCATACAAGTCTGTAGAAATTCATTTGCCAAATGTGTAGTGTGTCCTTTGTAAAAGCTTATCACAAAAGAAGAATTAGCTCCAATATGGTGTAATTAATCCTAGAATATGACAATTCCAACAATCCAACAGATTACCATTTTGCAATGTTTTACACATCAGTGCTTATATAAAAGATTTTTGTTCCAATAATTTATCATTTAAACAGATTAATTATTATTTTAAGTCTTTGAAAGTTGGTTATATATTGATGTTGTACATAAATCCAGTATCAGTAATTTATGGTACAAGATTCAGTCAACCTCTAATTTCTAATTCTCTCATAACACACTGTATATTAAATATTTTCTCTTCACACTTATTTCATGTGTTATAATAGGAAAGCATCATTTATTTTGTCTTTTAATCTATGAACCTCAAATTTAAAAGATCTTTAACAAGCACAGAGTGGTTAGGAGGTCAGTTCCAGGTATTGAGCAAATGCTGAAAAATAACAGTTTTCATGTTACTTTTAAGTTAACAAGAGTATCTTAATGAAATTTGGCAGATTAGTAAACATTACAATGTTTTCCATACACAAAATATCAAATGGATTTTTTTTTTATTAAGTCTTAGTTTGCAAAGCAATGTCCCCCCTTCTATTTTGTCTATCTAACATGCAAAGTAATTGTTCATTTTAAGATTAAAAACACTTATGCATCAGAAAACTGCCCAATTTCTCATGTGCAAAATCTCCATGATGTTCAGATAGTTTTTATCAAACATTTCTTAACAAAAAGCTTATTTTCACTAACAAATCTATTGGTTTAGTAGAAATGGCCAATCGCATAACTACCATAAAAAAAAAAAAATCAGGAAATACATAAATTATGCTTATTTCATTCCAGAATGACAACAGAAGATGAAAATATAAATGTTTAGACTAACTTTAAATCTCATAACATTATTTGTTTATATATATTTTTATATTATTGACCTTTCAGCTGTACTTGGCTAACAACACAGAAGGTAGTGATGTGGCACATGTGCTACCTTATCCTACAAATAACCTAAAACTCACCTTTTGTTTTCACAAACTTACCCTGTGTGTTAGTAAACAAGTATTTTGTAAATATACACACTTATGTTCCAATTATTATTCATTATATGTGTACATAAATTAATATCTACAAATAAGTTACCAAAAATGTTTTGTTAAAATATATGACAGCAAATAAGTAAACCAGACAGTTATCTTTAAGCTATGACCTTTGTACTCTGTTGCCAATTGATGTTAGTTGCCAAAACTTAATTTTGCAAAAGAATACCAAACATTTTTTTAGGTTTTATAAACACACACACACACACACACACACACAGTTGAATAACTAAAAAAAATAACCCATAAATAACTACACTGACACCATAGAATCCAACTATAATTTATCAAACATAGTAACCAAGTTGTATTTAGGTCTAAAAATAATTAAATTTTGAGCAGACTAAAACACAGCCTTTCTTCTCGAAGTTTTGATTCTAAAGATGAAGTGACCTTCTAACACATTAAAATGGCTGAGAAAACACTAGGGGAAATTCTAAGATGTTGGTTGGTCACTCATGTCCCATAGAAGTATGTGTATGTAAGGTACGGTTTCCAAGAACAGAACAAAGTGAATGAGGTCACTGTTTGATCCATTATATTAGCCATATCAGAGCAAAATAAAAACAAATGAAGTTCTTATTTTAGCTTGTCAATATTGGTAATTTAAGTTTGCAATCCATACAAAACTTCAGACTTAGTATTTTGACATCAAAAATACCTAATTTCAAAATCAGTGATACCATTCATCATACCACAACACAAATTCATCTTTAACAGCATTATTCTTAAATATTTATTTTTCATTAAGAAATTGAATAACTTATAGAATTTGAATTATAATTTACAGTTTGAAACCAAACTTACAGACATAAATAGATGCAATAGTTCAATAACCTTTTGAATGAGTCAACAAACGAGACGACGTGGCCTCTGATCCATTGCAAAAGGGGTAAAACAAAGTACAAAATACATAAAATTTGGTAGTAATGACCTGTGACTTGTCATAATAGGGTTAATAATGAAAACAATATTTTCAAATATAGGTTCATTCACTTGTTTTAACGTAGAAGATAATTTATCATTAGAATACCCAGAATACATCTCACACACACACACCTTGATAATGTTGTCTGACTTATTTACATGCTGCAAACAGACAATAACAAAGCAATGTTAACAATCCAATACAGGCTACATAACTGAAATTGTAGTTTTTGATTAATGCCATAAATCTTTCACAAACACCAGTAAATTAAGTTTCCTAAAAGACTGGCTTTGGTTCATTTACGAGCTATTTAAAAACGCACTTGTGATTGTGCATCGAGATAACAAAAAACAAAGAGAAATTGAAACTGTAGATGTTTAATATACCACTGAGGTAAACATTAGTACAATTAGAGATTAAAAGATGGGAAAATCAGTAAATTTTAATGGACACTAAAATAAGGCTTCAAACATCAAGTAAAAAACAAATGTAGTGAACAAATAAGTTAATCTTTTATATAAACAACACTTAGGTGGAAATTACCTTAAAAACAAATATTTGAGCATAAAAAGAATCTTTGAAATCAGATGTTTCAACAGACCACTGGCTGGTTAAAACAATGAAAACTGGATTCTTGATGTTGGTGTCAAATCAATAAGTTTAAATGTGTTCTTTACAAAACTGTACTTGAATAAAAATGTGCATTTCTAATAACAATGAATGCATCCATGCATATAGTACACACATGCTTCATGAAAGTTAAAAAGTTTGAAATTTAATTAAAAGGAATATTTGGCATTACAGATACTCTTGTGAAATTAGTTTTCATACTTAAAATGGGTTTTGTATGTCGTAATTTTTTAAGTTAAAAAAACTTATTACTAACCTGTTGGAACTTTCACCATGAAAAGAACTATCACGGGTAAAATGAGAAGACAGTGCAGGTCTCTTTCTGTCCTCCCAATAAGGGTCTGACTCTCTACTACCAGTGCGATTGAAGTTCCTTTTAGATCCACGCCTTGGTTCATCCATTCGACTGAAGAAAAATGGTGTATTAAAGTACTTCCTTCAGAAACACAAACTTAGTAATTATCTTCAACCTGTGTATTACACTTTATGTTACACGTGTTAATATAATTACTTTTATCATAATATGGATGATTTTGGACAACCATTATTCACTGTTTGTATCTTGTTTTCTTCACTAATTCCATAAAAAATTTAAGATTCTCAGTTATGAAAAAACCAACCCAAATTTTGAAAAACAAAAACTATCAGAGCCAAGAAACAAATCAGAGGCACCAGACCATGTAACTGCAATCTAATAATAAAATCCCTAAGAGCTTCCAATTGAAAAAAATATGCCAGGAACATAAAGAGAAAGGAGATTGATTTGCTAGTGGCATTTGCAGATACTGGTTATCCTTGGATATGCATAAAACTTTCACACTTCATGGATTTTAAATCTGTTAAAAAACAAACTCAGAGCAGTACAGTGAAATATTTTACTTCCACCAATCACCACCTTCTGGGACATAATATTTCAAACTTTGGGGCAACACCTAAAATGGTTAATTTTCATAATCAGGACTCTTAAAAGTTTAAAATGTTCAGGCATTTTGTTGAATAATATTCAATACAAGTGCAATGCAAATGGATTACCATCAACTCTTATTACAACATACAGATTAAACCCTAAATATCATTCAAAAACACACAACTCTTGCTTCATTTAAAACACTTTACTAATAAGTTCTTGATACTTATTTTATACATATAGTGAGCTAAACATTCATTTCAAACTGACTGATGATTATAATAAAGAACATTTATTTTTAACAACACATTAGATTTACTTTATTTTTTCCTCACAGAGAATTATTAATGATCTACAAAAGCCAGTAAGAAACAACTTATTTTTACAAGTTACAATGACTTGTAGGCAATTACTTCTAGTCTAGCTATTCATAAACAATTCTTTTCAAATAGAAATAACCCATACAATTTCAAGAGATACTATGAACATACTGTTTGTCTATTGCTAATCATTCTTCCAGCACCAATTAAATGAAAAGTGAAACAAGATTCATATTATTAATGCTGTATTAATACTCAAAATACTAAACATCATGTACATATCAATTTCATATCAACTGTTTATGTCCGTGTAACTGACACCATACATTTTCTATGCTGACAAACTAGTTTACACATACAAACCATGAAAAACAAACCCCACAAAAAACAGTAATAACTCAAAGACCAAATTCTATGATATACAACATGAACAAAAAACAAAAATAAAACTGAACTTAGCATGAATAGTTGTATCGACGAAGGACAGAATAAATTAATTTTACGATGGATTTCCAAGATAAAGCATTTGCAGTTAAGAATACAATAGCCCTATCATTAGCTGCATCAAATGTCAAACTACAGCAATGTTATATTGTTTGCTTAAGGATTAAAATGTATCCTGCACATGTTTATATTTGAAGTTTTTTCTAGTTAATGAGAAACATTACAGACTGCATACATTTTAAATGATGTTTACGATATTTTTATGGAAGAGCAGAGTAAACTAAACACTTGCACAGTTGACGATTCAGTTTCATACTTATACAAGATGTCGCTTTTGTCAGTACACTAAATGTTAAAGGGTACTTTTAAATTTTGCTCTAATGATACTTTAACTTCTTTAACCAAGTTATAAACAGTAATGTAAATCAATGCCTAATTTGTGGTTTTCTTTCAGATAATCCCTGAAGAGGTGTTTTTGCAAAATACTTATGTTCTAATAAAGTTTGGGAGGAACATTTTACTTTTGTGCAAAGGTTGGGGTCAAGAGACAATTCATTTGACACCATATACAAGTTGGAGAGTTCAGCAGTTTTCAGGAAATCCAGTGGGGTGGGGTAAAAGGTTTTCCTTTATGTAAACCCAAGAACTGAGACAATTCAATTGCACTTTGAAGTCAGTTCCAGTTTAGAAGTTGTGATGCAGAGACACTAAAAATTATACAGATTTCTTTTTCAATTTCTAAATATTACCCATATAATTTTGGAGTTTATTTATTGGGACTCACCATTCAGCTATGCACAAAAGCATTCTTAGCTGAAGTCACAAAACTTTTAATTACAAAATACTCTACATGAGAGTTTGCCATTGTTTCCTAAAGTTTAACCCAGCATGGCAAACTTAACTTTTCCAGAATTATCTCCAGAATATTTTCCAGAATTAACTAATGTAGTTAACGCTCCGTACCTGAACTAACTAATGTAGTTAACGCTCCGTACCTGAACTAACTAATGTAGTTAACGCTCCGTACCTGAACTAACTAATGTAGTTAACGCTCCGTACCTGAACTAACTAATGTAGTTAACGCTCCGTACCTGAACTAACTAATGTAGTTAACGCTCCGTACCTGAACTAACTAATGTAGTTAACGCTCCGTACCTGAACTGCTGTCTACGTCTCAGTTCTTCTCGTTCTCTTTCCAAATGCTCCCTTTCCATCTTTTGTTTTTCCCTTTCCAGTCTTAAAATTTCAGCACGTTCTCTCTCCAGCTTTTCGCCCGCACCTGAACTAACCAATGTAGTTACAACTTGTATATGAAACAAAGTGAATGTAGTTAACGCCCGCTCCTGAACTGTAATAAAATATGTAATTAACGCCCGCACTGAAATAAAGAATAGTAGTTATACGCCCGTTGTTGAAAAATTAAGACTAGTTGATAATAGTCTTCAATGAATGCCACTAACTAATGTAGTTTTGAACGCTCTTCTATCCTGAACTAATTTCACTAATGTAGTTAACGCCCAGTTACCTGAATGAACTAAATTCAATGTGTAGTTAACGCCCGTCCTTTCCTGAACTAACTAATGTATTTAACGCCACTCACCTGAACTAACTAATGTGGAGTTAACGCTTACAAACATCAAAAAGATGGCTTGTTCTTCTCTGATTGACAAAGTTTGTGCTTGGCTACATTTGATTATTACTGCTTCTTCCAAATGCTCCATTGTCATCTTTAAACTAGTTTTTCCCACATAAAGTCTTAAAATTTCAGCACGCTTTCTCTCAGCTTTTTTAGGCTAAATATGCATGATAATACAAACCAAACCAAGCACAACTTGTATATAAAAACTGATGATATACAGCTTAGACCACAACACCTCGTGTCCCAGGTGGTGTGATGAGCTCGATATTAGGCAAAATGCCTAGTCAGCACTGGATATAGATGTTGTGGTTAACATAAGGTTTGTCTTTAATTTTGCTCTTAAGTTCTTAGAATACGAGATAAATTCCATTTTATAGTATTATTAATTTTTGAAAACCAATCTAAAGTCCCAAAATTATTTGAAATATGTACAACCAAAGTTCTATTGTTAAATATTAAATACTAACATGAAGAAATAAGGGGCAAGTTCAACATGGATTTCCACAAGTACTCAGGAAATATTAATCTTGGGAAGACAATTTTACCTACACTCATGAAAGGAAAATATTTGTTTGTCCACAAACAACTCCATGATCTTTGAACCAATCTCAACTGGACTTGGTATGATGATACACTGAACCAAGCAGAATGCCACTGGGCACTTATTGATTTCCCATCTCCATTCACCTTGGGTTGTGTCCACAGCAAAGGCATATCTGTTTAGCTAATTAGTCCACAACTCTTGAATCAATTTTTATTCCTAAAATTTTATTTTTTCTTAAAAAGGTGCAAGTTATTTCATTAAAATTTCTTGCATGGATATTTCTGCCAGGAAAAATGGTAACCCAAGTAAAAGGTCAGGCTCTTAAAGTGGTATAGTCACATCTGGAAACCCTTTGCTTTTCACTTGTCAATTTTCTGCGACACCATTTATGTAACGTGTAACAGCATAGGTGTGAAATAAATTATGCATATAAATATGAAGCTTTGATCTAATTTATTAGTTTAAGCCTCATATTTAGTCTTTATATTCCCATACATGGATAGGTGTCTCAACTTGTCTTGTAGATAACATGAAGCCAAATTAAAGTATATGAACAAGAACATGAAAGGTTGGAAAAGCTTATGAAAATCATTGCAAAATCTGTAACTTGTACCAATGGAACTAATTTCTCCCAAACATTTTTCTGAAATTTTATTAAAAGATAATTCAAAATTAACAATTCTATTTCTAATGGATGACACACATACTCCCAATGAATAATGTTTAATATAAAACTAGAACTCGGTTCAGCTAGCCATGCAAGTTCCCATAAATATTTAAAAATCTGTAATACACATTATTCTAATTCACTGTACACAATTACCTTAATCTTTCTCTTTCTCTATCCAGTTTGAAACTCTCTTCTCTCTGTTTTCTTTCAATCTCCTTCTGTCTGAAATATTCTTGATTTCTGCGTCTTTCAACACCCCGATCCCTCAGATGGCTAAACCTGTTATCCTAATTTGAAAAGAAAAATTTAAGCCTTTCATCTAATCAAAGACACCCCAATTTCATTCTTATTCATCATTATAAAAACACAAGTGACTTAGCTTTTACAAATATTACACATGAATTTACTTTCTTTTCACATGTGTAATAGCTGTGCAAGCTCAATCTAAAAAGTCATGTTTCACATACATGACACTACAAAAACAGTTATCACAGAAAAAAATTAAATAGTTTATGAATATTTCATCATTTCCTTCCATATGAATTAATTTAATATAACAAAAATTACATTTCAGCAAAAACAAACAGCAGTTTGAACTGAAGCAAGATTTCCGTAAAATATTTACAGCTGTTTATGAACACTTTAGTGAAGTAGATAATATTTCCCTTTTCGCATTTCAGGTGTATCATTCCTTTATTTTAGGTGCTAAGTTTGTTTTGGACAATTATGCAAGTGATAGCTAAAACATTAGCTGTTCATAATTCTAAGCTTAAGCCTTTCCATATGGGTTGGGTCGAATTTACCCAGCTCGTAACCACAAGAGTAAGTTTATACTAAGTTTTTTTTTAAATAATGAATGCAAATGTTTAAAAAAATTTTGCAAACTACTGGTAAATATTTAAATAATTCTGTACAGAAAAATATCAGGTTTGTGAATAAAGTATTAAGATTTTATCATAAAGTTTTCTTTCAGAATGTTGACTATCCAACAAAGTAATTTTCATTTTCAGATTAAGAATACTTTTATACACCAAAAAATAAAAAAATCTCACAAGTGACATATTTATAACCTTCAAACAATTACAAACTTTTTATGGGAAAAAATAAATTATATTGCATCTGTTATTTTCACTGATGAATTGGAACCTTTATACGTTTAGATTTTACCAATCTTGCAGCCACCAAAAACAAAGGAAATTTTTCTTTCTAGAATGACAACTTATAACAAACCACAAATGTTTCATCTAAATAGTTGAAATCTCATAACATTATACATCATTTTATTGTATCATGTTAATGTATCGAAAAATATTAGACTATCTTTACAAAGTGAGAATTGTGCATGCATGAATTATAACCATTAAATTTTTAAACCATAAACAAAACATTAAAAATTAAACAAAATACACTGCATATTATTAAAAAGATCCTACAGTACAAGCTACAATGTAGGATTATAAAATGTATCCGAGGTTTTAGAGGTTACTGAAGTAGGGCCCACAATTCAGTGGGGATCCACCATCTAATAATTATCTCTTCTAGTTATACCCTTTCTACTCAGTTGTTAAGCCTTAAGAAATTCCACATATGAAAAATGTGAAACAAAATATTTTTATATTTCATATAAACATCCAAGTAATCAAAAAGTAATACTATACTGATATCATAGAATTTCATAAGTTTTGAAACTAGGCTATATTTCAGACTACAAAAAAATCTAAGCATGCCACAAAGTTGACCTTCTAACCTTTTGACTGACTATTCCTATGTCATATACTCAAGTAATGTACTACAAAGTTTCTAAAAATGAAAACAAAGACACGAGTAGGGTGAACATGTTTGCTTTAACACACAAGTGATATCTTAGAAAATAAAAAAGATAGGTTTTTTAATTTTATATTCTAGCCTGTTATTATTCTATATACATATACAGTGTATAATAATTGAAATGTTACTATTTTAAAAATACTAGTCCACTAAAACAGCTATGACAAGTCACTTTGTAAAGAATAAAGGTTAGTTTTATATTTTTGAATACATCAACATTGATACACGTGGCATCAATTCAATTTCTGTAACGTTATCTTAGGCATGACTGGAAGGTCAATATAATAAAAATATATAGAAATGTATGATATGAGATTTAAATTATTTAGACAAAGGTTTTGATTTTGTGTCATATTTTGTAGTCTTTCTAGAACAAAAAAAGCACAATTTATACTTATTTACCAATTTTATAGTAGTTACAAGGTTGGTCTAATTGACAGACTCCACATAGTTAGGGTAGAGAAAATAAACAAAAAGTTTTACTGGAAAAAAAAATGTTTGAAAAGGTATTAAGGATGTTTTAGAGATTACAATTATACGAGATTTTGGGGCTAAATTGCTTTTTAGTCATAACACAGAAAATCATTTCACAGTTGAAATAATTACAAAAGAGAATATTTTCACAATCAAATCTTTAGTAAAAAATAATTCATTAAAAACATTTGATTCTTTTGTGTATAAAAAATATGCAATTTTTACTAAAAGACTACTAAATTTTACAAAAATACACATACTGCATTAAAAGTTATAGTGTAAATAACTACCTATTTGTAATTAGACTAAGCTGTCAAAAAAGGATTAAAAACATTTGCTACACATCTTAAATCAGGTCAAATACTATTTTATAAAACAATTTCCTACATACAAGCTATTCATAGCTTGTCTGAAATCTCAAATCCTTTAACAAATGTAAAAAGCATTCAAGTAATGTCCAACAAAAAACTATTAAATACGAATAAGCAAGAGATCAAATAAGCATCTTATAACTGATTGCCAATATCTTTGTACAGGATATTTTGAACTGTTAAAATGAATGTTTTCCAACTTAGCACTAATCCCAAGCTTCTCCTATGTTAAGTATAACAATAAAAATCATACAAACATTTAAAACATATTTAAAAACAATGTGTGCAACATTTTTGCCAATCTTAATAAGTGTAAAATTCTAATCTGATCAAAGAGAACTTTATTTTCAGTTCAAGAACAACTTCGATTTGAATACCAACCTTAAATCGCTGGAAAGAAAATGACGATGATCTGTTAAAACGTGATCCAAATCTAGGCAAAAATGGTTTTCTTCCATAATCTCGTCGTTGTGAGAAATTTCTAGAGCCACTGAAATTGTTATACGAACCATAACCTCTTCCACCATAAAACCTACTTCCTCTTCCCCTGCCTCTAAACGGACGAGATCGACGATTAAATCCACGCCTGCTTCGATCTGCATCATATTCTTTGGAACGACTATGCACAGATCCTTCTCTATCATCCGATTTATCTTTTTCTTTAGAATCGTCATCCTCCACCTCTTCTTCATTTTCTTCTTTATTTTCTTCAAGTGATATTTGTTCTTCACCTATAGAAAATGCAAGTTACTTTCTTTATTTGTAGTAAAAGCGACTCAAAATTGTTAATGAAGATTACGACAATAGATTCACTCACGTTCTAAAATAAGGCATGTCATGTAGTGCAGAACAAAAAAGATAATGGATGACTTTTTAGCCATTAAAGTCAAACACCAAGCTGAAATAACACAGATTCAAACTGCTTTAATAAAACTACATGTTAATATAAACTTCCAAACACAAATTACAGATTAATGAAACAAACCTTGCTCAGCTTGGTCCTCCTCTCCTTTACGCTCTTCAGAAAAACTGTCTTTGTTTACTTCAGCCTCATCTTTCTTTTCCTCTTCAGCTATCAAGCACATATACACTGTATGACTATAGTATTCTAACAGATCACAGTATATAGTAAACACATATTGGTTGCTTCCATTCATAAAGTTAACGAAAAAGGTTTGCCTCAGACCTTTTGGATAAAGGTGCACAAGCATTATCTGCAACTATACATTGCAAATTTTAAACCAATGGACTAGAAGCAGGGCAACTAACTAGTCACCATCACCCACCACTAACTCTTAAGCTATTACTGGTTATCCAGATGTCATATGATGAAGTGTATATAATGGACTGCTTCCAAAATGGAACGAGGTATATGGGGCCCACAGGGTTTGATTCAGAACACAAGCCATATGTCAACAAACAAAATGAGGTTTCCATTTTATATTCAAGCTTGTAAACATTGGTAAATTGAGTTCCTAATTTGTATAAAACTGTACTTAGTATTTTGACACACAAACATCTGATGTTAAGTTGTATTGCATTCAACATGCCACATGACTCACTATGTTTGAATTATAAATCTATAATTTCATTTGAAATTTACCAAAATAAATTCAAAAAAGTAGTTCAATAAAATTTTGAATGAAAGTAAATAATCGGAAATGGTATGGCCTTTGGTCCTTGACCTGTCACAAAAGGTGTGTAAAACAAAGTACAAAAACGTTGGTAGTAATTAATGTTCATGTGATACAAGATTACAATGACTAAAGTGTGTGCGCGTGCACAAGATCTTGCACTGAATAATTACTAAAGTCCAAAGTCCATCAAGTTAAATGAACAACATATTACATATAATGCTCTGGGACAAACATTTTCCCAAAGGCAAACACACTCAAAACTATCCACAATTACTGCAGAGAATCTAGGATAAAGAACACAATTCAAACATACAGTTGACAAATAATTAACATCCTGTTACATATTGGAGAAAGCAAGATGTACAGTTACTACAAGTTTTAAAGAATACAACTGAAACAAAACATTACTCACTTTTTTCAGTTTTCTTCACTGTTGCTGGTGGAACACTTTTAACCGTGCCTGGATCTCTGGCTGTTACTTTTTTTACAGTTCCAGATCCTGGTTTCCCCTCAACTCTCTTCAAACCAAATGGTTCATGTTTAGTCTGTAATCAGTGGGAAAGTTAAAAGTTAGAGGACTGAAACCATTGTTAATCTATTTCAGTTTAAAATAATAGTAATAATGCATGAAAACTACAATGGATAACTTATTCTAGTCCACAATCCAAAACACTAATGTGTTAACAATTCTTTAATACATTAAAAGGTACTATTATACGAGTCTCATTACAATCTAATGACCATTTAAGCATAATTAATTTTAAACGCATTCCATGTTTAATACTTATCAATTTAAGATATTATCCTTAGTCATAGTTCTAAAATAGTCATTAAAAATAACAAAACTATCAAAAATAATTTTTTAAAACAAATAAAATTTTATTTACTTTATATAATACACTATTAAAAGATATTGCAATACTTTTCAGTAATAACAAGAAACAAAAACTTTAGAACCAAACTTTAGTATTGTCATTCTTAATATACTTTCTAACATTGAGAAATACACAGAAAAACCAAAAGCTTTTTTTTTTTTTCTATCATGAAATTTATATGCATTACCTTTTCAACTGATATTATTTTTCCATGTAATTCTGTTCTGTGAAGATGCTGTGTACACTTCGAAGCTTCTTCACTTGTTGCCATCGTCATAAACCCATAGCAACGAGATCCAGGAATTTTAGCATTTGTAACAATTTTTGCACCAACCACCTTGCCAAACAAAAAAGCCATATAATTATAATTTTCAATTATTATGTAATACATACACAGCATCCATCATTACAGTGGTACATATGTATTTTTCAACTCTATATTCAATTTACGAAATTCACAAAAACTTTATATAAGTTTTTACACAAGTTTTCAATACTAACAGATTTTTACTACTTATCTATTAATACAATAGTAGGTCTTAAAATCTAAACATACAATTACCACATTGTCCAAGCATCAATTACTGCACATCAGGAGGTTTTAATGCCTAACGCTCAATTTTGTTAAACTTCTTTTTGTATTATACCAATTAATGTAGTATCAAATACAAGTAATATTCTATATTTTAATAGTACAAGTGTTTTGAGTTGTTAAATTTCCTCAATTTTCCCTACTGTGAGAAGTGACTTTCTTCAAGCATCCTCTATTGTATGCTTTATTCACTACCCTCATTAAACAAGTATAAAATTTAATGTAAATTATTCAATAAAAATATTTGGACAAACCATTATTTTTATAGCCTTAAATTCTGTTTGGTTACAGAGCTATCAAAGAAAATCAGATTCTTATTGCCAACACCGAAATGTCACAGTCCCTCTAAGAATTTAACAGTTCTCCATTGTGATTAATGGCATTTTACTGTTTGTTTGTTTTTGGAATTTTGCACAAAGCTACTCGAGGGTTATCTGTGCTAGCCGTCCATAATTTAGCAGTGTAAGACTAGAGGGAAGGCAGCTAGTCATCACCACCCACCACCAACTCTTGGGCTACTGTTTTACCAACGAATAGTGGGATTGACCGTCACATTATACGCCCCCACAGCTGGGAGGGCAAGCATGTTTAGCGCGACGAGGCAGCGAACCCGCAACCCTCGGATTACGAGTCGCACGCCTTACGCGCTTGGCCATGCCAGGCTGCAATGGCATTTTATGTATAATCAACAGAAAGTAAAGATTTTCTGTATCAAATGGTGTATTATATCACATTTTCTATATAGAAAATTGTTGATTTCTATGTTAATACAAGTTTTGTTCCCACAAGAAAGACAATAAACAGTTTAAATTCGTAATGGCTCTTGTGATTTAGTTAGAATTCCAAGACAATTGTCAGTGTTCTGCATGTTATTATTCTACATTCTTCAGTGCCTTATTGAATTAATTAAAATTAGTACATTAATACCATTAGTATAAAAAAAAAGTGTCATTGACAGTCAACAGCGAAAGAAAGATCTGGTCGAATACCTTATTGCTTTTTACTGTTCTAATCTTGTTAGTAGTGTTAAGTACTGTATCAGAAGATTAATTATTGTAACAAACATGCAGCAGATACCATAAGAACCACTAAGTCAAGGAGTGTGACAGTCCTTCAGAAATATAAAAGGATTGTACACACACCTAAGTCTATCACACAAATTATTTCAAATAACTTAGAGCATTAATTTTTAAAGAGTGAAATATTTTAACATAACTTTTACTATAATGCAAACAAGTTTATATTTTCTATGCTGAAAAGAAATCAAATATTAAAATTGGTAGGAACTCTTCCTAAACTCAAAATTTTGTAATATTGTGTATATTTTTGTAATACACACAAATATTTTGCTCTTCACTCCATTTAGTCATGATTACAAGTTGCCCATTTGTGGTCACTTTTTTCCTGGATAATAATGAAAACAACTTTACCTTTCTAATCTGGGTCAGTTTAATTTTTTTCTTTTAGAAAACACAATCTCAAATACAAAAAATAAATTGAAGTAAATATTTCCAAAGGGCTTCTTTTTATTTATTCTCATTAAAAAAGGGTTAATGTTTTTCATAAAGAGGGGGTAACAGTTTTAGAATCCAAATATTTTATTAAAACAGGCTGCACTCATTCTAGACAGTTGACAGCAAAATAAAAGTGAACAGGAAAAGCATTTAAATATTGTCTTAAACATTAGAGAATACTTACATAAATTTCTTGGTTTTAAAATCAACACTTCCTTTTTAACTGCAAAAATCACAAAGCCACTATTTGAAAAATTGAAATGAGGGAGGGTATAGGTGTATGAAAAAATTAGGCAAAAACATGCACAGAATGCTTAAATCTCCCAATGCCAGTGAAATAGTTTAAAAACAACCCAATTTACCAAGAAACATCTGTTATGTTGAAGAATAAAAAGTTGGTTTGAATTCAAAGTGCATTAGTTATCTTATTACATGTTTTGCATTTAGAAAAAACCTCAATAAACATTTAGCATAAAAGACAATAAATGAGTAACAACCACTAAAAATTACACCCCCCATTTGGTGTAATTAATTTTCACAGGAAAGGCTAATGGTAAACCCATGTGACAGCAGGTATTTGATAACATGGCTGACCCATATGATGCAAAGGTCAGTTGAAACATTAAAAAATTTATACAAGTTTTATTTGCATTGCTGTAAGATTTAGTTACTTCCATGTTTATTGTGGTCTGTTTTGATTTACATGACTTTCATTTCAGCAATGATTACAACTTTAAATCTGATATGAACAGTTATGCTTTATATAATAATACTTGGATTATTAAAATTTAAATTCTCTTTGTTTATTATTCAGCAGAATTTCTAAAGATGTATCCAAACACAACTCACCATTCACTATAACAGAAAAAACAAAGATTATCTTCCTGCATAAACAATTGTTGAAAACTGAGCCTTCAATTTTTATTAAAATTTTGTACCTCTTTCAAAACAGTGTTAACCGAACAGACCAATTACTTTAACACAGCTTAAAGTGGAAAAAGATTAGTTAATTCCTTTTTAAAAGTTATCTTAACATGCATGTTGCTCTACACACTTAAAATTTTTTTGTAACTGCATAAAACATTCCAGTTAAAGAAAAGGTGAAAGAGCAGTATTAACAAATAATGTTGCTGCATATTTAACTGTTATAGCTGATTTAACAAATGGCACACAGAAGTTACAACACAGTTGTAAACTAAACAAAAGGACTTTCTTATAAGTGCAGTTTTAAGCATGTGTTATTGAATGTAATCTGGTTTTGAAATAATGAATAATCACTGAGGATGTGGGGAAATGAAAATTTACTTTTTATCCAACAAAGTGTACTAACCCAAAAAATCAACAGCTGACAAATTAACAATTAATTTATGAACTATCCTTACTGTAGATCATGAAAAGCCTTAAGTTAACATATTCACTTTTTGTATTTTGACTTTAATACAGCCTATCTTCTGAATTATTTACTGTTATTAAAATCTAACTGTGCATTCTGCAACAGTATAATGTGATGAATCCTGAGAAACATTTTACCTTTCCATGCTTGCTAAACAAAGTCTTCAAGTCTGCAGCTCTGGTATTAGCAGCCAAACCACTAACCCATAAGTTCCTGCTTGCTGTAACAACACGCTTAACTCGCTCTCCTGTAACAAGAGAAAAACATTTTAAATTAAATATATATAGAAAGTTTTCTTAGTGTATTTTGTTTTTCTTGTTTTCAAAATTGAACTCTCAACATTTCTAGTATTATTCATCATGCTAAATCAGGGTTTTGTATATCTGAAACTATCAAACTCCAACTTTTATTTAAAAAGTAACAAGTCAAAATTTATATCTGTTCAGAGAATAGAATGGATCAGTAGAAGTTCAGATAAGTTACATTAGCAAGACAAAATATCCACTGAAAATGGTGCATTAGTAAAATCATGATTATTAAAAAGAAACTCTTCAGATTGAATAATAATTTCCAACAATATTTTCCACAGCAAGTAAAAACTTATCGTCACTGTCTTAATAACACAATGCCAAATTACTGTTTTCAAATATATCATATTCAGAAAGAGAAATTACCTTTTGTTTCATCCTTTGAAGTGCTTTTGTTATCTTTAAGACCAGTGCTACGAGAAGAAAATAAATGGTTAATTATTACAAAATTGAGAAGAAAATAAATGGTTAATTATTACAAAATTCATACTCTTTCACTTATATTTTCATCATACAAACATCTCAATTTTTAACAAATCATTTATGATACAAATAATTTAAAGTTCCACGTTTCAAATAATAAAACCGTAAAATTAAATTTGTCATTAAAATTTGAGTTAATACATGAATGAAAAACTTAATGTATGTAAAGGTCCTCAAAATAAATTAAAAATGTCCCTACTGTTACATTATAGAGTGACTGTAATTAATCCCACAAACTATTTTTTTTCTTTCCTACAACCTATAGACTTTTTAGGTAATTATAATTATAGTAAATTTGCAGCCCAAACCTAGATATGTCTGTTTTCATCAGCTAAAGAATTTTACTGTTTGTAAATCAAAAGTTGAAAAGAAATCTTTCACCTTCAAGGAAGTTTCTAATGGAGAAGAGACAAACAAACCTCTTAGCCTTGCTAGCAGCATCTGTTTCAGCACTTCGTTGTTGATCTGCTGTTTCAGTAACAGAAATATTCCCCCCTTCTTGCTCTGCTTCTTTGTTATCTGCTGATTCTTGCTGGTGCTGTTCCCCTTCCATGGCTGCTTCATCAGCCTCTTGAGCATGATTGGTCATTTCCTGAATGCTTGAGCCTAAGTTATCAAGTTTGGTTTCTTCTGTTTCTGGATCCATTGTCCTCGTTTTAGAGGGACCTTCATTTTCTTGTTTATCTTTACATTCAGACTTTAATTCTCGTTTGTCATCATTTGAATTATTAGAATTACTTCTATTATCCTCCTGGTATTTTTCACTACCAGCTTCACTTAATGTACCTTCTAAATCTCCATCCAAATCACTTTGCATATCATCAACATTTACAATAAGAGAGGCATCTGAAGGTTTCTGATCTGGAGAATGTAGATTAATCACGTCTTCTACTGTAAGTGGAGCAACAACAGGTGCAGATTCTGGTTTAGGGGGGGAGAAATCAGAAGACTGTTCAGTAGCTTTCTCTTCCAAGTTATCTTTAGATGGGTCAGATTCCTGGATAACATCATCATCTTCATCATCTTGCAAGTTAAGATTTTCTTCTTGGGGTGTGGGCATTACAGACTTTCCTTCTTTGGTCATTTCTGTTGTTAATAAATCAATATGGATCATATGATTATAAGTATCCACGTTGTTAATCACACTTCTTGACGCTCAAAATCAATACAGGAAGTATATACAAATATAACCATACCTATATTCCCAGGCAGTGACCTGTGTGAATCCACTCAGTCATTCAATGTAAAAATAATACAACTAATAACAAACAACTATGCAACTCTCAGATTCTTTTTAAAAAACTTGTTTTCAATTTTGTACTTTTGTACGAACAATTATCTTACATATCTTTTCATATTTGTCTGCTTTTTAAGTAAAGCTAAAAATTCTTCTAAATTAAGTTGGCAAAAGATTATAAGAATCTTCACTGGCCATTTCCAACATTAGTTCTTTCTCAGCATTTCTTAACAGCACATGAACATTTCATTGACAAATTTATAAATTACTGAGCAATCTTTCTACAGCTTACTGTGATGAGAAAGCCAAAATATCCAGTTTGATTTTATTTTCCCCAAGTTGCTTCTATAGTGCTTCCAAAGTAAAAAAATAGAAATATTAAAGTACTCAGTATATTTTTCACCAAAGCCTCAGCAAATACAATTTGTAAGGTAAATGCTCCACATTGTTTTTTTTCCTATAAATATTAACAATATCTGATATAGCTTCAACTCAATCACTTTAAATTTGTTTTCCTACAATAAAAGTGGTATTCTAGCCCATCTGCTACATCAAAACTTGTACAATTCTGTCCTCATTTGACCACACACACATTATGTTTATTTGAAGCTGAAAACCAAATCTTCTTTTGTTGCCATCATATACTTTTTGATAACCTCAATATTTCTGACAACTTCCAAAATAATTTAATACAAAACACCACTCTGTGTTGATTAGGGCACTAGCAAATGTATTTATGCATCAGCTGATCTTATGCATGGAAACTGTGAACATTCACATCTTTCACATTTGGCTCAAGCATTTTGACCTTAACACCTATTAGGCAAGCCCCCTCCCATTAATTTAGACAATTTTTTTTCATGTAAATCAACAAAAAATGTCATCTGCTCTTTTTTGCTTTGTTTTTACAAATCTCTATCAAAATATGCAAATCAAATAAACAGATCTACAAAGGTCAAAATTCCCTTTGACAAAGGACTCTTCAGAAAAGCTGCATGACATCTTCATGTGCAAAATTCTTGTTATATATTGTCATTACACAAAGTAGTTTGATCCTAAGAAACATCCACAGTTTCTAAATTATGTTCTTTACATAACCAGAAATCTGATAATTTTCATAGACAGTCATTGCATATTAGCATAAATTTTCATCTTCAATAAACATAGTCCCAGATTTTTTTCTAGTCCAAGCATCTCTTACATTTTGTGAACAAAGCTGTCAAAAATCTAATTACACCCATCCCATGATGTTTTACACACAGTTTCATACTCTTTGAATTTGCAATAGAAGATGAGTTTTTACTTTGAATTGATTTTAAAGTTAAAATGTTCTCATATGACAACTTAAAATATTTCACTTGAAATACGTTTAATGACTGCCCTTTAAACTTGAAATAATAAAGTAACTAGTTAGTTCTGGTTTCCAAGAAGTATGGAAAGTCAAAGAAATGAACAATCATATTTCTAGATTAAGAAGTATTTCTAAGCACAACTTCCTTTACAAGTTCTGTAAGTTACAAATGCCATAAGATAAACAATTAGATGTAACTATTAAATATTCATAATAATATTATTCCAATCTGTATTTCATCACTTATAGATTTAAGCAAGTTTTTATTATTACTCACCCTTTGCCTTATCTTCTTGGTTTTCATCCTACAAGAAGGATGCACATATTAGAATACACAAACTAAGATTTTCAATTTTATCATTTTGTTAGATATCATAATAAAAACAGAGCTGTAAATATAAACTGTTCTTTGCATCTTAAAATTTCTGCTAGGAAAATGGTTTCACAATAGAAAAAACATAATTACGAATCAATTTTCACATCTACAATTTGGAGAACAAAATGCCAAAAGGAGAGACCAAACAAACATCTTCACTGGTTTAAAATACCTGTTTTTCAAACTGATGTGAAATGCTTTAAGATAAAAACAATGCAAAATTAAACTGTTAAAAAATGATTGATATTGATAAGTTTTGTAACAATAGTTACATTTTAATAACAATATCAATCAATAAAGATAGGGTCGTATACTTCAAGATATGATTTAAGCTTTGTTTAAAAACACAAAAACATTACATTTTAATACCTCAATATAGAGCATAGGCCTTATTAGTGAACAGGTTATTTCATTGGAAAAATACATGAAAATCTAAACAATTTTTAATATTCTAGCATTGTATTTACAATAAGTCTAATAATTTATGCACAAACAAAAGAAATGTAATGAAAATCTTATTCCAATAAAACAAACTCATTAAGCAACAATCCAAGTACGTTCTACTAAATGCTACAAACAAAAGTAAATAGTCCATACATGTGAATAATTTATCTCTTAGGTAAAGGTAAACACAAGGAAAGTATTAAATAACTTTTCAAAAACATAAATATTACATGCAAACTTACTTCATAAACATCACCTGTAACTAATGTTAGTTATTAGGTCTAATAAAGCAAGTCAATATTAAACACTGCAGTTCAAATTTCAAACAAATTTATCGAAGTACCTTTTAAGTTTTAAAACATGTCACCCGTGTCCTGAAAATGCAAGTTCAATAAAACTACCTATACAAGCCCCCATATCATTCAAACAATTTCTACCAATATCAGAGTTACTGAACTTTGTTTTTTTTATTTCAATCTAACTTTCAGGTCTACATACCCGATTTTAGATCAATTAACGGAATATTCATAAAGATCATAAACCAATGTAAAAATAGAAGAGATGAAGAAAACCTCAATGCCATGCCCACTAATTCATTGTTGATGGAACATTTAATTGTAGATTGTTAGACACTTATATTATTTAGTGATTCAAGTTATACTATTTAAATACTTCTCTTAAGAAACTGCACTACTACAGATGCACAGCAGTAACAATATTCGAAAACCTCAAAAATCATTTCACAAGAGTAAAATAACCTCTTTAACAAACTTGTTGGATTAGAATCAGATGATAGATCTGTATAAACTGATGCGAGGGGTTAAACTCAAAGAATGTAACAGTGTTCTACACATTTACTGTCCTGTTCATCAGGTTGTCCTGCTAACAAATAATGCAACACGGGATGTAAGAAGTATGAAACAACATCAACAAATATTAAAAGACACAGAAATCATCCACAAACACAGGAACAGGTAACTTAAAGCTGTAAAATCCAAAGTAGCCTCCCCAGCACTAGTTCTGTACCTAGAAGAAAGAGTGCAAGCTCAACAGGATGCATCAGCACTGGAGAAAAGACCATCATGCATTTCTTGATTGATATTTTATCACTCAAACATCTCAACAAAACATTTCAAAAAGAACTTTTTAAACTACTAATTACTTGCCCAATGTAAAAAAGTATGGTCAGAGTTATTCAGTGCTTGTTGAATTCCTCTTCCCAGAATGTTTTTTGAACTTTGTTCAAAGCAACACGAGGACTATCTGCTCTAGCCATCCCTAATTTCACAGAGTAAGAGGGCAAGGTAACTAGTCATCACCACTCATCAACAACTCTTGGGCTACACTTTTACTAATGAATAGTGGGATTGACCATCACATGTAGTGAGCAGGTTTGGTGCGACGGAGAAATGAACCTGCAACCCTCAGATTACGAGTCGAGCACCCTAACTACCTAGCCATGACAGCCCCCCCCCTCTTCCCACAACAGTTATCTTGGAGTAATAGAAAATGGTTCAAAGATGTCTTTCCCATTTTTAAATTTAATAATTAAATAACTAAGAGAATACAATCATCCCGTTTTCAACAGCTTGTATACCAATTCACACAGTTTTCATAGTTATTTTCTTTCCACTCCAGTAAGTAACATTACCCAATAAAATTGAAACCACACAAGAAAAGACTAAATGCATCGTACGATTTGAACATATAAGGTTGGTGACTGGTGCAATAAATTAAACTTCAGTTGATACAGTTACTGAAACCACATGACAGAAAACAGTACAAGACATTTTTAGTGAACATACTTGAGAGCACAGATGAAGACACCTCATTTCTAAATCATATACTGTTTAGCAATTAGACAACATTTCTCACCTCGAGTAAAAATAATTGACCTAATGTACACATTTGGAGCTTGAAATATCCTTATAACAAAATTAAATATCTAAATAACTAAACATCTTTCACTATTGCAAACTCAAGATCAGTGTTCAAAGGTACTTCTGTTCTGCCAGGAGTAATGTACAAATACATTCATACATACACATGTACAAACCTCAAACTTGCCAGGAGTAATGTACACATACATACATACATACATACACATGCACAAACCTCAAACTTGCCAGGAGTAATGTACACATACATACATACATACATACATACATATGTACAAACCTCAAACTTGCCAGGAGTAATGTACACATACATACATATGTACAAACCTCAAACTTGCCAGGAGTAATACATACATACATACATACATATGTACAAACCTCAAACTTGTCTTCATCCACCACTGATAACTGTAAGGTTTCTTCCACAATGTCAATAGCCTCTGAATACATCTGTAATAAACAGAAATGAAGTACTTATAAAATTTATAACAATTACATGAAAATAACTATCACTTGTCAGTAAAATAAACAAACACTCGTATCTTTACAGTTTGAAAGCAAATTAAGAAGACTAATAAAAACTGGATAGATAAGTAATATGAGAAAATATTAATTTTTAAACATTCAAGTTCAGTATAAAAATTAAGTTATTTTCCTAAACTAAGCTATTCTGAAATAAACCTAAATGCTCTGCAATGTCACAACCTATTTAATCAGAGCAAAAACCACAAACTAACCATATACTTTATGAAGACACGTACAAAAAACTTTCACTTACTTATACTCGACAAAATGGGAAAATTTTAAACTACTACAAAGATGTTAGGTCGATAAAAAAACAAAAACTGAGGTTTTTATATGGGGAGGACGGTTTCTACTTCACAGCCTCAAACAAGACCTTTCACAATGTATATTTTGATCATCATGAACTTGGTCTTTAACCACCCATAACTTGTATGTGGAAGTAATTTTCTTTTTTTTTTTTTTTTATTTACTCTTGTAAAAATCAGTCAAAAAATTAGGGAAATAATGTTAGCCATTTGCTTCAAGTGTTTATGGTGGTATACAGAACTTGAATTACGTGATATTCTGGGGTCTTTATGCATTCTACAATTAAATAAAAAATTCATACACACAGCCCTGTTAATGCTCAAGTCTCTTCTCCAATCAAATGAGACTAACAATGTCTACCAAAACTTGTCCATTGCAAACATATAAAGTGACCAAGAAAGAAAAATTATTTACAAGCTACTAACTTATAATCATTTTAATATATATTAGTGTCAACCTTGAAAATGTCGTAGAAAAAGGAAGTGTCTTAACATATCAGTAATGGAAAAAAATTAGATACATATTCACATCGATAAGACTTTAAAAACAATTAAAAACTTTGACAATCTATATTGTGTACTTAAGTTAGTCCAATTACTCAAATAAATAGAAAATATGAACATATAAAAAGTAGTTTTAGTACAGTATACAAAGTTTAAATAAACTTTAAAATGTAAAGATAAGTACAGATTATAAAGTTTAATGTCACTATTCATCTCTTTACATTTGTATGATGAATTAAAATACTGATAGAACTCAGGACTGTTATGAATATAGACAGCTCATTTTTAGAGCAATGTCAAACATTATTAAACTAAACATCAATATACAGCAAGTTGTCTTCATCCAGGTTGGTAAAAACATTTATAAGACTTATAATAACTCCAAAAGAATACAGTTAGAAATTTGGGGATATTTTTGCAGTGTGTATCTACCACATAATTTATAGATACTCATAAAAAAAAATAATTAAAAGCGCTATTCATAAATTTACAGCACAAACAGACTATAATATATTAATTTTTACTGGGTATGTCAAATACTAAATCACAATAAAAGCAGTTAGATTAAGCTTGTATCAGTTAATGCTATCAATAATAATAAAAAAAAAATATTCAATGTCCTCTTAAAAACAAAGATTTTTACCTTCAAAAATATTAATACCCACACATTAAGGATGAAACTATCTTTTCATCGTTTCTTTAGAAATATCATTGACCCTACCCACCTTGATAATGTAATCTAATTTTATTATTATTGATTTTCATTCCTCCTCTTGACCACACCATATGATGGGCGTAACAACTTTAGTAGTCTGAACATCATTAGACAGGACATTAGGGTTAATATAAGTAACTTGTAGAACAAACTTGGAAAGTTATAGTTACTTAAGACATTACTTATGTTCCTGAATATGTTTGTATTAAACTACATCTTTTTTGGAAGTTACAGAAATGTTGTATTACAAGAGACCTGTTTAAATCTTGTAAGTTTTGATGAGTAAGGCATCCAAAATATTCTTGACTCAGACAGGAACAGATTTATCTTAACATGATTATAACGGCATTAGATGGTAATTCGGAGGCATCTTGCGAGACGGAAAGTTGAAATTCAACCAATTACGTAGACTAGAGAAACAGAGTTAGTTTATCATGAAAGTAAAACAGGTTTGATTTCAAACTTAAATTTTTTCTAAATTTAGCTATTTGCAGTTTATCACCTATGATTTTAACAAAAACAAAACTCTTTATCCAACCAAGACTAAATTAAGTTTTAACAAAATATTTTCAGTTTTGTTTAATACATTTCATTTTAATACTTTCAGTATATGGATTAACAATATTAGATTATACCTTTGTTGCTAAGTAACATGACATAAAGCCACTGCTGGAATAACTGTTACCAAAATACACAGGCTTTTCTACATATATGGGCAGTTATTAATCTAAAAGATTTTTACCAATATTCTATGATTACTACACAAATCCACCTTATGGATGACTGGTTCAGTAGAGGAATTTACCATCATTTGAATGTCTCAACCAAGCTTGATTTTGCAAAATTTATTTCAGTCAGCTATGAAATGCAAGATCACAGGGTATATTATGGGGTAATAGTACTTTGCTTGCCCCATCACAGCTGACAGGCGATATACTAGTTACACAGTAAAGATATCAAAAAAGTACCTTTTCATCATCTGAATCTCCCTTTTCGTCATCATCTTCATCTTGTCCATCAACTATACTCTGTGTTTCAGACTCATTAGAGGATCTTTCTGTGAAGGAAATTCAAATAAGTTTTCCTGTCACATTAAGCCTTTTCACAGCAACTTTTAGTGGTTACCTCACCATACCATTAGACTAGTCTCAAGTTTACAAGATCTGCATCAGTGCAAAAAAGTTATTTCTCCATCACAAACCTTTCTGCATTTTTCAGCACAAGTTCAGTTTACAATCTGCTTTTTTCCATAATTCTATGTCTCAACTGAATTTTCCACAAGACATTCAACCAGAAGTTCTAATTACGTTAAAATGAGATTAACTTTACATGGAATAAAAGGATTTTAAGGAGGAGGGGAAAGAGTAGGAGTCAACATTTACAGAATTTGTTATAAAATGGGGATGCACATTTCTCAACACTATACATCAGAAAATAATGCAATCATATTTATGCAAGAAAAATAAACCACAGATCTCTAAAACCACCATTCAAACATTACCAGAAATATTAAGGGCATTTATATTAATTACAGATATGATTGTTAATTTTTCTCTTTTTGAATGTCAACTGTATACGAAAAATAATTTTGATTTTAAAATAATCTATTTGTATTTTATTTATTTATTTCTGTTTTATTGGCCTTTGAAGAATATTTGAATAATAATAATAATCCTGACACACATGCAGACCATGTTCTGTATCTTATAGCATAAAATTACAGAGTACGATTGTCTTACTCTTTAAATCTCAGTAGTAGCATACCAGTATTATAAAAAGTGATATTTTAATTACCATATATATTACACACACACTACAATTCACAAAGAACTCACTTTCAGAAACATGAAAAAGTAGCCAGAATATATATAGGAAACAATGATCTCTACTACTTACAACATTAAAAATTTTTTGTACACTTATACTACATTACCATTAGGCCTATTTAACATTTTTAATTTACATTCTTTATTTTGTTTTTAAAATGAAGAACGTAGGTCGTATTTCATCCAGATTAAGTCTTTCAATGTTTGGAATACTATTATATGCCTTTTTTCAAATTAGGCCTTTTCATTTCTATTAAGTGATTGTACATTCCAACATTACTTTGGCCAACAAGGCCTAATATAAATAGCAGCCTTCTGATGAAATGAAACTCAAAATGATTGGGTGTAAGAATTAATGAAGCCTACCTCATCTTGTTCCTTAAAAACTATTTCCCATCACACTGAAAATCAAAATGAAGTACAAAATGATACATTAAAAATTATTTTTGTAATCATTAAAAAACATAGGATTGTAACCATTACAAACAATCTTCACAAACAACATTCTTATGAGCAACATGTTGCTAAGATATGCTTTTACAAATTTCTGCCAATTCCTATGATG
Organism: Tachypleus tridentatus; assembly: GCF_004210375.1. NCBI lineage: Eukaryota > Metazoa > Arthropoda > Merostomata > Xiphosura > Limulidae > Tachypleus > Tachypleus tridentatus. The sequence continues at coordinate 250,850,373 of NC_134837.1, read as the reverse complement.
GTCTCAGCTGTACTGGAAGCCACACTGGCTTATACTATTGAAAATAAACAACTTTCATCACATGTTTAGACTACTGGCCTATGATTCTTTAAAGGCAAATATATCACCTTAACAATCAAGGTTAAGAAAGTGATTAGCTGAAATTGGTGAACCAACACCTCCAATGAATTTAAAAGGTTCAAAATAATCCCATTTGAATTTTCTTTCTAGGGGCTATAAATACAGCATTATGCTTAGAAAATGTTCAAGAAATTCACATACGCACACACATGTTTTTGCTCAGAGATTGCAAGTTTTGTTGTGGGATCGATTTCACCAATCTGAAAATTAAAATTATGTACAATATTAAACAATTTTAAAATCTGAACCATTTTATATTTGAATGTGTAGAGGAATGTTTACACGTTTGTTTCATATTTTTTAAAATTCAATGGTGTACTTTAAATCTCAAAGCAGGAAACACTTTTTGGTAACAGTTGCAAAAACAACTGACCAAACTCCAAATAACTTTTAAGAAACGTTTTTGTTCAGTTATGTTTTTTGATTTAGGTAATTTACTTCACCTATTTACATAATAGTTAAAACTTACTTGAAGTTCTTTTGGAAATGGGTGTCTTCTTTGCTTGTGTTCCTTCTGCTGCTACTTCAAATAGGTGACATTCTGGATCCACCCCTTCATCTTGTAAACACTAGAAACAATTAACCAAATAAAAAAAAAAAAAATCCATGTTTATGCGTGTATAAGTAACTGCTAGAAGTTAGTGCATCACAACATAACCGATTAAAAAAAGAAACTACAAAAGAAGTTGTGATAAAGAAAGATAGTTACGTTTTTAGAGAAAAGAACAGCAAAGCCTGTATCAAAACAATAATAAAGTGGTTTAATGAATAAGTTACTAAACAAAAATTAAATTTTTAATATTATACATTCAACTTAAGAGTACATTGTGTTTAAAGATGTAATTATAAATTGGCAAACTAAATATGAACAATGAAAAGTTTATTTTTGGAGAACACATACTGACAGAATATTGGTATGTCTTCAGGTATCCAATGTTCTGTCAAAACGTAGTATATTCCCTACAATATAAACCATATTACTATACTCTTAAATTGTTTTTAACAAATTAATATAAATTACAGTAACAGAATTAACAAATCTAAATGATATTCTCTTGCTAAACTCCCTCACTGCATAGATTTGTCATATATACAAAGAACCTTTCAGTAACTGACTACAATTTACATTTTTATATATTCTAGGCAATCGAGGGCACAAATATAATTCAGGTGTGTACCAATTGAATTTATAAAGCAATACATACAAGGGCAAAGTGGATGTAACTGTTTATACTGTAAATAGTTGCAGAACTAATAATTCACTATATGAAAGCAAAGTCAGGAACTAAAAATAAACAGAATTTCAGAAACTGCTCATGATGGAAAGAATGACCAAGTAGTGAAACATTAAAATCAAGGGCTGAAATCCTCTTACAAGAATAATGGATACAAGATAGTGTTCAAACTTGCAGTTTTCATGAATTAATGAATAAAAATAAATATTCCAAAATTCAAGGAAAATATTAATTATAGTATATTAAGAAATTGTCATGCTGAAAAAGATATGAAAATCTCTTAAGGTCAGAGCATTAGATTTAATTGAAGAGGTTTTTACACAAACAAAAAATAAAATCAGAATAATAAAACATGACATGACACAGAACAGTGGGGTATATTCCTCAAACTTTTCTCTCTATCACAGTATTTCAAATTATCAATCAATGTCATTACAAAATATCTACTTTAATTTCATAAATACAAAAGCAAGCTCACTTTATTTCTAACACTTATTTGTTGCAAATGTTCATTCCATTTATCAATATAACATGTATCCATGTGTACGAGTTTCACAGATTTTCTTAGGACTACAGTTTTCTGACTTTGGCAGGGATGTACATACTGTCAGATTACCAATACCAGGTAAAACAATAAACCAATAACATTGTCCTAACGGGATGGTACTGTGCAATGAGAGGTCCATTTCCAAGTACAAATTCTTACTTGTTTTTTAAAATTTGTACAAAACTACCCTAGGGCTATCTGCACTAGCAGTCTCTAATTTGACAGTCCAAGGTCACCCACTGCCAATTCTGCTACTCTTACCAATGAATAGTGTGATGGACAATCACATCATAATGCCACCATGGTTGAAAAGGTGAGCATGTTTTTGGTGTGAAGGGGATTCAAACTTATAGCCCTCAGATTACAAGTCAAGTGTCCTAACCACCTGGCCATGAATTTTTATTTCATTAATTATGAAGTAAATAACCAAAGTTGCAGTGTAAATCACCTAATTTATGTCTGTAGAATTCAGTGGTGTGCGAATTCTTTTGTTTTCATTACTTAACCCTTCTGCTGCATTTTATGACTCAAGTCACTTTTAGTTTTTCTTCCTTTTAAATGCACATGTTGACAAAAGTCCACAAAGAAGAAATCTATCCAGTATCACAATGAAAGGATGAATTTCTTTTTCTTTGCAGACTTTCGTCGACTTGTGCACTTAAAAGGAAGAAAGTCTTTATGGGACTTTAAATCACAAAATGCAGAAAAAGGGTTACAAAATCACCATGACACCTTATAACTAACTGCAACCAAGTCAATCACAAGTACCATTTGTTGGTGAACAACACACAAACTAACAGTTATTTTCTCAATACTTGAATAATGAAGAGGACAAAAGTAGCATTAGGAATTTCCAAAAACTAGATAACTAAGGTTATCATGAAGAAGGTCACCTATTCATGTCCATTTTTAACTTGTAATATGTGAATAAAGCATATGTAACTATAATAGATTATTATCTATTATAATTACCTACTCTATTCATAGAAGTGAAAATTTAACATACAGTTAAGGCCTCATAAAACTTTCACTTATTTGCAAAAAAAAGTAAAAAAAGAAATGTAAAATATGACTACAGTATATCGTAAGTTTTTTTCCTTCATCGAAACTAAAAATGTAGTAAACAGATTATAGACGTAGGTCTCCACACTACGTAATAAGAAAATAAATTCGCTCTGCACAATTTATACAGAACTCAAGTGCTAAAAATAAAACAAGAAATGCACAGATATTCTACCTTCTAGTAACAGTACTATCGTTTCATTATTGCTTTGATTTATATTCATGATATTAATAAATAATAACCAATATGTTAATCAACTCATATCTGTCTTTTTAAAATTTAACTAACCTTCATCAGTCTTTCTATCAAAGCTGATTTCACACCTCCTTTGTCCAGTCCTCTCTTTTCCAATTCAACTCGAAGGTCTACAACACGAAGATCTGTGATTTTCTTCTTAGTTGTGCTTCCAGAGTTTTGTTCTTGGTTAGCTGCCATTTTGCAACTACCTTAAATCTTGTAATAGTGTTGGTAAATAACTAACCTTTCGACAAACTATTAATAATATAATACTTGGATTAATAATACCAACAACTCAGCCAAAACAAAATGGCGCGCTCAATTTATAACTTAACTGCAACTAATGATGAGCCAAGATAAACGCGTACTATTGACAAGCAACCTTGTATATATGCGTCAAGTCTCATAAAAACACGTAATTAAGTTTTAATATGTTGCAAAACTAATTATAAAATAATTTGAAATAAAATGTTAAAACGTTTCAAAGTTTATTTTGAAACATAACAGGAAATATAAAAAATGCATAAAATTTACTCTGTTGATTCTGAAAAACAACAACAATTAATTATTAAGAAATTCTGATCAAAGATAAATCAACAAGACTTAAACAGGTTAAATAACAGTTAACTTACTAATTATCTTATTTTTAGGGGTACTCATGAATTATATTACCAATACTTCTAAAATATAGTTTCTAACTACTACAAAGGGAGGAACATTTAATTACCCATTTGAGCTGTTAAACTTCACAATTTTAAACGTAAAAACTGATGAAGTCAATCCTGTATAGCAAATTGGCTGTAATGTAATGAAGAAATTAAATAATTAAATATAGAATTGCATATAGAAATTAAATACTTGAGATACACTAGCTAATCAGTTAGGTTCTCTTGCTAAGTTAAAAAAGAAGTTTACAGCCATCATATTGTTTTTCGGTGAGACAGTCCTTAGTCTACAAACTTTCATCCTTAAAATATTGAGTTTGATTCCCAGCGATGGACACAGCAGATATCCCAATGTGACTTTGTTCTAAAAACAAATGACCATCATATTAAGTTGTTCTTTCCTCAAATTCATATACTTTGCTAGAATGCATAATATTTTAATTTGTGGATTGCAAAATTTAATTAATTTCAAACAATGTAATCTAATAAAATACGAAAATTATTTAATTCTTTCCGGCTAATTTACTCGATCATGCACTTTTTATGTTCACAAATTATGAATTTATTATTTTCTTAATTTTACGCTTTTGTGTTGAATCAAAGCATACACAATGATTGAGTTAGTTTGTTTGAATTCCATGCAAAGCCGTCCCTAATTTAGCAGTGAAAGGCTAGATGCAAGATAATTAAACATCACCACACGGCCCCACCTCCCACCTCTTGGGCAAATCTTTTACCAACGAATAGTGGGAATGACCATCATATGCCAGGTGTCATACATAATGAAAAATAGTTCAATTTTATATATCATACCATACTGCATATAACTGAAATTGATCTTATTAAATTATCTCGTACAATTGGCGTCTGTGTCAATTGAAAGGTAGTATTCAAAGCCCTTTTCTTTTAATCCACTAAACCTAGGGAGTCAAAATAGTCTAGGTTTGTAAATTAAAATTTGAAACCACTATTTGAGAACATTTTGTATACTACTGTCAAATACAAAAAAAAAAAAGTTGGGTAAGGAGGTTCTTGGATATACTATTGATTGCATTAATGTTTGCTTTTCATACCAACCTTTTCTTTTTCGCGTACTTTTTTCAGTAAAAAAAAGTTGTTTAATTATAAATAACATTACCCGAAATGTTCCCACGTTTTGACTGTATAATACCATATAAGAGTAGATGTTAAGAATATAAACAGGTATTTATCGTGTCTGAATTTATTGACACATTTTGTTCAATTACAACAACTGTTACAATTGAACAACAAAATATTTACTACTGGAAAAAAACTCAAGTGATGCTGGATAATTTTTGATATTAATTTTCAAAAATACAGTCAAAAATAGCCTATTACCTCTATATTTTGTGTTATTATATTATTTCGACATTTTATCAGAACAATGTGAAATATTATGCAACCAACTCAAAACAATAAATTTATCCTGTGAAATTGCAATTATTTAAACAACTTGGTGGCTAAAAGGCATACATTTTAATAACTCGAGCACTAATTATATTGTATTGATGTAAAATTACAAGTATATTTTTCATATATGCTAATTTTTCTCAGTATAATTGTGGCAAACTGCACTACTTTTGCTTTATTCCCACGCTCATCTGCTCAGTCCGAAATTCACGAAACTTTCACGTGCTCAGTTTGCTAGAACATTCGGAAAGTCCATGAACTGAGCATAAAAGAGGTGAAGTCAGACAACTCTCTCTTAGTTGCCTCTCACTCACTCAGTTGGTCACTATCAATATTTTATCAATAACAATGTCTTATAACAACATTACATCTTGTACCAACTATTAAGTAACCAGGACATTCGTATTTATTCCTGCAAATTCCAAAATAAAGCATTACTCCAAACAAGACATTACTACCTTTGTTGGTTCCTACCTAAGTAAAATCTTTCTGCTCAAACCACTTCAAACAAGACATTACTACCTGTGACGGCTGATATGTAAGTAAGACCTTTCCCCTTATACCACTTTAAACAAGACATTACTACTTATCATGGCTGCTACCTAAGTAAAACCTTTCCGCTTATACCACTTTAAACAAGACATTACCATAATATAAATATATATAAAATTTGTTTTGTAACCTGTCATTTAAATGAGGTGATTCCAGTGTTGATGTGAAGCATACTGGTTTTTGCAAGTGCCAGTGGATTGTTAAAAATCCTTTACCAAATGATATTTGTCTTTTTTATTATTAATGAAAATGAATGGTATATAGAATACCAGAAAAACATTCTAAGTACTGTTACAAAATTACGTAAAATGTTACCTACAAATGTTATAAAAGAGTAAATGGAAAGCTCCATAAGCGTCAAAGGATTTCAACTGTGTTTTAACAAAAAGTCTAATTATCGCCGCCTTTCGACAGCTTTGGTATTAACCAACAAGATTCGTACATAACTGTTATAAATATCGTTTCAACTGAAACCTGATGTTTATTAATTTAGTTAGTTTGTGGATATATGGTGCATTGATTTCTGGAAGTCGAACTGAAATGCGTTTATTAATTTTTTTTTTAAACTATGAACTGGAATAATGAGGGCTAGCTAACTATAGTGTTATTGTGATATAATAATCAGTGATGACGAGAAAACCCACTTGTAGAGAAAAATATATATGTAAAAACGGCTGGTTTGGATTGAGAAAATATTTTACGTAGAGGAGCGAACAACGTTTTGACCTTCTTCGGTCATCGTCAGGCTGTGAACATTTCCACTAGACATAATGCCAGTCTACTGAACTTTAATTCTGAACTATCAGTTACTATCGAGTTAACAGCTGGGTGCCCTGAAGTAAATATAAATTAAATTAAAGAGTCTTGTTCAAGGACTAGGCACGAACTCCTGACCCTTCGATCACGAGTCCAAGGCATAAGCCACTTTATGCGACACCATTTCGTTTTCCATTATGCAACTTAGTGAATTTTCGTCATTTGTTGTATTTATTTTGCACCAAAGCGGATATTCTTAAAACAAAGTTATTTATGTTGTTATTATATGCAAGATTCTATCTATCAGTTCTCTCGAGAGACAAACAACAACGGCCTATTTTTTGTTTCTTTATTGTTGTTTTAGATTAAGCAAAAAGCTACGCAATGGACTATCTGTGCTCTTCCCACCAAGAGTAACGAAACCTAGACCCTCGCTAGTACAGCGGCAAGTCTGCAGATTTACAACGCTAAAATTAGGGTTTCGATTCTCCTCGGTGGACTCAGAAGATGGCCATATGTGGCTTTGCTTTAAGAAAAACACGCACGCACACGAAACCTAGTTTCTAATTTTGTAAGTCCACAGACCTATCATTGAGTCACTACAGGACGAATGACCTGGTAGTTAGGGTGTCGAAACATACTCGCCCTTTTAACCGTTGGGGCCTTATAATGTCAGAGTCAATCCCAATATTTGTTGGCAAGAGTAGAGCAATTTATTTTCATCCGACGTTATTGAAAATACAAATGCTCAGAATTAACTTTTCCAGGTGGCGTAATTAACTCACATATTTTGTAAACTAAGTAATTAAAGAATAATATTTATTATTTTCTTACTATATAGAGAAAGAGACAGTTAGCAGCGTACTAACTGCTAGAAGTAAAAATCACAGTCTCAAGGAAACCATTGGTAAAGATATTATAAAACTGACACAGATAAGATAAATATTTTTTGTGGCTAATATATTATAATTATAGGAAAAAACCACGTAATATGAGAATAATATTTCGCTTTACGTGATGAATGTTTGGCGAAAATTCAGAACCATCGTAATTTTGAATCGATATAAACTAACGGTTTAATACTGTACAATGTCATCTTTTGCGAGAGCTAGAAGGCTAAGTATTGATCCGCGTACAAACAAAGTGCAGAGATGAATGTTTGTTTTGATTGCGTGAGATATACACTTCCACAACGCAAGTAGAGATGAAAATAAAACCGGTAAGCATATGGACTAATGGCGCTACAAATCGAGTTGCGATACAAGCGATGATAACGAAATGTGTAGCTTTGCGCTTAAAAGCAAGCAGTACCTTCTCTGTCCACAGGAAGAAAATAACTAATAGAGGCCTAGTACGTTAACAAATCAGGGGTAGACACTTTGGTTAGGGTTAGAGTTGTGTTCATTTGTGCTAGCACATAAATCATTTTATACGCTCCACCCAATAATGTTTCATTAGCAGTGTGTAATGTTCACGATTATAGTAAACATTTTATTTTATATTTATTATTTTAATTTTTCGTTTGTGAACCTGACGATGACCGAAGAAGGTCGAAACGTTGTTCGCTCCTCTATGTAAAAAATTTTCTCAACCCAAACGAGCCGTTTTTACATAAATATTTTTCGTTTTTGTCTCGATAATTTTTGTGACGTACAAAAATAGCTCAATAGTTGGTAGCGGGTGGTGACGAGTCCAGCGTACCCCAAACATTCTCGGTTCACGTCGTCCTTAATGTCTCAGCTATCTTTTCACGACGCCCCTAGGCAAAACCAAAAACTTAACAGTTCCGTTTATTAAGTACTTAGGTCCAAACAACCTAATACTTAATAAGTATTTGTGCTCTAAAACTTAGTAGTCGTTTGAAAGAATAATACACGAAAGCTGAATGTAAAAGCAATATTTTTATTTCATTTTTAAGTGACCACAATCACTTATGGGATGCGTACGCCTGTTGGGCACTGCACAGCTTCTCAAACCTTGAAATCAGATTGGACACCGCCACCTTCATTTCCTATTCCACACTGATTTTCGCACGGTACTTGTTTCTTATCACAACAACCGTCGAAAACCTAGCTTCGCAAAGATATGACGTTACAAATGGAATTAGGATTCGCTGAGCTTTAGAACTTAGCAGCGGATATTCATCTTTTACTGATATCCAAAACTCAGTTATAAAAATGTATCTCAGAACGACTGGTATGGTAATTAACATTTTTACTGATAAGCAGAGAACAAGGTTTCGACCTTCCTAGGTTAACAAAGGGAGAGTTTTCAACTGACCGTTGCCAGGCGCATGTCTTAGAGACGAGAGTGAAAACTGGTACGGGATTGTATGGGATGTTGCAATGCGATGTTACGTTATTTATTAGTACAGGTATAAAGGTCTTCCTTTATATTGGTTTTAGTTGTCGTCTTAGTAGGGCTTCTTTGATTTTGCGTTTGTTTCCCTGCTTAGTATCTGGGTGTTTTCTATAGTTATGTTGCGTTGTTTTTATTAGCAGTGTTCAAAAACATGTATAAATGTTTTTCGTGTTCTTTGAATCTTGTTTCCATTTTTCTGCTTGTTTCTCCAATATAAAGTTGTGGCAGTTGTTGCATTGTATTTTATAAATTATGTTGGTGTTGTGTTTGTCAGTGCTGTTTTTACATACTATGGACTTTAGTTTTGTACTTGGTTTTTGAATAAGTTTGGTATTTACTGGAATGTTGTGTTTTGTTATAAGTTTTTTTTTTCCAAATGTTGGTTATTTTTTCGCTGATATCGGGAATATATGGTGTACAGCAGTATAAGGTTTTGTAGTTTGTTGTAACTTAGGATTTATTGTTGTTTGTTTGTTGTTGGTCTTGGTGTGTGTGTATAATTTTTTCCACGGTTTTTGAGAAAATTTGTTGATGTTGATGAAGTGTTGTTTTATTTTGTTGATTTCATCGTTAATTTTATCGGGTGAGCATAGTTTTGTGGTTGTGTTTATTTGGTTTCTTAATATGTTGAGTTTTTGTTTTGTTTGATGTGCTAAGTCTCAGGGAATTAATCCAGTATTGGTAATTTTTCTGTGGATTTCTGTTTTGAATTGTGTATCGGTTCTAGTTATCTTGAGGTTAAGAAATGCTATTTGGTTAGCTTTTCTTGTTCACAGGTGAACTTAATATTGGGTTGTATTGAGTTAACGTAGTTGAAATACCTATACCAGCCGTTCTGAGATACATTTTCATAACAAGTGGGTTTTTCGTCATCAAGAAGGACAAACTCTGTTAGTTCCATGCTGCAAAATTTTGTTTTTGAAGTCTTGTCACAAGACAGGTCAGTAAGATTTTTTTTTCTTCTGCAGAGGGATATTCAAATGGGGCCTTAGCTTTGAATGGATCTTGGATCCATGCAAACTTCTCCATATCTTCTGGAAAATAATTTTCAAATCAGTTACTGAGCTGTGTTAGGTGCTTCTCAAAAACAGATTTTAGTTCGTGGGTCAAATCAACTTCATTGGATATAACAAACTGCTGTAACAGGGGTATCCAGTCTTTGCCACATCTTCATTCATTTTTCTCTCCATAGTAGTAACTTTTTTCAGAAGGTTGAAACTTTCTCTGCGAGTTTAAGGATGTGTGTATTGCTTCCATGCAGAAAGAGATTCAACATATTTAGTTTTTCGAAGAGATCACACAGGTGTGCTAATTTTGACAAAAACAAAATCAGTATCCAAGAAGTTTTTTAGCACAGTTGTGTTCTTGTTCTTCGAGATAAGAGTAGAATTCCTGTCGTAATTCGAACACATGGGACTCAAATCCCATATTCTCACACAGTTTTTTTTAAAAAAAACCTTGCTTTCTGTGGCCGTTTTTGTAAAGTTCACCACTTCCAACACACTTTCCAGGACTAGGTTCAGTGAAGGACTCAGGTTCTTTGACGCAAGGGCTTCCCTATGGATTATGCAGTGGGCCAACAATGCATCAAGAGCTTGCAATCTTCCATAACAGCAGACAAAGAGCGATCAGAATCTGTACAGACGCCAACGCACTTAGTCCAGTCTAAGTTGTTTTCACACATAAAAGTGTCAAGGATCTCAAATAAATCTTGAGCCTTTGTACCTGCAGTGATACTTTTACAAAAAAGAAGGTCATCCATAGTTTTGTTACCATCCATGAACCGTGTGTAGCAAATCCTTGTTACTATCTGTCGCCTCATCTAGCTGTAACTCTAATTCCCTTTCTTTCATTTTTTTTCTTCAGTTAGTTGATCGTTGAGGTCTTCGGTCACGTGTTGGACTCTACTCTGATAGTATTGTTGGATAAAGGCATATCTGAAAGCAGTCTTCTCGCAGATTCACCAACCATAATGCTCACCATATCCACTGCAGCCTATAAAATCAGCTCTTCTGCGATAATGTGAGGCTTTTTTACAGTTTGCACCTCTATATGCCACCTTATAGGATGTTAGCAAAACATTGCTAGGTATAGATGCTTGTTTCAAAAATGTATCCTTTTGTTCTTTCAATTATTTTAGCTTAATCATGGGATTTACTAGCCATGTTAGGATGACTGGTCTCTAAGTGGCGTTTTAGTTTACTTGAAAGTATGTACTCTGAAGCCCAAACTTTTTGACATAATACACACTGTGGTCACTCTCCATGATTGACATCTACCAAAATAAAACCAAAATCTAGATTACTATCGTCGTATTTCCAATACTTCCGTTTCTTCACAACTTTGCTACTGGTCTATGGTTCACCATCTTTTTATTCACTCCCATACTTCTTATTAATGTTCAAAAATCTTTCCATTTTTATACATAGGAACTAAAATTCAACAAAATAGTTCACTGAACTTCGCTAGGCCTCACAGACACTTGATCACAATACCTTTCAGTTATTTGAATTACTGGCAGACCCAGAGAGTCGACAGGTATTTATATACAAAACCTAAGAAAAGAGTAAATTCGAGAAGTTACCGGCGTAGGCGAAAGTACAAGTAAACAAAAACATTCGAGAACCTCATCGATAGGAATGCAGTGCGATCTAATGCTAAAACTATGAACTACCTCGAGCTAGTAGTTCGTGAGGTATCATGTCGATGTCGCTGTTTTGTCTCGAGAATTTGAAATGTTTCGCGGAGCCTTGAGTGGCCGCCGCAAACTAGACTCTACATTAGTTTATGGGTTAACTAATAAACATTGAAAGTGATTTATGCTAATATTTTATAGTTGATACCTATCTGATGAAAGTGCAAATAATTATGGAACTATAAAGAGAAATAATTTATGTGCACCAAGTGTGTATGTAGACAGTACATGGACATTGACCTGGTCTGAGTGAGTACTCTGACCCTCGTGTACAATGTATAAATACACTTGACAGCTGCTGAAATAAATACAAAGGAAGCAGGAAGAGGTCGACAAAACCTCCTGGGTAAATAAACACTAATACACAAATGACTATGAAAAGAGTGATCGCGGTAATGCTCAGTTGGGGAACTAGTGCAATATTATAATTTCGTTGGTATTATAAATTCATATGAGGAAAGCTCGCTAGCGGCCTGTTTGCAGGCTTACAGCACTAGAAACCGCACTTCGATATGTTCTGTGGGCAGAACACAGATAACTTATTGAGCTTAACTGGAAACAAACAAATCGTAACAGAAATATGAAAGAAAATTTGAATAATTTTAACCTAAAAGCAACTAGTACATTAAACAATTTTTATTACACTTATAACTCTTTGTTTGTCAGTTTACTATTGTAGTAGCGTAATACACTTCCGTATATACAAGTGATAAACTGCATCTAAAATATAAAAGGAAAACAAAAGAGTACCAGACTCATAGACAGAGAAAGAATACATTAATTTAAAAACTGCATTTGACCCAAACCATGATCCAGTTATCTTTGTTTCGCTTTTTTTTACCGGGTTCGAATCCCCGTTAGACCAAACATGTTCGCTCCTTCAGCTGTAGGGTGCGTTATAAAGTTATGATCAATCCCTCTATTCGTTGGTAAAAGAGTAGCCTCACAGTTGGCGGTGGGTTGTGATGACTAGCTGCCTTTCCTCTAGCCTTACACTGCTAAATTACGGACGGTTAGGGCAGATAGTCCTCGTGTAGCTTTGCGCGAAATTAAAACCAAATCAGAATTTTTTTAACTTCATAAATATTTTTAGACTTGTTTATTTTTGTCAAATATATTTTTGAAATATTATATTTATGAAATAACTCTTAAGAATTTACCAAGCTAAACTTTTATTTAAAAAAAAAACAGAAGTTTGCCTTGGTAAAAATTTAAATTTTATTTTCACAAGAAAATATTTCGTGAAAATACTGTTTTATGCTTTTTAAAGAAATCGAAAACTTTCACATAAAGTTTTAACTTTTATATGTCCAGGTAATTTGTTAGTTTATATGTATTTGTATACATTGAGTCCGGAGGTTCCTTTGATGATGTGTTAGGGAGCCTTAGATAGATGCTGATGCGTCATCATTGTTGCTAGGCCAGTTTTCACCGTGTGGCCGGCTGTCAACATGAACTCTTGGGCCAATCCTTTATCAACAAAGGGCGGGACTGAACATCAAATTATAACGCCCAACAGCCAAAAGTGTGAGTATATTTAACGACGAGAATTCGAATCTATGACTTTCATATTACGAGTCAAGCGCCCTAACCACCAGTGTCCTAACAACAATCTTATAATCCGTCTTCACACCGTCTGCAATATAGTTCTAACTTAGTAGAAAATAACCAATTACTGCAATATAAGAGTAAAATATGATGGTTTAAACAGCTATTACATATATGTTATAAAAAAATATAACTATAAATACAATGCTAAGAAGTATTACAAGTACACTATTGTCAAGTATACTTTAAACTTTCTGTAGATAGGTTGTTGTTAGGGTGCTTGTAATCTATGTGTCGCGGATCGAATCCCTGTCACATCAAACATGTTCGCTCTTTCAGCTATAGGTATCGTTATAATGTCAGGATCAATCCCTCTATTCGTTGGTAAAAGAGTAGCCCCACAGTTTGCGGTGGGTAGTGATAATTAGCTGCCTTCTCTCTGGTCTTTCACTGCTAAATTGGGGACGCTAGCGCAGATAGCCCTCGTGTAGCTTTAGCGAAATTTAAACAAACAAAGTACTTGTATATTGTTTTATTTACAACAGAGCTACAAATAACACCTGGCGTCGTCTCTAATTTGTAGTTATTAACCAGTCAATCAGCAGAGCCATACCACCACAATCCATGTTAAGGGATTGGCTGTCGTCACTTTTATAACGCACCTGCAGCTCAAGGCGCAGATAGCCTAGTTGCTTTGCGCCATAAAATGCCAAACCCACCCACCAACTCTGCAGCTCAAATTGCACGAAATATTTGGTAGTATCACATGAATCGATTTTAGTTTGTCGGAGCTGGGATTTGGAGCTATGTTTGATTGTTTGTTTGTTTTTAATTTCGCGCAAAGCTCCACGAGTGTTGTCTCCGCTAGCCGTCCCTAATTTGGCAGTGTAAGACAAGAGGGAAGGCAACTAGTCATCACCACCCACCGCCAACTCTTGGGCTACTCTTTTACCAGCGAATAGTGGGATTGACCGTCACATTATAACGCTCCTACAGCTGAAAGGGCATGTATGTTTGGTGGGACGAAGATTCGAACCCGCAGCCCTCAGATTACGAGTCGAGTGCCTGAACCACTGGCCGAGTCGGGCCATCTGGAGCTCTACCACAGGACAAACCCGTGCCCAGTAGTGTAACAGAATTACTCGAATTACTAAATAAACACGTCAATTAGAGTGTAGCTAAAATATTAACATAACATACTCTGTACGGTGTTGTTTAGTTAATAGTGATGTTGTGTGTAATATAATATTATCGATATGTGTATGCTGTGCATAAATATATTAATATACATGCGGCACTGACTAAAATTTATAGTTAAATATATATTATATCGTGGTTTAATCAAACAGTAACTGCAAAGTAAACAAAATAAAAGTACACTGTTCCTCTAACGTAACTTTGCGATAATTGATAACAAATAAAGCATATCTGTCAAAGCTCGAATAATTCTTTGAGATTTTGACCAGAAGCAAAGAATTCAAATAGAGGCTTGTCTTTCAGTGGCGTTTATCCAAGCTTTTACGAATTCTTGAAACGTTCTTACGTACGTTAAGCACGATGAAAAAATTATGGTGAATTAGTCTTACCAAGAAAAAAAATTAAAATGAGGTTTGGTTTTTTGAATTTCGCACAAAGCTACTCGAGGGCTATCTGTGCTAGCCGTCCCTAATTTAGCAGTGTAAGACTAGAAGGAAGGCAGCTAGTCATCACCACCCACCGCCAACTCTTGGGCTACTCTTTTACCAACGAATAGTGGGATTGAACGTCACATCATAACGCCCCCATGGCTGAAAGGGCGAGCATGTTTGGCGCGACGGGGATTCGAACACGCAACCTTCAAATTACGAGTCAAATGTTTCAAGTGCGGTTGTCACCGTTGTTATTATACTAAAACCAAGATATCTTAGTTGTAAGTTTTATTTCATTATCTTATCCTTAATTTTCATCCCAAAACGGAAATTATTTTCTCATATCAGAAGGCCCGGCATGGCCAGGTGGGTTAAGGCGTGCGACTCGTAGTATGTTTAATGTTTTGGCCATTCTCACTATTCGTTGGTGTGTGTGTGTGTGTGTGTTTTGATTTTTTTCTCATAGTAAACCCACATCGCGCCATCTGCTGTGCTCACCGAGGGAAACTGAATCCCTGATTTTAGCATTGTAAATTCGAAGACTTACCGTTGTCCCAGCGGGGGACTATTCGTTGGTAAATAACAGCCCATGAGTTGACGGAGGTCTGGCATGGCCAAGCGCGTAAGGCGTGCGACTCGTAATGCGAGGGTCGCGGGTTTGCGCCCGCGTCGCGCTAAACATGCTCGCCCTCCCAGCCGTGGGGGTGTATAATGTGACGGTCAATCCCACTATTTCGTTGGTAAAAGAGTAGCCCAAGAGTTGGCGGTGAGTGGTGATGACTAGCTGCCTTCCCTCTAGTCTTACACTGCTAAATTAGGGACGGCTAGCACAGATAGCCCTCGAGTAGCTTTGTGCGAAATTCCCAAACAAACAATGAGTTGACGGTGGGTGATGTTGGCTAGCTGCATTCCTTCTTGCCTATCATTTTAAAATTATGGACAACTAATGCATATAGTCCTCAGATATCTTTGAACGAAATTCAAAACAAAACAATCGAAACTTAATAAAAACGTAACTACGCGAAATACTAGTTTTTCTGTTTTTCTAATAAATGTTATTTTGTGTTTGTATTTACGGCAAAGCTGCTAAGGCTACCTGTCATCACCTCTATTTGTGAACTAATGGTTAGAAAAAAGCAGATATTCAACAGTAACCTACCATTAACCATCCATGTTAAGAAACTGACTGTCATTTTTGTAATTCACAAGCAGCTTATTAAGTGCGGGGAATATTTTGCGTATCGCACAGGTTCAAACCAGGCTTATCAGCTTGGAAATCAGAGATTTCTTAAAGACGATCCTGTGATCCTAGCCACTACTGAAATGTACTTACGGCGTTTTGGTTAAACTTTCGATCTGTTTTTTTTTTTTTTTTTTCTGTTGGGGCTTTTGGCTTGTCGCGGTATAGAATATTAATATATGTTTGTAAACGCCTATAATTCAATCTCGCGCAGAAAAACAACAACAACAAAAAAACACATACACATAAAGAAATACTTCTCTTCTCAATAACCATTCTTTTATATTTATATTTGTTCTCGTGGTAACCGTGTTTATTTAGGCCTTGTACAAAGACAACGTTTTAATCAGTGATGACGAGAAAACCCACTTTTACAAAAAAATATATATGTAAAAACGGCTGCTTTGGGTTGAGAAAATTTTTATGTAGAGGAGCGAACAACGTTTCGACCTTCTTCGGTCATCGTCAGGTTCACAAAACGAAGGTCGAAACGTTGTTTGCTCCTCTACATAAAATTTTTTTCAACCCAAACCAGCCGTTTTTACATATATATTTTTCTAGACAACACTTTAGTTTCATCTGAGATTTAATGATAGTTATATTCAAATCCTGTATTTCTATACATACTCTGATTACTAATGCAGTATAAAGTTGATTCGTTTAAACGAAAAATGTCGAATATGCTGTAATAACCTAAACATCGACAAGTTTATTTTGTTTGTATGTTTTTGAATTTTCGCACAAAGCTACACGACGGCTATTTGCGTTAGTCGTCCCTAATATAGCAGTGTAAGACAAGATGGAAGGCAGCTGGTCATCACCACCCACCGTTAACTCTTGAGCTACTCTTTTACCAACGAATAGTGGGATTAACCGTCACATTATAACGCCCCCACGGCTGAAAGGGCGAGCATGTTTGGCGCGACCGGGATGCGAACCCGCGACCCTCAAATTACGAGTTGCACGCCTTAGCACGCTTGGCCATGCCAGGCCATCGACAAACACAGCGCCCATGTCAAAAATCAGGTTCAGCGTTAACACACGTGTTGTCTTCTTATTTCATCGGTCTGCGTACAAACCAGATGTCGTTTAACGTATCTCTGTCATAAACAAAGTAGATTTACCATTAACAACCCGCTAACGACGAGCGATAAAAACAGTTTTAATTTTCTTTGGGTGAAAGCGAAAAATAATAAAAATTAACCGACAGGTTTTGAAAGTGATGAGTTAGTTGAATAGGCCATAAGCTACGAAAAATGAAAGATTTGATCAGATCGTTAGTTGGTTTACATGAACAAAATTCTACTTAATATTAACATGCAACTTAGACACAATGTCGCATGCTTCCTTGAAATAATTTCTACATAATATTTTCTGTTTAAGCAGAGGGTCGCGAGTTCGAATCCTCGTCACACCAAATATGCTCGCCCTCTCAGCCGTGGAGGCGTTATAATGTCACGGTCAATCCCACTAGTTATTGGTAAAAGAGTAGTCCAAGAGTTGGCGGTGGGTAATGATGACTAGCTGCCTTACCTTTAGTCTTACATTGCTAAATTAGGGACGGCTAGCGCAGGTAGTCCTTGAGTAGCTTTGAGCGAAATTCAAAAAAACAAACAAACCTTACATGTTTTTAATAATTTTATTAAAATAAATTAAATTAAATTTTTAAAAAAGTTTGTAACGAGTGAATAAATTCGAGAAAAAGAAAGAAAACAAAGACTAAAGGGAAGGCAGCTAGTCATCACCATCCACCGCCAACTCTTAGGCTACTCTTTTACCAACTAATAGTGGGATTGACCGTAACTTTATAACGCCCCACGGCTGAAAGGGCGAGCATGTTTGGCGCGACGGGGATGCAAACCCGTGACCCTCAGATTATGAGTAGCGCGCCTTAACACACTTGGCCATGCCGGGCCAACATGTAAAGAAAATGTTGATTTTGCTGTTATCACTTAAAAAAGGCCCGGCATGGCCAGATGGGTTAAGGCGTTAGACTCGTAATCGGAGGGTCGCGAGTTTTAATCTCTGTCGCACCAAACATGCTCACCCTTTCAGCCATGGGGGCGTTATAATGTGACGGTCAATCCCACTATTCGTTGATAGAAGAGTAACCCAAGAGTTAGCGGTGGGTGGTGATGACTAGTTGCCTTGCCTCTAGACTTACCCTGCAAAAGTAGGGACGGCTAGCACAGATAGCTGTCGTGTAGCTTTGCGCGAAATTAAAAATAAACAAAAAACAAACACGAACATTATTTTTATTTGATTTCCTTGTGTTATGTTCTGAAGATGATAGATCGAAAAAAGAGAAGTTTCAGATTTGGAAAATAATGGCTAGTATGCTCTATTCTGAAGATAATAGATAGAAGGAACAGAAGTTTCAGATTTGGAAAATACAGGGTAGTATGCTCTATTCTGAAGATAATAGGTAGAAGGAACAGAAGTCTCAGATTTGGAAAATACAGGGTAGTATGCTCTATTCTGAAGATAATAGATAGAAGGAACAGAAGTCTCAGATTTGGAAAATACAGGGTAGTATGCTCTATTCTTAAGATAATAGATAGAAGGAACAGAAGTTTCAGATTTGGAAAATACAGGGTAGTATGCTCTATTCTGAAGATAATAGATAGAAGGAACAGAAGTCTCAGATTTGGAAAATACAGGGTAGTATGCTCTATTCTGAAGATAATAGATAGAAGGAACAGAAGTCTCAGATTTGGAAAAGACAGGCTAGTATGCTCTATTCTGAAGATAATAGGTAGAAGGAACAGAAGTCTCAGATTTGGAAAATACAGGGTAGTATGCTCTATTCTGAAGATAATAGACAGAAGGAACAGAAGTCTCAGATTTGGAAAATACAGGGTAAGTTTCAGATTTGGAAAATAATGGGTAGTATGCTCTATTCTGAAGATAATAGATAGAAGGAACAGAAGTCTCAGATTTGGAAAAGACAGGCTAGTATGCTCTATTCTGAAGATAATAGATAGAAGGAACAGAAGTTTCAGATTTGGAAAATACAGGTTAGTATGCTCTATTCTGAAGATAATAGATAGAAGGAACAGCAGTTTCAGATTTGGAAAAGACAGGCTAGTATGTTGTATTCTGAAGATGATAAGTAGAAAGAAGAGAAGTTTCAGATTAGTTGAGAGTAATGGAGCCATCGCTTTTCAGGAGTTTAATTAAGATAGATATTGATGATTTCCTGACAAATAAAGAATGGATTTAAATTTTTTGTACTTTTCGCAAGAACGAGTGTGTAAGAATAGCCTCGATGGACGAAAGTGGCCTTTGTTGTGTGTATATCATACCGTATAAAGACTTAATACGTCTGTTTAACCCTGGCGCCCCTTGGTAGCTCAACAGCAAGCTAGAGGGCTCATTATGATGGTTACAACAGAGGCCATAGTGCAAATAAGATTTTCGCTGGAGGCCATCGTGTAGTGTTGTGCTTAATAATTAACAAATAAGGTTTTCGCTGGAAAAACTTAGACGACACAAGGATATTCACACATTCTTAAAATTAACAAATACAAAGTATTATAAATGGGCGTCGGTGGGGAAGCAAGGGAACATTGCTCCCATCTGGTAAATGAGAAATAAATTCCTTCTTTACTCATTCAGCATGTGTATATTAATTTTTCATAAAATTCACAATTTCACACTACTTTTGCCCCACCCCCTGGGGACGCTCATGAAAATAAACAGTGTTAAAATAACAAAATATAAATATTCTCACGTATAGCGTTTTTCCTCCAGCTGTTTAGGTATTTTTCTTCATTAATTTTAAGCTCCAGAACCGGGCGCTGGTGTTATTGTTTTAGTGCGAAGCTACACAAAGGACAGTCCTCCAGTAGCACAGTTGTAAATCTTCGGACTTAGAACGCTAGAAACAGGAACTCAACACCCGTGGTGGTCAGAACACAGATAGTTCGTTGCGTAGGATTGCTCTCAACTTCAAATAAACAAGTACAAACGATTATCATACCCTCTATCTACCGCGGTGAATCGAATTCCAGATTTTAGCGCTGTAAGTTTGTAAGCTTACCGCTGACCCACCCAGATACAAAATATTAGTGTTGTTGTTGATTTTGGGCAAAGTTACACAATGGGCTTAGTGATAAGTCTGTAGACTAAGGACGCTGCGAACTGGGTTTTGGGTAAATGAGACAAAAGACAGAAAGTGTCGCATGTTATTACAGCTTCGTTTCGCATAATAAAATCGTTTGTGTTGAATTTTAGAACAAAGCTTTAATAGACTATCTACACTCTATTTATCGAATGGAATCGAATCCTAAATTTTAAAATTGTAAGTCTGTAAACATATCGCCGATCCACTGAGGGACCGTAATAAAATAATAAAGTGCTGTAGAGTAGTTTAACCTAATGAAAACACACATATATCTTTCTTTTCATGTCATCCTTTAATTTTAGAAATATTCACATTTTGTGGTATTGTTAACTGTTAAACATAAGCTACACAATGAGCTGCCTCTTCTCTGGACATCACGGGTATGGAGCCAAGAAATTTAACGTTATGAACCGTAAGACTACCGATGAGCTACTGGCAGAGGGTACGGTTAGTATCTCATTATATAATACCAAACAACACATATTTTAGATTTTGAATTTATGCAAATTTTTATTCCTAAATCTTCTGGAGAAATATTAACGTAAACATCTGTAGCGCAGCTAGTATGATTCAGATGTTTTATAGCAACAGCTCTGGACCCATTAATAAGTTGTAAGCTTTTATTTTGTTTTTTGTTTTTGAATTTCGCACGAAGCTACTCGAGGGCTATCTGTGCTAGCTGTCCCTAATTTAGCAGTGTAAGACTAGAGGGAAGGCAGCTAGTCATCACCACCCACCGCCAACTCTTGGGCTACTCTTTTACCAACGAATAGTGGGATTGACTGTCACTTTATAACGCCTCCACGGCTGAAAGGGCGAGCATGTTTGGCGCGACGGGGATGCGAACTCGCGACCCTCGGATTACGAGTCGCACGCCTTAACGCGCTTGGCCATGCCGGGCCAAGTTGTAAGCACAAACACGCTTAGAAAAATGGTCTACACTAAGTCGTAGTACAATGATAAGGATATGCGAAATGTCAGAAAACACTTGTTGATGACTTATATGAGTATATGTTGAAGAGAGGGGTATGGCATTATAATGTTTCGCGTATTTGCGCAACGCTACTCAAGGGCTATCTGTGCTGGTCGTTCATAATTTTCAAGTGAGAGACGAGAGAGAAGTCAGCTGGTCAACAACACTCGCTGACAGTTCTTGGGTTACTCTTGTATGACATAAGAATGATATTTTAACACTACCTTTATAACGTACTCACACAGTTCCAAAGTGTGGAACGCGATTTTTAAAATTATATTGGCGGAAACAGAAGATCAACGCCAAACTTTCACATCTACAGATAGTTGAAATAATATACGCTACCTTCCCCTGAAAGTCTGTCCTCATATGATATCTATAACTGCTGATGAACAGTTCAATGAAATTACAAGTTTACGGTTTATCAGTCTGTGTGTATGTTGTTTTTTTCATATAGCAAAGCCACATCGGGCTCTCTGCTGTGTCTACCGAGGGAATAGAACTCATGATTTTAGCGTTTTAAATCTGTAGACTTACCGCTGTACCGGCGGGGGACTTTTATCAGTCTACATCAGATGTTAACCAACGCGAAGTGACTGTATTTTAATAAACAAACGGAAGGTGGTTATCAGAGACAACTGAATAATATATGTTTGTTTGTTTTACCGTTAAAAAAACAAAACTACACAATGGAATATTTGTGCAGTGCCGATCGTAGGGACCGGACTCCGAATTTTAGCATTATATGCCCTATAATTTACCGTCGAGAGAGTGAGAGGGGGGCATATGAAAACTGGGAATTTTTCTATTTCTGTCGTCAGATATCCGACTTCAAAATAAAATATTACCCCCAAGTACATTCAACGGTACCGAAATTTACGTATAGGTTCTTTAAGAAAAAAGGCCCGGCACGGCCAGGTGAGTTGAGGCGTTCGACTCGTAATCCGACGGTGGCGGGTTCGAATCCCTGTTGCACCAAATATGCTTGCCCTTTCAGCCCTGTGGGCGTTATAAAGTCAATCCCACTATTCGTTGGTAAAAGAGTAGTCCAAGAGTTGACGGTGGGTGGTGATGACTAGCTGCCTTCCCTCTAGTCTTACACTGCTAAATTAGTGACGGCTATCGAGTAGCTTTGCGCGAAATTCAAAACAAACAAATCTTGACAAATATTTTATTATGTATTTACTGATATTTGTTGTTCGTTAAACGATACATCAGAATCGTTCTACCAGAGAATTTCAAAACACGAATTTTATTTTCAATTATTATTATTTTCACCCACGGCCAAAGTTCCTATTTTTTGTGTAATATAAAATAATTAACTATGTAACAAAATTTTTACTTTTTCTTGTTCCTGGGCAGAAAGTGTTGTTTCCCAATTGCTTATGCTTAAAGTAAATGGAAACGACTTATCTTCCTCTTCAAACGTTGCTTTTGTGACCTGGGAACGTATAACGAAAACATGATGGAAGACTATATTTGGAGGCTAATACGTGAAAGTGGTTTGCATGACAGTCGCAAATTTCGAAAAACTACTCACTTCTAAACATTTTTTGTTCATTTTTCTATATCTTCAGTATAAATACATGTAAATCTTGATTCATATGTTGTTTTATTCAGGCCTTATGTAAATGAAAATTTTCAAATTTGCCCGTTTTTACATAGCAAATAGGTTAATTTCTAAATTTCATTATCCAGGTCACAAAGGCAAAGTTTAAAGGGAATAATGTCCATTTTCTGTACTTTTACAACATAAGCTATTAAGAAATAACACATACTATCGATGTACAACATTTGTGTTACATACGGTTATGTTCATATAATTACAATGTGGTGGGAATAACACAAATAGCCCATTGTGTTGCTTTGTGCTTAATTTCAAACAGAAATAGAACTTCTGACGAAATATCAGCATTTATGGTTTCAAATATCGCTTGCTCCCATCATATCGATTATGTTTAGCACTATGCGTTGGCTTTTGGTCTCGCAAGTTAGAATATACATTGCTTGGGGGATTGACCGTATATATCTTTTAAAGCGATATATGTACGGTTTGTTTATTGCTATTATTTTCAACTTGGAACTTGTTAAACTGAGTCTTCCCTCCCACTCTTCGATCATTTGAGGGGATGTTATTATTATTATTAGCCTCGCTTTTTTTTACATTCTTTCAGGGCCGTTCTTCGGTATTGTCTCCTGGGTACAGCGTTGCACTTGATTGGCTGAAAGAGTTGGGCGGAGATGATATTGTCTACGTGATATATTGTACTCCTTTTGTAACAATCGCGAATCAGCTGATAAGTTTAAGAAATAACAAATGTCAGCTGAAAACGTGATGTAATGTTGGAAGTAATGTGACTGACAGGAAGTTAAAATTAGTTTTTGAGTTAAAACGTTAGTATATTTAACATGGGTAAAGAAAGTGTTGAATATTTCGAAAGAAAAATAGGTGTACGTTATGAAAATACAAAGTAGTGTTATGAAACGTTATAAAGGTATGTTTTAATTTCCCAAACTTTAGTTGAAATAAGTTATTATCTTAGCTAGTATTAGTAGTATATTTAATTTGCAAGTCTTGCATTCCAGATTAGATGTACTTAAAGTACAGCTACGTGATGCCTTAGGAATGTTGCTTTAACTTTTAAAGAGCATTAACGAAATAAAATGCAATGAAAAGCAAAGTTTTTTTTTTTTTTTATTTAAGGAGGAACGTTATTATACTTGTAATAGTTTTATTTGTTTTCATGTGATTCTAATTTTAGGCTCTTTTTGATTTAAAAATAACAACCACCTCTCATAGACAAGTTTATTTTAACAATTTCCACTATCTAAAAGTGAAAGCCTAACAAAAGTTTGAATTTATTTTTTTGATAATTTCATCGACTCTTATCAAACTGCTTGCAAAAATGAAACACCTAATGTTTTAAGTGAAATACACTTGAAATGTTCGAACAGAATGTATTTTGACATTTGTATCTGCAGCAGAGGAAGTAACTTAAAATAGATATTGTATCGTAACTTGTAAGAAAGAAACGATGAAGTTAACATTATCTTTTTAAGAATGCAAAGAGTACTAAGGCATTCAATATTATGAACTAATATTGTGAGAATATCAGTTATCTTCACTTTACGGTTGACGTATGGTAAATTTTAAGTAGTTAACAATGTCAGACAGTGAGATAGGTGCATCATGGTCTACTTATTAAGGCTTAACTAATTACAACCAGTCACATCTACGTACCTTTTGGTTATTCAAAAGACTGTTTGGTTAACTGCAAGAGCGATGCGCCCTTTATGTGCAATACGTAGATGCATAGTGTCCCCCCTCAGTTTTCGAAGCCAACTGACTGAGTAGGTCATTTGGAAATAACGAAACCATTATATTTGTGTAAGTATCTACAAAAAGATTTGGAGTTAGCCTCATTCCAAACTCCAAATTATAAGTACAACAAAAAGAAAGAAATGGAAAAAAAGTTGGAGAATAAGTTTTAAGAAGTTAGGGAACAAACACCTTTCTGTAGCATCTGGTCCTCCATTTTTAGAAGATCAGCTCCAAATCCTTACTGAAGAAGCCCCTTTGTGTAGTGGTTTTTAGCTGGGATGTTAAAACATAACAGCGCTGTGAGATCTACTTATATAAAAAAAACGAACTTAATAGTTAAGAAAGTATTGTAATATTGCATAAGTGTGTTCAGGCCTCATTTTAGATTATTGTGTACTATTAATGCTATAGTATTATTGGTGGGTTCTTTCAACTTATCTGGCAGAAGTACTCCAGTATTCAGTCCACCAGTTAACAAACAAAAACGTTAAAAATATAGCTTAAAAGAGAAATTCCCAATGGTTAAAAATTTATACAGCTAGGCTACTAGAAGAAAGCCTGCCTGACCATCTAAAACAAGTGAAAATAGTGCATTATGACCGGTACTCAAATTTGGGACCTCTCAAACTTGGTCTCTGGGACCAAAGCTGAAATAGATAACTCTTAAATTAAAAAAAAGTACAAATATGAAGGTATACTAGATATAGCATTGCACTTGATTGGCTGAAAGAGTAGGGCAGAGAGGATATTGTCATGTAATACATCAGACTCCTGTTTTAACAATCATGAATTGACTGGTAAGTGTAAGAAAGAAGATACCTGTATCATTTAATTCTTAGCTGTTATTGTTTTTATTTTGTTGTTGGACTGCCAAACACCCTGAACTTCAAACAATTTTCTGATTTGTTTTTACCTTTTTAACTGTATTTTTAAATAATTTCTCATCATTAAACTGAATGAGCTAGCTAAAACCTAATTTTTCCTTGGAAGATGCTACATCAAGTCTATATCTTATATGATATTGTACAAAGTTAATATTCGTACATATACTTGTTAGGCTAGAATAATGAAATGGATGGTCTGCCTATTTTCCTGTCAGTGTAGAACACCTGATGATAATGGTAAGTAATGATCAAGATATATTAAATAAATGTTAAAACACCCATATACCATATGTGAATTATCTCCATATCATGATTAAATGAATACAAACTGTTATTTCAGGTTGTTAGTTCATGAGTTTTGAAATAACTTTTGATAAATGTTACTCCTGTGCCAAGTGCAACTTGTCTTGGTGAATTCCATACACTGTACCACTTTATCTAGTTTTGTTCAGGTCATTTGATACATCATGTAAGAACATATTTATGCTGTAGACAGCTCCTGATACAACTAAAAGGGTGAAAGACTGTATAACAGTTTTCATAATAGAAATAATAGATCTTCCTCCCTGGTTAATATATTCCTTCTCTCTTAAGTATAAATAGTTCAGATGTTAAATAACTAAAGGATAACTGTAATACAACTTTTTTAGTAGATGTGGAAAACACATAGGTTGTTCCTTATGACATACATTTATGCTAACTTGAGTGCACTCACTGAAAGTCGACTGTCTGGATTTGCCACAACAGGATACAGAGAGGATCCTCATTGTTTACCACCTCATGGTCAAAACAGACACAAAAATGCTGTTACTTCTGAAATTGTAAGTTTTAATTTACTCACTCTTTTGTATATTTTTTTACTGAGATATAATTTGGTGATTCTGTCTTGTTTTTGTGAGGTAGAAAATTAGTATTTTTCCTAATATTGTTGCTTCTTACATACTTTAATTTGTTGTTTTTATCTGCTTATGTTGAAAAAAATTCAATTTAAAAGTCACTATTAACATGATATTTAAAGGACAACAAAGGACCTTTTGGTCTATCTAAGTCATCCTAACTACTAAATTGAACTAAACATCAAGAAATTCAAAATCAACCCTTATCATTCAAATATTTATCAAATTTTCCTTAGTTCTCTTAAATTAAATGCACTTACTGCATCTGAGAGCAACCCACTTCACAAGTCAACCACCCTGTTAGAAAAATAAAGCTGTTTCAGCTGAAGATAAGTGCTGCCCTCTCAGGGAGGGTAATGAAAATGAAACTGAAAAGTGTTGTAACATTTAATTACTTGAAGTTATTATACAAATGCTTGTTCTGTATGTATAAGTTGCAATTGAGTGCCATGCAGCCTATGTGTAATAAAAAAAGGTAGTTGTAATTGTCTCACTCGGAAGTATATGGCATAAACATTTATTATAATCAAATAAAATCTTGCAATTTGAGTTCCTTGCAAGCATTTAACACTCCTATGAAAAGTGGGGCCTAATAGGCCCCAGAGCAACTTGAAAGGTTATTAATATTAGGCTAATAATTTTGTATTTAAATGAAATTGCCATTTAAATCCATTAATGAATGGATTAACGAGATTTCCACTGTCCCTATCTACTATCTAAAACCACAGCCAGGGAACGGGCTTGGAGAAATCAGGACTAGAAACGTATTTTACCTCCACCCTTTTTTGAGGGTGCATGTTTTACATAATTATTTTTCATACAGCATTCATTTTGTGGCTCTTACCATTTTTAATAAATTTCTTTTGGTTAGGATATTAAGACAACTTTATGCACTTTCTAAACAAAGTGGAGTACATTTATTTATTTATTTATTTAATGGCAAATTCATGCAAAATGTGAACTTATTTTGTTGCTTCCTGGAACCTTAGAAATTAAAAGATACTCTTGACTTTTATTTATTTATTTTTCTTAATTCATCATATAACATTTCCCCTGAGAAACCTTGTCTTTCAAATCACAATGTTCTCAACTTACCAAAACCAAAAATGTTGGTTTTTATTAGCTGTCTCACTATTGAAATAAAAACTAAAGCTGATATTAGAAGGTTAGGAACAAAATCAAGAAATATTGTAGTGTTTGGTTTAAAAATAAAAGCAACTCTATGCTTGTTAAAATATCTACTAATATTTTATTTTTTAAATAAAATTTGTTTCAATATATTGTTAAAACCTTTAAATATGCAATTCGTGTTTAGTTGTTCATATGAGAAAAAGTATGTGATCAGTTAATATATTTAAGTCAAATCAAAATGTTTCAACCAACTTGTATTTCCTTACATTATAACACAAACAAAAATGTTTGTAAAGAGTTGTGTGTTTTTAGAAGTTTTCAGAATGCCACAAAAAATACTGTGAGGTGTATAGAGACTTTGGTTTTGTGCATTCTGTACTCAACAACAAAAAGTTACTTTACAGGGAAAAATAACTAATTTAATGCCGTTTAAGGTTTCAAAAATAAAAGATAAGATATATCACAATGAAGTAAAGTATTGTTTGTCACAAAAAGAAATGTAAATGTTACTGATTGTTTTCAGTGGCAATATAAAATAACAAGTTTTACTGAACACTGACCAACAATAAAGCATCACCAATAGATGTATATTTTATTTCTTTTGGTAATAATTTTGTTCTTAGTAACCAAAGAGATAATAATTAAAACTAAATTTTAAGGTCACACTAGTAAATCGTACACATGTACATCACTAAAGATTTGAATGATTCATCAAAATTATGTCAAGGAATAAAAAAACAAATTCCTTTCTCCAAACAACCTTTTCTGTTAGAACTGTACACAGTTCTCTGTTTGGTGTGTGCTCATTTTTATAATTTTGTTTTTTAGTTCCAGCAACAGGCTGTTTTGTCAAAGCACATGCTGCTGTTTTGGAGGAATGGCATTCCCATATCTTTAGAGGTTATTATGCATCTTTGCTGTTGGCAGTCAGAGAACATTGAAGATTTAGATATTAAAACATCATGTGACATGCATACTTCATCAGTTCTACTGGAGCAATGGAACATCCACATGCTGCCAAAAAATGTAAGATTAAAACTACGTGTATGTGCAATTTAGAAACATCACTTTTTCATCTTAAAAATGGAATATCTGTATTAAAGAAGGATAGAAACCAGCGATAACTGGGATAACAATTACGGATACATTTAAACAAGAGTATATGAAGTACACTTAAACAAAAGAGTTGTGCAACTTTTCTTTCTTACCAAACAGTAGAATATTTGCTTGTATTTTAACAGCATATGTATATATATTCTTTTCTGCTATATTTACAAAATATTCAGAGTAAGATGGAACACTCTGTTGGTTAGTGGATAAAATAACACTACTCCTTCTGCAACACCTTATTAAAACTGTTATTCTGTGGTACCTAATTCCCCAAAACTAAGCAAAATTGTATCTAAATAAAGGCATGCTAAACCTCCAAAAGTACACGTTTATTTCTTCAAAGTTCATAATAGATGCTTGTTATGATTCTATATTTTAGAACAAATTAACCTAAAAGCATTGGGAGTATTCTATCTTTCAGATATTGTTGAAACACAAATTTCAAACAAGGTATCTGTTATGGAAGATCCAGTTAAGGGTTAGGAATTGAATGTTTATACCCACAATGTCTCATTTCCTACTGTATTTCAATGTTTGTAGCCAATTGTGTGAAAAAGTCACCCCTAATATTTTTACTTAAAAGGTAGTAGTCAGAATAGCCTTTAGTGGAAATAACCCACCATACATTTTTACATTTGTAGACGGATAGAGGCTGGTAATCTCTTTGTATATTTTAACCAAATATCCTCATCTATTATATATTTTAATGTAATTTATTAAGATCATGGAATGGTTTGAGAAATTTTTATTTATTTTTATTAGAACTAAATTATCTGGGAATGATGACATATACAATATCCATAAAATAATAATAACAACAACAACAACAAAATAAGAGTGTGAGCAGCTATACAAGGAAAGGAGCTACATGCAACAACATTAAATAACTAAGATTTAATAATAGTGTGTGCTAAATGAATTACAAATGATGTTTTATCTGATGAAATCATATAATATTCAAACTTATGACTGCTTATGTACAAAGTTTTTAACCTCATACATAGAAGTACTTACTTTCAATTTAGCTAAGTTATTTTTTACTGTGCACTTGCATGTCTTATGTACTTTTTATATTAACTTATGTTAAATTGTTTTAATAACTTAATGTTTAAAAATACAAATTTAGTTGTGTGTTTTCCATTGTTGTTGTAGAGTTCCATATGAAAACATAACACCTCGAGGCTTGCTCTTGTTTCATTATTTTTCACAGTTATGTGCCAGGCTTAGTCTTTCAGGGGTAAAATCTCCACAAAATGTACAATACAGGTAAGTCAAGAAGTTTGTTTATCAAACCAATAGAATTGTAAGATTAGTGTTATGAAAAACTGATTTTCATTTGTTGTGTAGTAAAATAGTTTTTTCGGTCAGAAATGTACCAATCCTGCTTGCATGTACATATACCCACTTTACAGGTGCTAGACAACTGGTTCCTTAAGTACACATAACAAACTGATGTGATTAAGATTTTATAACAGTTGGAATCCTTCTATTGGGTACTATATGTATTTCATTTTGTCATATTTTATATGTGTCTATATATATATATATATATATATATATGTATGTATATT
The DNA here is from genome assembly GCF_004210375.1 of Tachypleus tridentatus. Classification (NCBI taxonomy): domain Eukaryota; kingdom Metazoa; phylum Arthropoda; class Merostomata; order Xiphosura; family Limulidae; genus Tachypleus; species Tachypleus tridentatus. The sequence continues at coordinate 250,820,282 of NC_134837.1, read as the reverse complement.
GTTCAATTTTGTTTTAATTTGCCATTTTTTTTATTATGCTGCTTCCTTATTCAATGTCCTGTATGCATGTGTTCTTTTATTCAAATATTCTGTTGTTCAGTTGTTGTTGTTTTTTTTACTCCAGTTTTTATGATAATATGGGTGCAATACTACTGGGATTCTGTTTTTTGTTTTGTTTTTAAATTTCTGTTTTAATATTTGCTTTCCTTTTTTGCTGGTTTCTACACTTTTTATATACCTTCTCTGAAACAAGTGCCTTCTTGCTGCAGACTGAAATATTCTACCGGTAGCAAAGTACCATCTGCAGACGTAAAGGCTAATTTTAGAAAATCTCATGATGATACCACTAGTTTAGTGTTCTACAAATCTAGAAGAATGCCTTTGTCATCAAGTCCTGTGAGTATAGTAGTTTGTTTATTAAAAGGTTTTAGTATTTTTTGGTTTTATTTTTGAAAATGATAACTGCATTTTCTTAGCTTACACTCTATTATGGTATTTGGTCAAAAGGATATTTTATTTGTAAAATGTTGTATTTGCTTTAATGAATATGTTGAAGGAGCATGCCTAAGTTGCAGTTCAGTTTTTACTGTGAGATTGAGTTTGCAGTTTTATTTTGGTTATAATAATACCAAATATTTTCCATTTTTTAATTTATTTGAATCCTCTTAACTCTTTCATTATCAGATTTATAAACAACTCTTTCAGTGTTAAATTTATTTTTACATACACCATAAAGAAAAACAACAAAAAGATGAATATTTGAATATCTCGTTCCTCATCTGAAACTACTAAACTTTGGGAAATTTGAAACTCATTTGGTGCTGAATTACACACTTTAAGACTAAAACTGAGATTACAAAGTGTCTTATACATGTGTTCATAGAATTGTTCTTGAGAGGCTGTGAAAGAGTTAAACACAGCTGATGCTCAACTCCTTTTTTGTTATTGAGAAACAATGGTAGATTATTTTGACAATGTATATCAACTGAGAAATGGGACCCTTTACATGTGCAGATCTGTTGTGCTTTTATGGAAGTTCTTACATTGTGAAAGTAGCATTTACCCAAAAATCAAATCCCATATGCTATCTTAGATATGACTTTGGTAGAGTTTTTAATTTTAATGTACCATAAAAATACTATAAATATATGATGTATTTCATCAGTGTCTGGGTTACATTAAGTCTTGAATTTTGACCATTTGTAAATGATTATTACAGATTTTTAATGAAGATGTTATTTTTATAATTTGAAATCTCAAGCCTTGTTACCTTATCTTTTGAAAATCATGTCTCCTTGGTGAAAACGAGCCATTATTAGAATTCTCAGGAGTCTTGGATTGTTTAAAGTCAAGATTACAACCCAGGTGTCCTAATTATATTGAACTCTTGATTTTAAAGTGGTTAAAGGTTTTTGATGGTTCCATTTAGACATGCTCAGTCCTGTTATTTTTTGTTCTGAATTGGCTTTGTAGTTTGCTATATGATTGTGTAGTTTAAATGCATCTATGAAATAAGTATGCTTTGATCATTATTTTTACAGAACTGAAGCCCAATGAATTACTTTCATGCATCCTCTGCTACTTCTTCTCTTTGTGGATTCCTGTAGGTGGTGAGGGGACCTACATGCTTGTCATGGGTAGCAACCTGTGAAGGGGAGGAAAAGATCCTGATGATTGAGGGGCTCAACCCTGGCACATGACTTTGACCTCAAATTACTATAAGCAGCCAGCCTTGGGGTGGCACCCCAGGTTTCTGATGCTGGTATTTGAGTATAATGCTCATGAAATTCTGGTGTTGCTGCAGTGCATCCCCTTGTGGGTGAGTACAGTGGGGACAGAAATGTTCTTATTTTATTATGAATATCCCCATTTATGAATAAAATGATAAAATGGAGAAAAAATACAAAAACAAATTATTGGCAAATGGCCACATTTGGATGAATTTGTTATACAGTCACTTAAAAGTAGGACTCAACACTTTGATTTCTCATTGTGCATTTATTGTCTAAGAAATCCAGGGCAGATGTTTCTCTTTATCATTCAAAATGAATTAGAAGGACTTGCTGGCTCACCCGAGTCTGTAAAGAAGCTGCACTCAAAAGATATCCTGGTGGAAAAATCTTCACCACAACACACTAATCTACTTTAGAAGTCAAAGACCACAGATTATATATCCATTGAGATTATTCCCCATGCAAGTTTGAATATTTCTAAAGGAGTTACAGTTGAGAGGAATTTAAAAAACATTCCCGAGTCAGATATCTTTATTGGTTTTTCCAAACCAATTTTTCTGTGGTGTGCTGTATTTCCTCTTGGAAGGACAGAATAATCCTACATACAAATGTACTTATTTTATCATTTACATTGCTACATCCACCTTTCCATTATCAAGGCAGGATGCTTGTGAGGTATGGTTATGTATTACCAACCCTCTCCAAACCACTGGCACTGGAAACATCAGATATTTAAAGATCTCTTGTCATGAATCTTTAACATGTACTTATTGTGTTGGCAAAGACCACAACACTGAGTGCAAATTGGAACCACACTGTGTTAATTTTAGTGATTCACACCCCTCATACTTTCAGTCTTGCCCTAATTGGATGTAAGAGAAAGAGGTACTATGTTTAAGAATTATAGACAATATTTCATATTCTGAGGCTTGGAAGTTACTGTTCCTCCTCCTTCTATCTCGGACATATGTTGCCACACTCTGTTCCACTGTGGGAGCAGACAGATCTTTCTGTGCCTCCAACATAATTGTTCTCCAACTATGTGGAGAGTCTTTTTGCTCTGTGGTTAAGAGAGTAGACAAATCAGTGTCCACTCCAATCTATGTACCCACCAATCCTTCAAGTGACTGCTCAAGTTCACTTCCTTTAGCCCCGGGTTCTAGAGTATGCTCGGGTCCACTTTCTTTGTTCCCAAGATGATGAATAATCATTCATTCTCGACCTCAGTTGCTGGACTCTACATCTACTGAGAGAGACCTGCCCACTTGATTCAGGGTAGAATCCATGGAGTTCAAAGGACCTCCTCCTAAAAAAGAAAAATGGCATGGTTGTAAACTGATAGGTTCTCTACCCACTTCTCTATTTAAATAAAAATGGCCAAATTGATACATTGGAACTGTCAAGGTTTCTGTTTGAATATAGATGACATTAAGGATTTGATTGATTCTTATCATCGTACATGTCTCTCCTTACAGGAAACATTTCTGACAGGTTGTGTGATAGACAAGTGCATGGAGGGGTGGCACTGCTGGTGAATGTGCCTGCTCTATTTTTGCCACTCGTAGCCATCTGCATTTCCTTGGGTCATATTTTCACTGTTTGTTCTTTCTTTCTGTCTCCTGGAGAGACCTATGGACAGTTGGGCCTTGATTCTCTCATTGAACAGTTACAGTCCACCTTTTTAATCCTAGGGAATTTTAATGGATATAATGCCCTCTGGGGTAGTGTTGATATTGATGGGAGGGGTTGTTCTATAGAGCATATGCTCTTGAATCATAACCTTTCATTCTTCAATGCTGGTTCTTATGCTTATTTTCATGTACTTGGTCAATATTTTACTGCTATTGAACTCTCTATATGCTCTTCATCACTTCTCTCATTTCTCTTTGGGGTTCACATTGACCCATGCTACAGTAATCATTTTCCTATAATTTTGAGGAAGTCTGGCCATGGATGATGCCACCTGACCTGCATGCTTTGGTGGAAGTTGGACCAGGTTAATTTGACCCTTTTCCCTGCTCTCTTGGAACTTGTACTTGCCATCATCTGTAAGCCATTGATAGATGACTTGAGTGGCAGCAGTGACTGACTATTATCCTGGCAGCTACCCAATGGACATGCTTTCCTTCGTCCATGGTGGAATCATTACCGCTACATGGCATGGAAGGCTCAAAAATTGGCCTGGGATACTTTTTGTAGGTTCCCCACACTTTTAAACTGCATTGCTTTTCAGTGGGCTGTGCACATGCTTGGCAAGTAGGACATCAGAGCCAGGCAGAATCTTAGATTAAGTTCATGTCTAGCATCTCTTCTACTACCAGCTCCAAAGTCATATGGAACAAAATTTGGAAGGTCATTGGGCAGTATACTTCTGCTCTATTTTTGATCTTGCTCTCCAATGACCAGGAAGTTGAAGATGCCAAGAGTATCACCAATACTCTCAGCAAAAGCTTTCCTCATACATACCTAGCACTTCTGCTTCATTCCTCAATTTTTTAGCTATTAAGACCGGACAGAGCAATTGCTTCTTTCCTTTCAGGCTGATCGTTTCTGACTATAATTGTCCCTTTACACTAGTGGAACTGAAGCTTGTTTTTCATACTACTACACCATCTCTCTCCTGTTTCTCTTGTTATTCTTCTGGTTATTTTCAACCAGATCTGGCACTTCTCCAGTCCAGAGTTTGTACATTGAGTTTCATGAACCTATTCTAGGCCTTTGCCATTTGCAACTGTCTTTACTGTATGCTTCAAAACTTTATTCCTTACCACAGCATCCCACCTGGGGTTGTTTTTTTTCTTCAGTGGGCATGTTTTTTCAGGATAGATGGTCTGCCATTGTTCCTTTTGGTCTACATATCCAGGTGTAGCTAGCTGAATTGGGTTTGCCCTTGGATGACATTGCTGTCTCCACTGGTCAGCCCATCCAACCATGGCTTATTTCCATCCATAAATGTGACCTTGCTTTGAGTCACCTCAGGAAGTCAGATACTCCCGATTGGAAGTACGGTCTTCCATTTGCCGAACATATTTAATTCCCATTTATACTGATGGTTTGAAATCAGGTGATTGTGGGCTCTGCCATGTTATGTTGTGGTTCAGTGGTTGCACACAGGATCCCCTCTACTGTTTTTGTGTTCATTTCTCTTGCCATAGATCATGTAAAAGCAATGCAGTATACAAATTTGACTATTTATACTGATTCAATTAGCTCTCTACCAGCCTTGAAATTGCTTCACATTAATTCTCATCCTATTGTCGTTGATATTCAAAACCAATTGGTCCTTTTCTTTTTGTCACCCAGTTCTATTATCCAGTTTTAATTTGAGTTTTTTTCTTTTTCTAGATGTTTATGAGACATCAGGTTATATATTTGAGTCTGATCACAAGTGAACAGGAACACACAGAACTTGCAGGATTGTTGGAATATCAGCTGGAATTGTGCCTTAATGATATAATGTTTTAAGTTGTTTTCCCAAAGTCTCAAATATGGTGAATATGAGCCTTTTGTTGAAGCATATTGAGAAGAACAGTCCTGTTATCTAGTGTATTGTACAAAACATGCCCTTCATTAATAAAATGTGGTATATTTGTGTATGTGTAGTTACTCAAAAGTCTATGGAGAAAGCACAAGGCTGAGTGTATATCAGTGTATCATTTGATACTGCCCTATTTATCATTACGCAAAACGTGAAATCATATTCAAATAAAACAAGCAAAACACAACATTGGAATAACACTTTCCACACTTCTATTTCTCTTTTTAATGACTGCAATCAAGGATAAGGGGAGCTATAAGACACCAGAGTAAATTGGAGAGAATCATAAGTAATATAATGTGATTTGGTTGAGTTATGATGTCACCATCAAATTGTGTATTGCAGAGTACACTGTGTGTGTGTGAGAAATGTTATCAAACCAATAGTTTCTGTGTCAACCAGAGTGAGCTTAAGAACATTTAAAATTTTAATAAAGGTTAGTCCGATTAAATTTTCTGCTAACCCTACGTGCATGGTTGAGGTTAGTGTGTAGTGTCATTCACTATTGTGCATTATACACTATTGTATTATGGTATTGATGTTTTCAACATTTTACATTATTCTACATTACTAATTTTGCAATAATTTGTGTTAGGATAGAAAAAATTAAAAGAACAAAGACATGCAGCTAGGATTTTACCTAAATGTAATTTATAATTGTTAAGGTATACAAAGCTATTTCATTCTTCACACAAATGTTGCTTTGAACTCTAACTTTTCAGTCTGATGTATTTGCTTGCCATATATTGTGAAGACACTCTTTGCTAATTTGAAAGTATAGTTGGTGTAACTCATCTAATACAGGGCTGGTTAATTTGATTAATTTTGAATGAGTTGTAGAACAAAAACAGTGTGAAAAGTTGGTTCCATGTTAATAGGTAGGGATATTTTTTTTTTAATTTATTTCCGTGATCTTGACAATACAAAACAAACTCACTTAAGTTGATTAATAGTTCAAATTAATACCAACTTTTATCCAAATACATTTGGTTGTTTTCAAGTAAACATGCATGGGTGAAAACATAATTTCCACCCATCCCTGGTGCTGGACATAATCAGATTAATCTCGGAACACCTTTCTGTCCTAACATGCCTTCTTTTCATATTAACATTGTTAATCATAAATGAAAAGTCTGTTACTCCTTTTGTAGATTTGGAGGAACAAGTTGGCTTGGCTCATCTCAATCTTCATGTCTAATGTGTCTTTAAATCAATAAACCTGGTGCTCTTGTGGAATAAATGTTTTTTATTTCCTGTTCTTTAAAATACCCTGTTTATTTTTAAATGTTAACATGTTACTCCAAAACTGAGTATACTCTTATGTGATACGATTGGAGTGAAATGTTGCAACTCATTCAGAGAAACGATGGCAAGATTGTTTTTACGTTGTTTAACTAAGACACGACATTTGAAAGAACAATCTACAATATTTTTAACAAAACCAGAAAATCTTGCAAAGCAGAGCATTTGTGGAATCAAGTTCTAAAACCACACCACAATCAAATCAAAAGTAATGCTCCTCATGTGCAAAGTCTATGGAATCAAAATATAATTCTCCCAATTGTTGCAGTTGAGGAAGCATATATTCTTTAAATGTTGACAAATAAAAATAAATTGTGATAATTAATTTTTGGAGGTTTTCCTTTGTTCAGGCTAATTCATTACATCCCAACAGAGTCTGGACCCAGTTTCAGGTACAATCAGTCATGTTTGTAGAAGTTATTAGGAACACAAGATATTTCTTTATTTTATAATATGCAAATTAGCCACAATAGTAATGCTATACAATGCATGCCAGAATGTCTCTGTATCCATTTCAATATATTTTCATACAGAAAAAAAAAGCATAATATTAAGATGCTTTTACAGATAAAAAGGTCAAAATATAGATAAGACTATGTAAAAGAAATGTGCTATCTTAAGCTGAACATATCTATTTGCATCAATAAAGTTATGAAGGCCATCTTCAAATAAAGGGTGTTTATGAGAAAAACAATAAAAAGAACTGAAATTGTGTAATCCCACTGGATAACATTCCTGCTAAGTTTTTCCAGGCATTTCTCATGGACTTTTGTATCTTTAATCTATTTAAATGTGGTTTTGGAACTTGACATCCATGAACAGTGGAGGGTTATCTCAGATTAGCTTTGTCATCCTTCATAAAAATAGTTGTGATGTTTGGTAGTAGTGCTTAATGCGGAGTATGTGTTAACAAGAAAAGTACATAACACATTTTTTATGTTAAGTGTGATTAACTAAGTGCACTGTTATAAAACGCTACAGCTTTACACTAGTTAATTTAATAAAAATATCTTCAGTCAAAATTATCGTGTTATTGTATTATATCTGTCAATAGGTGGCTCTTTAGGATTATTTATAAAAAAAACTACAACAAGCCTTCTCCCTGCAACGACAACGAATTAACTTCTTTAATAACGTTTGTTACAAGCTACATTCACTTTTTTGACGTGTTGTATACTGTAGTAACAAACAACTTTTTAACATAAATTTGGAAACTACCGTAAGCTTAGTGTACTAATAACAGTATACAGAAACTTTGATAAAACTGACTAATTAACAAGATCACTAAATCTTGCTAAGTAACTTTACTCCATCAGTTTTTTTTTTTTTGTCAGCAGCAATTACATTTTGCATACAATGAATACTTTATTAATTTCTCAGTCAGTGAACGTAATACTTCATTATTCATAACTTGTATTTATAACTAATATACCAATCTAGATATTAGTGGAAGTTAGGCCCGGCATGGCCAAGCACGTTAAGGCGTGCGACTCGCAATCTGAGGGTCGCGGGTTTGCATCCCCGTCGCGCGAAACATGCTCGCCCTCCCAGCCGTGGGGGCGTTATAATGTTAGGTCAATCCCACTATTCGTTGGTAAAAGAGTAGCCCAAGAGTTGGCAGTGGGTTGTGATGACTAGTTGCTTTCCTTCTAGTCTTACACTGCTAAATTAAGGACGGCTAGCACAGATAGCCCTCGAGTAGCTTTGTGTGAAATTCAAAAAAACAACAACAACATTAGTGGAAGTTACTAGATTCTTGACGTAATAGTTAACTTTCTATGACTGGTTTGATAAACTTACTTGTTCTTAACGTAATGCGCCCTATAGCTAACATATAAATTAAACCGTTGAAAATGTACAACTCGGAATACGGATATTTTCTATGTGTGCAGTATAACCCAATATTTTAGTAATTATTTGTTCTGTTGAAACACGAGATGTAAAACATTTGTGTTTTAACATTTAGTTCTAAAAAATGGCTATGCATGACAAATATGTTTGAATAAGTCTTTGCGATCCAGGCTTTAATCGATTATCTCGAACCAAGAATCTCAAAATATAAGTTGTTAGAAGTAACTTCTAACTGCATGTTTATAAACCATGTTTGAGGTATTTGCGATTTTTTTAGTGAAAAATATCAAACGAAACAATAACTGTAAAGTCCAGTCCTCGTGCTTTCTGAATGATACCGTTAATTAAAATAGCATGTAGTTTGAAGGAACAGGAAAAGGTGAAACCGAGGCCAAGCTTCCCGACTGAAAAGAGAATGGACAAGCACTATTTAAACTATATTAAGTTGGATGTTACTACTCTATCTATCTATCGCTTGCTTCTTCTTGACTAACTCTTTTTCGAACGAGCAGTAGGATTAAGGAACAACACATTTATAACAACCACATGGCTGAAAGGGCGAGCATGGTATACGTTGTTTTTTGTTCGTTTTCCCGCGACTAACTGGTTAAGATTACAATTCTCTAAACGTCAGGCTCTTTGAGAAATAGTACTTCACAGTTGGAGATAAAAGATCCTATTGGTACAATTCTAGCAGACATATGAATAAATCTTGTAAAGTGTCATTAGAACACAAAAGCATTTTATTTATTTTTCTGTTTTACTAATTTATTTGTTTTTATTGTTACCGAAGTCCTGGAATAAGTAATTCACAACAATATGTAAAGTTTGATACGGATAACTTTTATTATTATTATCTGTTTTTGTTACAATCAGAAGTACAAAATTCAAGAACTTTTACAAAGATTAGTTTTGATTTCATAGGTTTTCAAATTCCATAAGCTTATAGTGATAACAATATTAAAATCATTTTAATTTCACTGAATAGTTGGTGTTTTTAAAAAAGTAAAACAGTAGAATATTTTAAAAAATGAAGTAAATTACAAATGGCTGTCGGTTGTCTACAAGTAGCTCAACAGTATATCTATAGGGTCACAGCACTAAAAATCGGGCTTCGATACTTGTTATGGACAGAGCACAGATAGCCATTTTGTAGCTTTGCACTTAAGAACAACCAAATCCAACTTTTCCGTGGTTGGTAGTTCCAAATCAGAAACGGCACCATACTATCTGGCCCGGCATGACCAGGTGGTTAGGGACGTTAAACTCGTAATCTGAGGGTCGAGGGTTCCAATCCCCGTCACACTAAGCATGCTTGCCCTTGTAGCGGTGGGGCGTTATAATGTAACGCTCAATCCAACTATTCGTTAATAAAATAATAGTCAAGAATTGGCGGTGGGTGGTGATGACCAGCAGCCTTCCTGCTAGTCTTACATTGCTATATTAGGGACGGCGTATGCATATAGCTCTCGTGTAGCTTTGCGCGAAATTCAGACACAAACAAACAAAACCGTACCACCTAAACGGCGCATTGATAAATGTGCTGAAACAGGACTCTAAATTAATTAATCGAGCAATAAATTTGTTGCTTGATTCTTCTTTCTTCGTGCAATAATTATCATTTATATTAGTAGTTCAACTCCTGTTTCAAAATTATTTCAAATATAAGTTATGTGACTGCACCATCAAATTTAATATTTTTTCATGTAAATATCTATGAATACTTATTTTGGAAAATAAACCTCATATTCGAATGATATTTTCAATATACAATGATAAAAACCTGTAACCTGAGCGCTTTAGAAATGTTTTGGTTTGGAATTGCACAAAGCTAAACGAGGGCTATCTGCTCTAGCCGCCCAAATTTAGCAGTGTAAGACTAAAGGGAAGGCAGGACATTATAACGCCCCCACCGATGAAAGAGCGAGCATATTTGGGGTGACGGGAATTCGAACCAACTAATTGCGAGTTGAGCGCCATAAACACCGAACCATGCCGGGCCTAATAAGAAATGAATCGCTTTATTAAAGTTGAAAGGTAATATTTTACTTTTTTTTTTGTCTTAATTTAATAATTGCGCTATTTGCCACGTAACCTTTTGAGTATTATTGGATAGAAGCCGCTAACTAAATAGAGAAGTTAAATTTGAAAAATTTTCTATCGAGGATATTTGATCAGCTTAATCTGTTTAACTGAACTTTAATAAATGCATATGTAGACACTGTGACAATTATTATTACCAAAACACAAAAATCAAAATAAACTTGGGCCTGGCATGGCCAGATGGTTAAGGAACTCATCTCGTAATTCAAAACAAAACAAAATAAACATCAAATATAGAAATATTTTCTCAACGTGTTTGTCTATACATTACGTATATATTAAAATGAACTATTTTATCAGTATTTGTTGTTATCTGTTTAGCAGTTGTCATTCATTCAAGTCCCATTGAAAAGTTTCATAATAAAACCAAAATTTAAATTACAGAAACTTAAGACCGAGATCGTACTGAAAAGGAGGGGTTAATAACACAGCTATTGATATTAGCCAGCTGGTAATTGGAAACTGTTTGGAGAAACTGTTAAAACACTAGTATTGTTTTATCAGTATCTATTGTAAGACCGCCTATGTTTCAGTGAAACTAATCACAGCCGTGTTTGGTGATTATTTGATGATACTGTTTATGATATTAAAAAATTGAATATATTATATGGTGATACATTTGTCTTACTTTTTATGACAGATGATGTATACACAGCCTGAAAAAGCACCCCTTACCTTTCATAGATTAAAAGCTAGAGCGCGGGATTTGGGGAATTCTGAGAACTGAAATCTACCTGGAGAGCTTGTCAAAATGTATAAAATAACGATTCTATAAGCGAAACAAAACCATATATAACAATATGTAAACTACTCTGTATCTGTTATATTCAGTGACGATGAGACCTGTCACACAATACTTGGGTTCATCGGGCTAGATGGTATGTGACAGACACAGTTGTAGTCTAAGAACGTGGCACAGAGGACTCATATCACTAAAAAGTAGGTTTCGATACACGTGCTGTGAGAGAACGGATGGCCCGGCATGGCCACGTGCGACTTGTAATCCGAGGGTCGCGGGTTCGCATCCCCGCCGCGCCAAACATGCTCGCCATTATAGCCATGGCGGCGTTATAATGTGACGGTCAATCCCACTATTCGTTGGTAAAAGAGTAGCCCAAGAGTTGGCGGTGGGTGGTGATGAATAGCTGCCTTCCCTCTAGTTTTAAACTGCAAAATTAGGGACGGCTAGCACAGATAGCCCTCCAGTAGCTTTGTGCGAAATTCAAAACAAACAGAGAGCGGATAGCCCTATGTGTACTTTGCGCTTAGCAACAACTAATAGCTGTTTATAATAAAATTATATTATTAGTTACATCCACAACAACTCTTGTGGTGTAGATTAGATTATGATAGTGAAGTGTATGTATTATAAATTTTATTTAGATAATTTAAAAATCAGAATTAAGGAGAGGATGAATAGTATTTGTTTGTTTGTTTTCATTTTACGGCTGAAAGGGGAGGGAGCATGTTTGGTGGGGGATTATAATTTTATTCTGACTCCAATTATAATTTTCTCTCACTAACATTCGACCCAGCGGGGCAAGGTGGTTAAGGCACTCGACTCCTAATCCAAAGGTGGTTCAAATCCCTCTCACACCAAACATGCTTGCCCTGTGAGCCGTGGGGGTATTATAAGGTGACGATCAATCCCACTATTCGTTGGTAGAAGAGTTGGCGGTGGGTGGTGATGACTAGCTACCTTCCCTTTAATCTAACACTGCCAAATTATGGATGGCTAGTGCAGATAGCCCTCGTGTAGCTTTGCGCGAAATTCAAAACAAACCGAACCTCACTAACATTCAAAATAACTAGCGAATCAGCAAACTAATTTTTTGGTTCTGGAACAGGGGTACACAAGTGGTTTAAAGGTAAGCATAAATGTTTGCGACCCTCAAAATCGGGTTTCAATACCCGTGTATCGAAAATATTAGTTTAAGAACCTATGAGCAAAAGCCAAGGATAAGTAACACAATCTGTCAACCATATTGTCGCTGCTATATCGAACGCTAACAAGACCTTTTGTTCAGTACAAGGGCTTATTAGGCCGGTTAGGACCTTACAGGTATAATACTGGGCGAGACCGACTTTGTTGTCCCTCACAGAAGATCTTATGTGCGGTGTCGGGCACTGGGACGTTATCATATTCGTCAGATTGCCCATGAACCATGATTGAGGCAGTCATGTTTGTTAAGATTAACAATAGTTTTACTCCCGTCTAGAAAAACAACAACAAAAAACAACCAGTAAACTAAGATTTCGCAATTTGTTTTTTCATAACAAACCCCAACCAACTGAAAATCAGCATATCCACTAAACCTAGAACTACATTTAGAGTTGTATTACGGCAATATCGTAATAATATTAACCAGAAACAATTAAATGTTTTAAAGTTTAAACAATATAAACATCAGACAAGGATTTGTTTGTTTGTTTGGGAATTTCGCACAAAGCTACTCGAGGGCTATCTGTGCTAGCCGTCCCTAATTTAGCAGTGTAAGACTAGAGGGAAGGCAGCTAGTCATCACCATCCACCGCCAACTCTTGGGCTACTCTTCTACCAACGAATAGTGGGATTGACCGTCACATTATGCACCCCCACGGCTGGGAGGGCGAGCATGTTTAGCGCGACGCGGGCGCGAACCCGCGGATTACGAGTAGCACGCCTTACGTGCTTGGCCAAGCAGACAAGGTTTTGTTTGTTTGGAATTTCACACAAAGCTACTCGAGGGCTATCTGTGCTAGCCGTCCCTAATTTAGCAGTGTAAGACTAGAGGGAAGGCAGCTAGTCATCACCACCCACTGCCAACTCTTGGGCTAGTGTTTTACCAACGAATAGTGGGATTGACTGTCACATTATACACCCCCACGGCTGAGAGGGCGAGCACGTTTAGCACGCCTTACGCGCTTGGCCATGCCAGGCCTCAGCAGACAAGGATAAAAATAAGTTTCTCTCCTGTTACTCTTCTTAGTTAAACAAGTAATACTCTAAGTCTTTCTTTTTCCTTTTTGTCCGCCCCCCGCTAGTACAGCGGTATGTCTCCGGATTTAGAACGCTAAAATCAGGGTTCGATTCCCCTCGGTGGGCTGAGCAGATAGCCCTATGTGGCTTTGCTATAAGAAAAAAAACACACACACACTCTTATTTGTTATAGTACGTGTTTGGGATGTTATTCACCTCGCGAGAACCTGCTGAGTGACCTTGTTGGGAAAACTCTGCCAAATGTCCGTGCTACTGTGAGGGTTGGACATATACATACGAGGGCTGTTCAAAAAAATACGCGGACTGGCGTCATAAAACAAAATGTACTTTATTTAGAAGTTACAGGTCTGGGACTCCTTCAAAGTACTCTCCTCCCCAACGCACACACTTATCCCAACGGTGTTTCCACTTGTTGAAACAGTCCTGGTACGCTTCTTTTGTAATGTCCTCCAGCTCCTTCGTCGCATTTGCCTTAATCTCGGGAATCGTCTCAAATCTTCTTCCTTTCAAGGGTCTTTTGAGTTTGGGGAACAAGAAAAAATCGTAAGGAGCAAGGTCAGGTGAGTAGGGGTGGGAGGAATAGTGATCGAGTCTTTGGCCAAAAACTCACGAGTTCTGAGGGCTGAATTTCGCAGCAACGCAGTGCATCTTCAATTTTTCGGTCAAAATCTCGTAACAAGATCCAACTGATATCCCACACTCTTCAGCAAGCTCCCTGACAGTCAGACGTCGATTTGCCCGCACCAGAGTGTTGATTTTGTCGACGTGTGGGTCGTCAGTTGACGTGGAAGGACGTCCAGGACGCTCATCATCTTCAATGGACTGTCGACCATCCTTAAAACGTTCATGTTACTTGAAACATGCCGTACGCTTCATAGCAACATCACCGTAAGCCGTGTTAAGCATAGCAAAAGTTTCAGTCGCAGATTTTCCAAGTTTAACACAAAATTTCACAGCAAGTTGTTGCTCCTTCAGGTCATTCATTCTGAAATCCGCCAAACGAAAAAAATCGCACTTCACTTAAAACCGCGTAGCTAATACACAAATGAAGATATCTGCAATCGGGAAATGGCGTCGTAATCAGCTGATCTGTGCGAACCTAGCGACACCAAGCGGATTCCCCTGGAACCAACTGGAGCCGCGCAATTCAAACAGTCCGCGTATTTTTTGAACAGCCCTCGTATGTCATGTTGGGTCTTGATTTTTTGGATTTCTCCTTAGCCTATCACTTTTTACATATACTTCTAATAATAAAATAACAAGTTATAATAGTATATATGTACTTTTGTTCATGATACTCAAATAGTATAAAGGATATTAGAAGATAAAGAAGTCTTTTTTTTTTTATCAGGAGTGAACAGATGTAAATAATCGTAGTTTAATGAACACTTCCCGTCGCATATAATTATCATAAGTATTCAACACAACGTGTAAGCTTATTGGGGAGAGTAAGTGTAATGTAAAACCGTTTTTAGTTTTAGAAACAGAGGTGGTGCTGCTTGATTAACATTTAATTAAGGACGCGTTTTTGTATCCACAAATTTCTGTAGTGCGTTACTTTTCGTTACTATACTCGCTTCTCAATATGGTAATAAGTTTTGATACGATATTTATGTCACAGCCCTGTAAACAACTACGAAGGCTGGATGACTGATTATGTGCTGTGTTTTGCGCATGCTCTTTAATGCCTGAACTTAGACAACGTATTGTGGAACCTACATAACCGCAGTTATATATAAATTTATATATCACTTAAGAGGGATTCGTTATAATTGTCCCCCAGTGGCTCAGCAGTATGTCTGCGGACTTAAAACGCTATAATCTGGGTTTCGATACCCGTAGTGGGAAGAGCATAGATAGCCCATTGTGTAGCTTTGTTCTTAATTTAAAACAACATAATTATAAGAAGGAGTCCCGTTTTTATATTTAAAATAATTACTTAAATGAAACATTAGTGCAAAGACAGTTCTGAGCTTAATATGTAGGTAAAGTTTATTATTCAGAATGGATTTCATTTCTCCATCTTCATTCTATAGAATGGTTACCAGTAAATGGTAGAATGCAATGAACAATTTCTTTGTTTTCAACCCATTAACTAATTTTTGAAGTGTCCACAACTTTTAATTAATTCCTATTAACACTAACGATTTATTGTATAGGAAAACTATTTTTTTTTTTGTAAAACAACCTTTATGCCTTGTATTTTTTCATAAAAAGAGAAAACTATGTTATAAACCCAATGAATTAAGTTACGAATTAGGTTATTTTCAAATCCAAAAGGTTAAAACCACCAAAATGAAAATATTATTCTGTACAGGTTGACTTACGATAGCATTTAGTGTTAAAACTTTTACTTAAATTAACAGTCTTATTATCTAAAGAAGGTAAGCTATTAGTTGTTTGTTCTTCAACTGTAAATATAATATTGTTATGCTAATTGTTCAGATAATTTTGAAATTCCCGAATATCAAGTTTACTCTTAAAAGATACAAAAGTGTGTGTGTGTTTTTTCTTACAGCAAAGCCACATCGGGCTATCTGCTGAGCCCACCGAGTGGAATCGAACCCCCTGATTTTAGTGTTGTAAATCCGTAGACTCAATGCTATACCAGCAGGGGCAAACACAAAAGTGTCATCAACATATCTTCCATAGTATAGTTATTTAAACTTTTCCGGACAACTTGTTAACCACTTTTCCTTGCTGTAACTTAAAAATAAAATAGCCAAACACGGTGCAATACTTGAACCCATAGACACCTCATCACGTTGTTCTTATGACACCCATTAAAAAAACAACAACAAAAAAACACTTTGGTGACAAATTCTTATAGTTTTATAAATTCCGGTTTTACACCTTACATCTAAATTTGGAAAAATTAAATTACTATCTAACTCAATTACATAATTTAATGATAAATTTTTGTATTAGGACTGAATGTCAGGACTGGCAGTATAAACTGGTTCTTGAAAAACCAGTTTATATACACTTTTTGAAAAATACAAAACGTATTTTTGTAAGCGTAAATTCATTAGTTACATGAGATAAAACTACCAAAAAGACAAATTAAACAAACCTACTAATTTATAAGTGAAAATACTAAACTTGACACAGTTGATCTAATGAGACAGTTTCATTTATGTATTTTAGGTAACACTTAAAATATTCTATAATGAGAACCAACTGGTCTAATTTAATTATAAATAACATCGAATACCAAACCTTTTTTTAATTTTTAAATAATAGTTCTTTAGATTTCTTTCTTTTGTTACTGTTACTACTCTAATCTCTGAAATTCAGTGTCATAAATTAAGATAGTAACTTCAAAATACATTGACATTATGAGGACTGATGATAGAACCAAATGTTACTCACTAAAGACCATTTCCGGTTACACAAGATTATCTCTGAATTAAATGTTAATTAGTACCATGTGAATTGTTGTGAGATCGGATCACAGCTAGTTCGACAGTAGAAAATGAGAATAAAACACACTATTTTAATTAGAGTGTTATTTTCAGTATGAATATAAGGCGTCTAAATACACACACGTCTGTTTTACTTTTGTTTATATATGCTAGGACACATACATACATATTTACAAATACTTTAATACGAATCGTTAGCTACTTAACGGCGCTAAATGTAGCTAAGCCTTAGAAGTGTTACACCTCGAAGGCTTAGCTACGTTTAGCGCCGAAAATGCACCTAATTGATGGTAAAATGCTTCTTAATCTTTGTAACGACGTAAGAAGAGTATATTAAATAAGATGTAATCATTACCAGCTTGATTTTTAAGTCTGCCCTAAATAAGTTACTTGTTCTGATTAGAAGTTAGTATTAATGGCGCAGAAAAATTATAATATGAAACTTTGGGCCTGTTTTGCGTGTGTATATTCACCATTCGGTTTTATCGTTTGGAGAGAGTGTATGTTGTTTTTGTAGTTCGTTAACTGGCTCTGGTATTCATGTTTTGAAAAAAACAAGCCTTTCTATTTCGTAGTTGTAATTTATTTGCATATTGTTAAGCACAAAAGCTACATGATGTGCTATCGAAACCCGGTTTTTTAGCGTTTTCTGCATTCCGCTTACTGCTGAGCCACTGGGGGCAGTTGTAATATGAAATATTTTTCTTATTTTTTTAAAATACAAGTAGAACCACGATCGTCGATAAGACGCATATACTTGCTTTTGGTTTAATTCGAAAAGTACACAAAATTAAAGTGTTCAAGTAGTGTATGGAAGCGAAAAAATATGTTTCATATTTCGTGTATGATATATGTTGTACAATCTGTACAATTTCTCTTTGTACCCTCTCCATTAGAATGCTCGGGTTTACCATCTCACGAGACGGCTCCAGTCTGTTTCAGACGCATTCAAGTATTGATCTATAAGTGGAGATTATTTTTTTCAATTAGATATGTTCATCGAACATACCATTTACTATATTACAAATTTATAATTTATGTTACTTGTGTATAGTTAGAGTCTGATGAATTTTGGTCCAATTGTTTCAGCATTTATACGATTTCGAGCTGGACAACTTTCTGTCTACGAGGCTGTAATGTAGAGGCTGGAAATATCTGTGACGTTAGGTGATGTACTGTTGTATTACGCCTTGCGGGTTGGTTTGGATAGTTAGAGGAAAATGCTGCATTGGCGGAGGTGAGGTTTGAGATCGATAAAATCACGTGACTGACGAAGTTGTTTGCTACAAACGTTGCTTTCTGACTTACCACCTGATAATATTGTAGTTGTGCGTTGTGATCGTCGTAGGATTGTTATGAATAGAAAATATATTTTCGTTTCGTGAGTATTATTACATCATACCATTCTGAAAACAGTGTGTTGCAAAGTGTTATTTGGTGCTGGTGTTAGAGGGTTATGTCCATTATGATTGTCATTATAATTATTCACGTGTATGGAACTTTCCTCTGTCATGTATGCCTAACATTAACACTCTGCAACAAAGAATCTTGAAATTCAAGTTTTGTTGTTGTTGTTTTACAACAAATAGAAGAACAGCAGCAAAAAGGTAATTCACTTTGGTACAAAATGAAGACTGTTTTTTTGGAAAGGGTTGGGTGTTTACGTTGTAACAAAATGAAAACTTTATTTTATGAACTAATAAGATGCACCGTTACACAGATTATTTGTAAGTATAACTTAAGATGATATTGATGAGCAGTACAAATACGGTCTTAAAGATAATTTAAAGAAATAGAAATTAATAAACATAATCTGATATGATATACTTATAAGTAATATGATGTTATAAATTTAATTATGATTCCTTTAATTCTCTATAAAACAATAAAATAACCATCACAACAGATAATATTTGGTAGTTGTATTCATGATAAAGAAGTAATTATGGTTTGTAAAGTGCATGAGATAAGGGGGGAACACTTAAGTATCTGTTTGGAAACTATGATTTTATTATATTTGGAAATACAAAGTTTTCCAATTTTTGCATTTAATTTTAACATTGTGCATGCATGCTTAAAGAAAATGTTTATTATTATCAATGCTCAAAACAATCTAATTTTGTACCATAAAACTGTAAAATTATCAAAACAATGGTGTTGAATAAACCAGTTTCATAAAAAGCACATTTTGTAGCTGCTGATGTCTATTGTTTATATCATCTTATTAAGGGAGTGTAAGAGTAACATATTGTCGTGCACTGTGTTATGTGATACCATGTTTGTAGCTGGTAGTTGTATAAGGTTACAAACATGCTCTAACATGTATTTTTGTCTCCTGATTCTGCCCACTAGGCTTCAGCTAATGTAATCAACAACTAATTTGAGATTTATGTTGGTGGCTGTGCAGTGTTTACATTAGTAGTAAATGTTTGTTTTATTAACAACTTGCAAGTACCATATAGTCTTCACTTAAAACAAATTTGCATGTGTGAATTTAATACCTGGTCTCTGAATCAATGAAGCATAATTTAGGGATTTGGTATGCCACAGTGGGTATCACAGTTTCTGTTATTTAAGTTAGAACCAGATAAAATATATTCTGATAAAGGGCTCAATCTGTTAAACCCAAAAATTCCCATTTCTTTGCCAAAAGAACTTGTCTCTCTGTAGTGTTCAACCATAAAGATGGAGAGTTGAGGGTATTAGGTGGACTGTTATTTTCTTACACAAGATACTGCATTTATTCACCTGAGCAGGCTTTTTTCAACTTTTCTTAGCCAACTCTATCAATAGAACTCTCAAAAACTAAGAGAAAATGGCTTTATAGAGTTGAAAAACCTGGTCTTGTATGGCATAACCTGAGTGAACTTTATCATGTTTTATGTGGGATGTTGGGTTTTACTTTCTTACAGCCTGAAAACTAGTGAAACTTGGCCACACTTGTAGCAATTCAGATTTGAGATATTGTAAGAAGTTCAAATATCTACTCAGAATTAAAAAGAGAGAATGTGCTGGAAAGATTTAGTTCAGGTGTTAAACCATCAAATATATCTTCCTGACCTGCAGACATTGGGTGTTAAATCTAGATAAGAGTTCACGTGAATTCTGTTTTTTAACTTTTACAGGTAACCTAGACTTAAACAGGGATAGTAGATGTAGTGCTGCTGAATCTGATAATGGTATTTCTATCCCATCTTTTTCTTCATTGGGTTTATGCCTCTAGTGACATCTAGTGGTGAATAAAGTACTCTCATTTCATTTTATTTTTGTGTCAGTTGGAACAAGAAGGTGATTGTCATTGTTACTATTCTAAAGCTTCATCATGGTACCAAATATTTTATAAAAATAAATTGCTACTAGAGCTTTGTTAGAACTATGAATACTTTTAATTCTTAACTTTTAAGTACTGGGCATTTTAATTTATGAAATATGTCATTTAAACATCTTAAAGATATTTTGACAGTCAGGATAACATTTATTTATGTCTCTTGAATCTAGTTAGCTTGGTAAAGCACTTGTTAATAGAACATCAATGTGAGCTGATGATTTGAATCTAGTTAGCTTGGTAAAGCAATTGTTAATAGAACATCAGTGTGAGCTGATGATTTGAATCTAGTTAGCTTGGTAAAGCATTTGTTAATAGAACATTAGTGTGAGTTAATGACTTGAACCTGGCTAGCTTGGTAAAGCATCTGTTAATAGAACATTAATGTGAGTTGATGACTTGAACCTAGATAGCTCTGTAAAGGACCTGTCAATAGAATAATAGTGGAAGTTGAGGAATTGAACCAAGCTAGCTTGGTAAAGCACTTGTCAATAGAATACCAGTGCGAGTTGAGGACTTGGACATAGTTAGAATTGTAAAGACCTATTAATAGAACATTAGTGTGAATTGAGAACTTGGACCTAGACAGCTCTGTAAAGCACCTGTTAATGGAATGCCAGCGTGAGTTGATAACTTGGACCTAGCTAGCATGGTGAAGCACACTAGACATTCTACTAACTTACCACTTGAACAAAAGAATCCAAGGTGATGAGAAAACCCACTTGTAGAGAAAATTATATATTTAAAAATGGCTGGTATAGGTAAAGAAACCACTAGTAGTTCACTCCTTTACTAGGCTAGGTGCTAGATAGTAGTAGAATATTTTTTACATCTCTAATTTTCATCAGTTTTATTCTTTGTTTTCAGTTGTTTTTCAACTCAAGAAGAGATACTTAATTTGTCAGACCATTTCTTCTAAATGAATTTCGACAAGGAAGGTGTGAAGATCAGGAATTATAAGGGATTACTTCTGTGCTCTTCCAGGAAGCAGTGGTATTGTCAGAATAAGCTGTAACTATAAATGTGTAAGGTTTTAATAAATGTGCAAATAATGTTTTGAATTATCATGAATTAATATTAGCTGTCAGACCACATTTATGAATAATATAAAATAATAGAGAATTTTGGTAGATCAGTTGTTTCAATTCAAACTGCAATGTTATGATTACATAATCTTTTTAGCTTTACATACTTGTAATGTATGAAGATAAACAGTGGAAAAAAAACAACCACCCGAGACATTTGTTTTTATTCTATTATTTATATGAAAATTGAAATTGATAAAATCCAGTTAAAATAATATATATGCCTATGGCAGGGAGAGAGTTATGTTTGTAATTACTATCTCATGATAGCATGTAATTTACTGTATGCAGAAAATGAAAAGTGAATGATATTGTCAAAAGGGGACACTTTTGATCACAAATATCATTCCAAGAAAAGCATTGCAAACTCTCTTTGTTAACCTGAAGATAACCTAAGAAGGTTGAAAAGTTCTGTATTTTAATTAAAGCTTTAATACCCACACCAGTTGTCTTTAGGATACAAAGATCTTTTCTTTTTGTCACCCAGTATGTAAGTTAAAGTTTGTAGTTATTATCTAGAAATTAAAAAAAAAAAAAATCTTTTCATTTTTAAGCAAACAAGGCTTAGTGGTTTAAGCCAAGCTTCATATATATTCTTAAAAATGAAAGAATTTTCTACAGTCAGTTATATTTGCTAGAAAGTTTGATTTACAAAATTTAAAATGAAATTGGTTGCAATTGAACTTTATTCACTTATCTGTGTAAGACATTAGAAAACTTAACACTACCAAAAATCTTTAGGTTTGAAAAGACAACTGTTATTTTTAAAGATAATTTATTTTACACATAATTTCTAGGAAAGAAAATATTCCCTTTTGTAAATCTTAATCTTAATGTAATTACTCATTTAAATTTAAAATAGATAAGTTTGTCATAAAGTTTTCAAAATGACTTAGTGTTAGATGGAATGGTGATGTTATACAAATATATTTGTTTATTTTAGTACCTTGCCCCATTGATGCCTTTTCTAATTTGATGGTTTTGGATATAGTAATGTCTGTGTTTTGGATATAGTAATGTCTGTGTTTTGGATATAGTAATGTCTGTGTTTTGGATATAGTAATGTCCATGATTTGGATATAGTAATGCCCATGATTTGGATATAGTAATGCCCATGATTTGGATATAGTAATGCCCATGTTTCTTGCTGATTTCCAGTATGAGTTTTACTTTAAACTTATTGAAATATTTCTTCAAAATAATACGTTTCTTGTATTAAAATGCAACATTTCCTATATAGAATCTCACAGTTTGATCTTCACAAGGTTTTTCGAATAACAAAATGGTCAGACGTCGGGAAGTTGAAGCTGATAACATACATCAAGCTGGTTCTTCACTTTCACAGACAACAGTAATAACCCAAGTACGTTTTTGGCTCATTGCTAAAGTGTGCATATTACTAAGATCTTGATATTTTGCCATGTGTGTCAGGAAAAGAACAGGAGGAAACCTTCAGTAGCTGTGGTACTTGAAATGTTTTTGGGCAGGATTAGGATAAATTATTCTGGAAAACCTTTTTTACACTTTTATTAGGTATATTTTTGTGAACCAGCAATATCAGGTGTGTGGCACACATATACCTGGTTTGATTATATTAGTTATCAGGATACCCACCCTCAAATTAAAATTATTTCATGCAGGATTAGAGTAAATTAATATATGAGATCTTGGGTATGGTCTAATACATCATTTAAAAGGGTTTGACCTTCTGAGTCCAAAACTGTAATCGGATCTGAAATTGGTCCAGAGATGATTGAGCTATGAGCTAAAAGTTTGTACTTGAAAATTTTTGAGCCATTTTATGAGCTGCAATGTCACAGCTGGGAAAAATAACTGAATGTTTCTATTTTTAAATTTGAAAATATTTGATTCTTATCATAATTTTTTAATATATTTTTTTAATTGAAAAAATGAATTTAGTGGTATATTTGGAAAATAATTTGTAGAAATAAATATGGTCATAATTTTTATTTTTCAATTTTACAGCAAATGTATTTAACACATTTATTTGAATAATGAATGGTAGATGTGGAAGAGTTTTTATCTTTATTGAATTACTTTATTTTTTGGAATTATTAAATTGTTTATTTTTATAATTCTAGAGCTAATACTAAAGTATATAAAAAGGCATTTTTTTTTTCAGTTGATGGTATTTCAACACATCCAAAAATGCCATAACTAGTCTAACTCATTCTTAATTCAAATAACTGTGGTGTACTTTTTTGTATTTGGAATGTGAAATTTATAAATAATTTTTTTTTCTTCTTATTTTTGAGAAGGTTCCAGAAGATTGCAATGACAATACTGTTGTGGGTAATGATGAACAACCATGCATAACACCTGCTGAAGGACAGCAGGTAGGATGTTTCATTTAATTTGCTCATCTGTGAGTGATAATTAAAACAAAAAAAACTTGAAGGTGTATGTAATTAAATTAATTGGATCCTTTAAATAAATTAAATAAGAATTCAAAATAAAGGTGTTTCTATCACTGCTTAGGTTAAAAAATATCCCAGAGTATATCTCTTTAATGATTAACACAGTAAAAGAAATATGGTTATCAGTTTTATTTAAACTAGTTATTATTTGTAGCCAATTGGCTGACAATTACTGAAGAAAAAAGAAAATTTGAAACCATTTTAGCAAGCCAAATCTTGTTGATTCAAGTTGGAGCTTGGTAATTAATGTAATTTGTTAAGTGATCACTTGCCATGTTCATGAATCAGCTACATTTAGTTAAATGATTATTCTCACGTGAGAATTGGATAGTTATAATAGATACCAATAACAGGAAATGCTGATGTTGGTTAGTAGGCTATTTTTGATTAATGAAATTAATGGATTCAGCTGAAAGATTTGGAATTACTTGAATGTCATAATAATGAGAAGAAGAAATAAGCGTACATAATTGTTTGTTTTTCACACAAAGCTACACGAGGGCTATCTGCACTAGCCGTCTCTAATTTAGCAGTGTAAGACTAGAGGGAAGGCAGTTAGTCATCACTACCCATCATCAACTCTTAGGCTACTCTTTTACCAACGAATAATGGGATTGACCGTTTCATTATAATGCCCCCACGGCTGAAAGGACGAGCACGTTTGGTGTGACAGGGTTTTGAACCTGAGACCCTCGGATTAGGAGTTGAATGCCTTAACATGCCTGGCCATGCCGAGCCTTTACATAATTGAGAACTGTCATAATCAGAAGCAGTAATTTCAGTTATTTGAATATTTACATGACATTAATCAATTTAATCATAATTTTAATTAATGAGTTATTTTATGCTACACTAAACAATGTGTTCTCCAGTGATACAGTGGATGTCTGCAGATTTACAATGCTAAAATCAAAGGTTTGATTTCCTTTGGTGGACACAGCAGATAGCCCCATGTGGCTTTGCTGTAAGAACACGCGCGCACGCGACAATGCTTGTAGGTAATATATTATCAACTCTAGTTCTAATGAGAATTGTATTGACCAAATGCTCATTTAATTTGTAGTTTGAGAAGTTACATTTATATTTGAATAATAAAATTTCAGAAACTGTCTGTCTTATTAAGTGTAAAACGTTAATGAACTAAAGTTAAAAAAAAAAGTGGGAAAAAGTATTAGACAAAGATGGAATAGGAACAGTTGTAATAGCTGGCTTGTAATGGTAACTGGAGAAAAGAGTTTTCTTACAACCATTCGTTTACACATTTTTTGTATTAATATATAACTAAAAAGAGCTAGAAATTATAATGACTTTAAAAGATTTGAAATATAACTAAATCCAGTTTTTTGTTTATTGTGGAAATGAATGAAGCCTAACTGTATCAAAGTAGTTGTTACAAAGTTACACTTTTTTTTTTTTTTTTTTGAGTAATTTTTGGGCTGGTAAGCTACAAATAGCTGTTGTAAACAAAACTGATAACCATATTATTTTTACTAAAATAAATTAAAAACAATAATTAACCAGAATACATTAAGTGGAAGTTTTATCTTAAATGATGCATTGGTAATTAAAGTAACAGTTATCTTATACACATGCAAGAAAGGGAGGGCATGGTCAAATTCATATATCCTGAAATTATTTTAGTATTGTGTTATACAATCAATCATCTTTAGCTTTAAAACAGACAGGCAAAATACATGTCCAATTGTATGCATAATGTGTCGTATTTCTTCCTAGGTTTTAGTTATTTTCAAAATTGTGTACTGGCATATCAGTGATAAAATAAAACAATGACAAATAATTACGTATTTTCTGAATATTAGTGTGATTAAATTAACTGGTAGTGTAATGTTAAATGAATCCTATGGTTCATGTGGAACCCTTCAATGGTTGAAGCTTGAGGTATAATACTCCTGTTACATAGCCTACAAATAATTCTGTATGATGTAAGAACTGGAAGTCAATAGTACTAATTCAGAGCTAATGTTAATGTTTTAAGTTTTTGACTATTCTTATAAATTCATTTGGAAATTACTAGGAGAAAGAAAATATCAGCTTGTAGTGTGTTTTTTTTTTCTATTTTCTTTATTTTGCTGATTAGGTGGGTTTTGAAACCACTGAAAATGTAAATTGTCATTTTAGTTCTTATAACAGCAAAAAAGGTTTTAGTCCTAACTAATTTCTCAGTAATTAAGAAATTTTGCATTTGAAATAGATTTGATCAAAAATATTTTTAAAGCATAATAAATAAGTAATTCATCTTCTTTATACATGTAAAAACAGCTTGTTTGGGTTGAGAAAATATTTTATGTAGAGAAGTGAACATAAATAATAAAATAAATAATATAAAATTATATATTCAAACATCTAAGCACGCCCTCTACATTCTGACACTCATTTACACAACCCCTTTCAAACATGTGGTCAGCTTCTGGTCAGTTACCTCTTTCTTTCTTTGTGAACCTGACGATGACCGAAGAAGGTCAAAACGTTGTTTGCGCCTCTATGTAAAATATTTTCTCAACCCAAACGAGCCGTTTTTACATATACATTTCTCTACAAGTGGGTTTACTTGACATCACTGATTATTAATTCATCTTCTTGTTGTAAAAAAGGAAAAAGTTAAATATTAAGTTGTATGAAAGTACAAAGACATACAAAAAAAACTTATTTTTATTTTGTTTGTAACAGTATGGAAATAACAGAAGCATGAATCATAGATTCACCTCAAAATATCACACTGAGTGTAACAGCTGTGAAGAAGGTACTGTCATGGAGTTGAAGGAATCAGGATCATTGTCCTTGGAAGATTCCAGCAACAATTTGTCTTCTGTTTATCAAGGAGACTGGACTATTGATAGAGGTTTGCTCAGCCTCTGAATTTTGGTTTTGTTAAGATTTTTAAAAGTTAAACTGGTTGTAGGTTTTTCTAATCTCATTCTCTCTCTATTTTATTTATTTAAAATATACTGATAAGTTGTTAGAGATTACAATACAATTTGACATTCCAGTTTAGCTTTCATCTGGTGAAATATTACAGGGTGTGTTTTAAAAATTTTGATCATCCCTTTAGTTGTGAAGTAAATGTTGAATATAAAAAAAACTGCTGATATTAGAATGTTTAGACATAGTGGGGGTCATTTGTTATCTGACATGATTTCATGATATAAAGATCAAATTTAGGTCATTCAAATGCTGTCATTTCTAGGCAGGACAGTGGTAAGTTTTGGATTTGCAATTCTAAAATTATCCTCAGTAGACACAGTAGATAGCCAAATATGGGTATTAACACTTTTACTAAAATATAATAGAGGAATACGTTTCATCCTTCTGAGGTCATCTTCAGGTAAACAAAGAACGTTGACACATTGTTCTCTGCTTTATTGGTAAAAGTGTTGATACCCATACTTGTTGTCCTGAGATGTATTTTTACTTCAAGTTGGCTTCTCGTCATCACGAGATATCCAGATGTGGATTTGCCCTTAAAAATGCATACAAAATGCTGCTGCTGGTGTGTGTGTATTTCATAATTTTATAATTCATCCTGTGTTAAAGTAATGTATTTTTGATATATGTCATTCAAATTTATGCAAAACCTATAAGGAAAATAACGTTTTTGGAGTAATATCATTATGTATTAGAACTTTTTATACTGGTGTATTTGTGATGTGGTACTTACCTCTGTCACAAGATTAGCTATCCTCATTCAATGCTGCCCTATATATGTGAACTTTTCTTTTTATGTTACACTTGTCACAAGTGGTTAATTTTCACCTTAATTTGATTTGTGCAACTCTATTGTTATATTAGTTTTTATCACTTCATTCAAGTTGCTTTTTTATGCATTCATACTTGGTGTAATTTTTATGCAATGAGTTCCAGAGTTCATGTTACCAACTCAGGTTTATAGGCCTCAGGTATTGGTGATCTGATGATAGACTGATTCACTTTTATGCATTGGGAGATTGAATGTTATATAGACATCCTTTATCTCCAGCTTTCTTCTTGGCTCCCACTAACACTTCTGAGCCCTTGTTGATTGATGAGGAATTTGTTTTTTTCTGTCTTTAGAATATGCTGATTATTACCATTCCTGTCCTATGGTGTCTCCTAGGCCTATTTCAGTATTCATGGAATTGTGTGTCAAGTTTCTGATGTTTTCTCTATGTCATTTCATTATTATTCACATAATTTTCACTTGTTACTATTAGTTTTTCCTCTTTCTTTATATTCAATTTCATGTTAAATGTATTTTGTCCTTTTCTCCCATCAGGCTGTCTATTAATATTATATCAGTAGTTCTTGGAGTTCTCATTACGTATTTGGGGGAAGGTTCTTGAATTATGTGTATCTCTTGGTTTCAAATACATAGTTTTTTTTGTTATTGGGGCATTGCAGGTCATAGTGCTATATTGGCTGGGTTCTGTTTACCCTTGATTTATCTTATGGTCCCCTTTGTCTTTGATACAGCCCCAGAAATTATTGGGCCTTGTGTGTGATGATCAGCCCACCAACATTCCACCCTTATAAGTATTGTAACAAAAATTACCACCTCTGGTTTCTTGTTTCTCCATTTCCTTCTCTCCTCCTTGAGCTGCTCTGACCAACCAGCTTTTGTCAGTAACTGGTTGGTAGTTGCTATGGCATCAAGAAATTGAACCTGTTTCCCATCCTTTCTGGTTTTTTTTCCTGCCTGCCTTTTCATTGTCCCTAAGACAACCAGGGATTGGTGACTGGTAATTGATTGCTCTTGGTTCAGCCTTTTCATATTAATATGCTTGCCTAGGAGTCCCTTCTTTCACTTAGATGGGTGTTTTCTCCTTGATTATGGATACTATTTATGGATATCCCCTATGCTTGTCTCGTATAATGATAACACCTTTTTCTCATCTTTATCTATAGTTTGTAACACTTGGGTTGGCTATTCCATTTGAGGCTCTTCCTTCAGACTTGCTTCAGCACCTTATTTATTTGGTACAATTGTTCAGGCTTTTGAATGTCATCTCCATTCACAGAGTCTCTGATTTTATTATAACATGGCTGTATGACTTCTTCTGATTCCTTCTGAATTGGAATCATCCACTATTACTTGTCAGCTATGTTCTGTGATGACTGTAATGTGCTGTTCTTCCTCTCACCCACTCACTGTCTTGTTTAGTTGAAAGTCTTTTTCAATTCAGTATATCTGTTAAGCTCTTCCTTGTCCTTCCTGACTTAGTATAATGGAGTTCTTGTTGATCATGCCCATTTGGCTTGTTCAGTTACTGCTTGTAAAGTTGTATTTGTTTTAGGGATTAGTCTTCCATGACATCACTGGTCACACTCTGTTATGCCCATTCATGATCCCTTCAGAGGGTGTTTTATGAACAATAGAATCTTGATCGAGATCTTCTTTCTACCCTTATTACCTTTCTCCTTTCCTAAAAGACTGTCTGGATTGGTCCCACAAGTATATTTGTGTGTCCTATCCATCCTGTTACTTCTTTGGGTAATTTGTTGTCCACTCCACTCCTTGTCAACTCATCATGAATACTCCCTATAGACTAGATCAGTCTTGATTTTCAAGATTGTGTTGACTGTTCCTCTTTACCCTGTGTTCCTCATCTGTTTCTCCTTAATTTACCTCAGTCACATGTTTTACATTAAAACCGTCATGTTCTGTATCTTCACACCAACTTCTTTATATGGCTCTTGTCAAAATGTTTGGTTTCACACTTTGTGTCACTTCCTTGTTAGCTAACTCCAATCAGTCCATTTTACCTGGTGTACAGAAAATAGCAACTGATCATCCACAGTTGTTATACTGTCACAGGGCTTACCTGCTAACTGGCCTACCCTGGCTTTTGTGGCAGAAATATTTATCTGGTTCTTTGACTGTGGGTCTTTGTTATCCTTGCCTTCTGGATATCAGACAATCTTTATCCTACATCTTTCATTTTTTCAATTTCATAGTGTTTCTATTTCCCTCGTTCTTCCCATGCTAGGTGTTCCTTCAGGTTATATCACTCCCACTGGTGTCCTACTTTTCTGGATTGAGTCATTCATGTGGTCAGTAATTTCCGTACTTTACCCCCATTTCAATCACTTTCTAATGTTCAGTGTTGCATCTTTTCCATATTACATAATTTCTTCTCATTGCCTGTGGACATTGATGTTCAGGTTTGTTTACCATTGAAAATTCATGTACCCATTTTCAACTACCAGTCTTTCTTTTATGTGGTTAGTTTTTCCTCCTGCTTGGGAGGGCTCTTCTTTCTTTCCCCTTATTTCCCTTCTTTATTTTTCCCATCTTTACCCTTCAAAGAATCTGGATAGGCTAATGTGTCTAGTTAGGACGCTTTATTCCTCTAGAAAATGTTTTGTTATCTCCTAGGATACATGATTCTGACTCTTTACCCCTGGTAATTATCATTCCTTTTTGATTTTCACCTTCTTCCTTTACCTTTTGGTTTTAATGGCTTATTCTATTTCCTAGATTTGATTTAGTTGTCCTTCCATCCCATCTTACCCGTTACTGTTTCTTTTGCTTCTCGTCTTCATCATCCAGTACAGGAAATCCTGCATTATGACGTGTGGACCATTCCTTGTATGTTAATCTCCCCTGTTTATAACATCTTGTAGTTTCCTTCTTGTCAGGGTTTCATCTACCATATGTGGTCATTCTTTAGACTTTGGTGTGACTTTACCAGGTAAAGTTTATTCACTCTTTTTTTTACCTCTAAGGGGCCCTTATCTCACTGCTTTTCACATGTATTCCACTCAGTGGTGCGTAGTGTCTGACCAGGTATTCATTAATTGTAAATTCACCCTGTACACCATGCTCACTTTTGCTCTCTCACTTTGCACATTCACCAAGGTTGACCCATCATATGCAGAGATGATGTGGCTTTCTTATAACACTTACACAAACACTGGAGTTGAGCCATTACCTTCTTGATTAACATGGTCTTATAATACAATCTACACTTGCAGGAGCTAAACCATCACTTTACAGGATGATGTGGCCTCCTGATTCCTTTACACAAACAGTGGTGTGGAGCTATTGCTTTACCGGGTCACATAGCCTGCTGATACACAGTACATACACACTAGAGCTGAGGTGTCATAATTGCAGTTTACCTCTTTGATTGAGAGCCCCTCATCTTATCTTCACATGTAAGTCAGCTCCCAGTGTTGAGGTTTTGGATTCTGGTGAACCAATCACCAGAAGTTGTCTGTCTTCCTCCTCCAGTTGCTCTGTTTGTGTCATGTTTGGTAGAGGGAGCACCATGCATCATGTGGACATGCCATGCTACTATTGAATAAGAGGTGACACATGCTGATTTACATGAAAGACATGTTGGGAAGGAGCAGAAGGCTTGTGGCATGCTTCAAAAGGTTTGAATGTAGAGGGCAGCACTGAACAAGAATAACTAATCTTATGAGAGGACGTAATTAACTATTGGAAATACATTTTCAATATAGGAAAATAGTTACTTTATCCTAGGTTTAGAATTTTGGATTACCTTTATTTGACCTTTATATCATAGTATCATATCATCTAATAAATGGTTACAAATAAGCTTAAACACCTTTTGTCAGTGGTTAGTCAGTACTTCATACCTACTTCATCACATTGCGGAAAATCGGGATTTTTGATTCATCTTTTACAAGTATTTCATTTTATCCTTTATGTTTTAATGTTTTTGGTAAAGGAATCGATAAAAAACAAATTTTGCATTTTTTGTAGTTTTGGCAAAATGCTTGACCTTTGTAACATCAAAAACTTATAAAATATTGCAAAATATTTTGAATAATTAGGTAGAAAGGACTAAATCTACAAAAAGTATTTTATTTTTTCTTCAATTATTTAAGAAAGATGAAAAGTACTTGGTTTTAAAGAAAGAACAATCCACTAATTGTTTTTTTTTTTTCTATTTTGATATTTATTGATACAACCAGTACACAATCTTGTTTCTTCTAAATGTGTAACATCTGTAGAGATGATGAGAAATTGTGATTACTGAAGTTATTTCTGCATATCTATATATCTTATTGGAAGTTATGATTTTTACTAATATACAACATATGTCAAATAAGTGGTAACTTAACTCTTATGTGACTTGTTAATAGCATAAGTTGGGAGGCAATGTAAAAATCATAGTTTTAGCAATGTTTTGTTCACAACATGAGTCAAAATTCACCAAGCAAAGCTTTCAGTATTTTAGAGTAAAAATTCATTTAAAATTCATTTTAATTCTCAAACTATAAAACTTAAGACAGTTTTCTTACTTGCAGTGATGTGGAACAGTGGACCATGTAATGTAGGTGAAAGTAGTTCTGTTGGTTCTGATTTGAATCGGGAAACTTCCAGTATTATGAGCTTTAGCTCTACAGCTTCCAGTACACCACCTATAACAAGATCCTTGTCTGCTCAGCAACAGGAAACTAAGGTAGAAGACTTTTAGCATGTAATTCTTCTGTTTTAAATTTACTAATGAATATATAAACAGTAGCATAAACAGCCCTGCTCTTATGGTGGGGAGTTTTGCTTGTTTATATCTTACTCATAAGAAAGTTGTATTCTTTTTTTCTTTAAAGTTAGTTTCGTTAACAGTATTGGATAAAATATTTTATTTATGTGTACATGTTTTATTATGAGGATCAATTTTTGCATCTCCCTTGTGAGGTACTGTTAGGATTACGAATGAAAATATGATACCAGCTAAGGTATTAAACTGATAAATCAGTTTAACCATAATTAGTGTGAGTTTTGGTTTTATAACAAAGCATGCATTCAGTTATAATGGCATACTAAGTTAATTATATTATTTTTTGTTTTAATCTACATAGGTAGCTTGATTTGATCATTGTTTTCCCTTTATTGATGATAAACTATCATTAAAGAACAACACACACAGACCCACAGACAGACAGACAGACAGAGAAAAAGAGACTTTCTAACTGTCTAAATATTTATTGTTTTTCAACATTTGTAAGGTCTTGTAAATGTCATCAGACAGGTTTAGGCATTTTGATTTTGGAGAAAGACTATATAGTAAAGCATTGTTGGGGATTGTTACAATAATTATATATTATTCATATGTGAATAAAACAATGCAATGAGTTTTTTTATTTTACCTTCTTGAAATAAATAATAGCTGGTATTGTATTAGATTTGCCTTTTTCAGTAAAACAAAAAGAAACATAACTATTTTATTTTTACATGATCTCAAACACACTGCTAAGCTCTTTCACTTGCATTGGTATGAGATATGTAGAGTTGTGATTTATATTAGAAACATTTTTTGAGGTGATGTGGAACAGCTGGCCAAATCGAACAGCTTTCATTAGCTTTTTCAGGGCTGACTTTGATATTAGATACACATGGCTTGTGTATTATTGTTACCAAGCAACAAAATAGAACTTTTCTAAATTAAATGACTACTTACAGGGATAACATTGCAGAACAATATGGAACATTTTAATTTCTCTGTAGTTCTCTCTACAGATAGCAGTGTAGTGATTTCAGTTAACCTGTAGTTGTACATTACTGGAATTGTAGGA
This sequence comes from Tachypleus tridentatus, assembly GCF_004210375.1. Classification (NCBI taxonomy): domain Eukaryota; kingdom Metazoa; phylum Arthropoda; class Merostomata; order Xiphosura; family Limulidae; genus Tachypleus; species Tachypleus tridentatus. The sequence continues at coordinate 250,786,959 of NC_134837.1, read as the reverse complement.
AAGCTTCCTTTTCATATGTTATGTGACTAACTAATCATATCTATATAAGATTCAGCTAGTTATAAATGGTTTGGACTAGGAAGTTTGCTTTGTGTGTGATTTACCTTGAATTTACCAAACCGTAGTATTCTTTCAAAGATAAGAATGTATATTGTTTGATATAAAATGTGTTGAATACCTTCATATCTTTTGTTGGTATTTTTCTGTTTCTGCATTTTCGGTTTAGGTGTAGTCATGTGTCTTTGTGTTTTATGTCGGGTAAAACACAGAAAAACCTTCATGCTATTAAATGTTAAGTAATTTTTCAAGAAATGATGCACATATTTAATTTATTACTTATATGCTTAAATTTAAGCGTTTCTCAATGTTTTTATAAAAATGAAATTGATATATGGACCAATAGGGTCATTCATGTAAATTTGTTGAATTTGTTCGGTAAACATCTGCCCTCTGCTAGTACAGTGTTAAGTCTGCGGATTTACGACACTAAAATCAGGGATTTGATTCCCCTTGGTGGGCTCAGCAGATAGCCCAATATGGCTTTCCTATAAGAAAGAGACAGTAAACATCATAAATCTCTTGGCTGTGAATTTGCTTTTAACTTATGGTTTTACTTAGGAATTGTTAGTATTAAGAAAACATTTTTAGCCATCTAGTTCAGGATGATGACTCAACTTGTATTATTTAGAAAGTTATTCTATTTTAATTTTTTTATTTGTGGGAAAAAACAATTCAATAATTTTTACCAGTCATGAAATAAACAAAAGATGCATTAGTTATCTGTAGATTTTGTTAAAATTGTTTCATAACAAGATTCTCAATTTTATCAGACACACAGTAATCACCAGAATAAATACTTTTTAATAAATTCATTTTGAGTCCTTGTTATTGAAAACTTAGAAATTAAGTTCATTGGTGTATTTAAAGTTTTTAACTGTATGGTTACTGAAAGGGTTCAGGTTGTACCCCATTAGCTTTCTAAAACATGCTATTCTAAACCATTGATTCATCATTTTGCTCATGGTTTTGTGATATAATTTGTCACAGAGATTATAATAATAAACGACTCGCACAAAACATGTAAGCAAAATAACTGTCAAGTGTTGCAATCAATCCAATTAGTTATTACCAAGGTATTTTGTGTATTTAACAGTGAATGTTGTAACAGTTAGAAACCTAAAATTACTCAATATAATGCAGTGTATGGACCCTTACTGTTAGTGAATTGTATGAAAAGAAATTGATATTAGGTGAATAAATGATTTGATCTTTATTGTGCTTACCTTGGGTGTTACTTGAGCAGAACAATTGTGTAAGTGTCAGTAACACACAAAACTACTCTAAACGTATCAGTGACATCATGAAAATGTGTGTAATACAACATTGTAGTGTAAGAGTGTTGGTGACAAGATGCAAGTGCATGTAATATGACATTGTAGTGCAAGAGTGTAATATGACACTATAGCATGAGAGTGTCATGGACACCACCACTATTCAGTTAGTGTCCAGTATGTTGTCAGTTTCAAGAACAGACACAAATTGCCTTCCTTATCAGAGTTTTGCTTTTTATTCCTGAAAATGCACAGAATGGAAAATACCTTGGATTGTATAATTCCTCATTATTTCATAAGGATACTAAAATTAATGAATGCTTAAATCTGCTTTCTCTGTTTGTTAATTTATGAAGTCTATACACCTTAACAAGAGATGCATAATTCTAAGTTTATTTTATATATTTTTTTAATTCAGAAGGTTATAAACCAAAGTGTGTAAAGACAGTTGTATGTATTCAATAAAATTATTGTAATTAGTGTGTTAATGGAACATATATATAAAATTGATAATCACTAATTTCTGTTAGAAGGATATTGCACAAGTGATATTCCAAGCACTTGCAAACCACTGTATTTATTTGGGTTCCTGTTACTCAAATTGTATTTTAAGAACTATTACATAATGTGCCTATTGCTTGCTTTAGCTTGAGTTTCTTTTAAATTTTTCTTATTAGGTGGAGATGGTGCACAGTTTATTATCAATGATTGGTGCTCATAACAAGGAGGATGTGAGTCAGAAGCTGTTACTTATGTCTAGTTCAAAAGAAAACTGTATTGTAATGAGACAAGCAGGTACACCTTGACATTCTCGATTTTTCCTGTTTTATCACTTATTAAGAACAAATTTGTTAAACAAGATGCCAACATTAAGCTAATAAAAATAATTTTATTTCAAAATATTTGTTTAGTAGCACAAATCTTGTTTGCTTTTGTAATTTTTTTCGAAATATTTCCATGCACATAATTTAAACATCAAAAATATGTCACAAAAATTAATGTGAATTAAAAAAATCTAAACCTTTCATGCATAACTAATGTTAGATAATTTCTGTGTAGGTTAATGTCTCTTGTGTTTGAAACCTGGCATATTTTGTATGTTTAAAATAATTCTCACACCACTGAGTTTTTGTTTGTGAAAATATTATCAGATGTCAAAATAAATCTGGCATTTTCATTTTTAATTTTGAGGTATTTACTTGTTATTGAACTTGGAGAAGTTTTCTAGGTTAATTTATCTTTGTTTAGTCATTTATTTATTTTTTTTGTGAAATAAAATCATATTTGCATCGTAAATCTTTTGAATTAATAAAAGAAATTGCAGATGAAGTACATTATTATTTATTTTAGGTTAGAAAGCCTGAAAATAAATGCACTCAAATGTATTCTTCATAAATGTATATTTGACAGCCCTTACAAATTGAGATGTAACTTCTTAAGAATCAATTGGTAGCATATTTATATTCTTTATAATACATAAAATTGTCAGCAATGTGCATAAGCTAACAGATTAAAAATTGACTGTTGTTTAGATGTACTTCTTTATTGTAGTTTTGAAGTTAGTGTACCTTTACTTTAAATGGTTGTAGGAATAATACTGCTAATGTTAATATTTAGTAAGACACATAGTTAAGTCTTGTTACACATGTTTAAAAGTATCAAAACTCTTGTATTGTCTACATAAAAATTATTTCTTGACTTAAACATTATGATGACTAAAGCTATATTTTAGGTACAGTCATTCACAGCAGGGTGAATGCATTTTTCATTATTATATACTGATTTAAACTTCACATTCTTTACAGGATGTCTTCCTCTGTTAGTTCAGTTATTACATGGCAATGAGAAGACTACCCGCTCTGATGAACAAGACACTAATATAATCAGACAGAGGATACATAAAACTCGGAAACAAGCTAGTCAGGTTTTGCACAACATTGTTTATTCTCACCCTGATGACAAAAGAGGTCGCCGGGAAGCAAGAGTCCTCCGTTTGCTGGAGCAAATCAGAGAGTACTGTGATAATCTGAGAGATATTGTAGTAAATGGTGCAAACCATAGCACTTGTGGTATGAATTTTGTGTAGTATGGCTTTGATGAAACATTTGTTTAAAATTTTTTATTTCAAAATGTTGACTATGTAACATGGAAAGTAATTTTCATTTTTATATTAAAGAAACTATTATACATTAGAACATATATTAAGATTTCACATGTGAAATAATTATAAACTCTAAACAGTTGTCAAATGTATTTAAAAAAAAAACAACTTCATATTTTATCCGTTATTTTCACTATTGTAACTGCATGGGTTTGGTCAATTTGACCCAACTTGTAACCACTGTAAAGAATTAAGAAATAAATATAAAATTATGCTTTTTTTGTTCCAGAATCACTACATATTATAATGCAAAAACAGAAATATTTATAGTCTAAAGAGCTTAACTTTCATGACATCACACATTTTTATATATATTTATTATTTTTATTTACTGGCCTTTCAGCCATGCCTGGTTAACATTACAGAAGTTGCAATGGTTTGGCTCACGTGCATTTATGTTAACATATCCAAAAATATAAAATTAACATTTACAAAGTGACCTGTCTTGGCTGTGTTTTAGTGGCCTAGTATTTTGTAAAATACAGTCATTTCTGATATAATTCATTATAGATATACATAAATACTATTCATAATTAAGTTCTTAAACTTATTTTTCTTAAACACAGAGCAGTAAATAAAGAAGTTTAGCAAAGAGTTATCTCTTCTAGTTATGAACTTTGCACTTATTTGCTGCTTGCCATAGGCTGCTTTGCTAAGCCTTATCAAATTTTATATGTGAAGGAGGTGAAATGAAACAAATTTTTAGAGGGTTGTACATATTTTAAGATAACCAAAAAATTATAAATTACTGTATCAGTACTACAGAATTCCACTAATGTATCAAGCTTAGTAACTTTATTTAGGTGTAAGAAAATGAAATTTCAGGCTCACTGAAGTCTTACCTTACCCCTCGGAATATAGCATCAGAAGAACAAGATTGCTACTCAAGTACTTCAGAGAGGCTGAGAAAGCCACTGGGGGGACATTCTGACAGAAGTTCATGTACATAAGCAATTCTTTTTAAAAATGGACGTAGGTGGCATGACCACTTTGATTCAGTAAATATGATATCTCAACATATAGAAGAGATAGGATGTTCTTATTTTATGTTATAGCTTGATGATATCTGTAAATTGGGTTTCTAACCTGTAAGAAACTATAGACTTTGTGTTTTGACATCATAAACATTTAATTTGAGCCAATGCTGCATTCAGTATACTGATGTGACACACAAGTGATACTTAGGTGTGTTATTTTAATACTTACTTTTAAGTTAAGAAAGTAGCTAATCTGTAATACTAACATTTGAATTATAATCTAAAATTTGTTACCAAACTTGTTGATCTACATTCCTAAAATTGTAGTTCAACACAATTTTAAATGCGAGTACAAATGTGATGACATGGCCTTTGATTCACAACCAAAGGAAGACTTGTAGAGACAGGGTTAATAGATTCTATGTGTACGTGAAGGTAACTTTAATATTGGTTTACATTAAATTCATTTCAACTTTTAAGAATGTTTTTTAACCCCTGGGATAAAGCAGTTGCACCTCCCCTAAGTTACCATGATCTGTAGTGGTCATGTAGACAGCTTTTTCTTGCAAAGTACTAATTTTTATTAATTACTCGTGAGATAATGGAAGTTACTAGGTTAATACAATTACATGTTTATTTTTTTTTTTGATTTTTTTTTGCAAGTTTAAAAACCTTCCAAAATAGTTTTTGTTTTGTAGAGAATACAAGCAAAGTTTCCTGAGCTCATGAACTATTACAACTGGACTTTTAAGGTTTGAGAAATTAGTCAAGACATGCTGTTTAAGGTTTTGTATATGTGTTTGTTCAAGAAGCAATGAGGAAATATTTGTTGCAATAATTGTATTTTCTTCTTTAGAGGCTTCAAATCAACATCCCGGACCAGCTATTGCTGCTCTTATGAAACTTTCTTTTGATAAAGAACACAGATATGCTATGTGCCAACTAGGTAATTTTTGGTGAAGAAAATATTTATTTCATTCATTAAGTTTTTAGGTTGAATTGCTAAAGATGAAAATAAAGGTAAAAAAATGCATTTATTTCTATTTAAGAGGAAAAAAACCCAACAAAAAACAATGTTACTTTAATCTTGCATAGTTCCTGACATTTCATGTTTAGCCTAGCATCTCTGGGTCTCTGTGTGTGTGTGTGTGCTTACCAGTTTTATTTCTAAAACTGGTGAGGTTGTGTGTGTTGCAGATGTAGGTCATAGAAAAACTTATAAAGGTCAAAGTGGATAATGTAACTTATACTTCAGTTTATGATGTTTTATATTTTAGGTGGTATATATTATAACCCTCCCTCTGATTCAGTGGTTAATCTGAAGGCTTGTATCACTAAAACCCATGTTTTGATACTCTTGGTGGGCACAGCATGGATAGATAGCCTGTTGTTTAGCTTTGTGCTTAAAAACAAGCAATCAAAATATATACATTATATTTGCTTTCATTAAATGATATCATTTGTTTTTCTTTTCTGCTAACTACCAGAAGAAAATTGTATTTCCTGTTATACTTATTATTCCTATCTTTTTATTAATTATCATATTTACAATTTTAAAGACTGTTACAGACAACTTCAAGAATAATGTATATTTTCTTCAAATGTGTATTTGTTTGAGTGTGTGTCAAAGATTGCTCGAAAATGGCTGAATGCATTTGGATGAAAGTTGGGATATGTTTAGACTATTATCCAACTTAAAAGTGATTAGTTGGTGGAGGATCAAGGTCATGTAGGTTAAAAAAGGAATTCTTTCTCTATTAACGTGAGGACCTATGTTTGTTCACACTACTGTTTTTCTGTAACTCAATCCAAAATGGTTGGATTTTCATGAAACTTAGTGGGCACATGTGTAGAATATTATTTCTCATTGCCATACTGAAATGGTGTGAGTTCATTGACAACGACAGATGTAAGGATACAGTTTCATATATTTTAGGGCTGCTTATGGCAGAGGTATGCATTCTACTGAGTGCCACTCTATTTTTATTAATTAAACAAACATGAAACATATAGGGTACAAGGTTTCTATTGGTACTTAGTGGATCTGTGATTTGCAAAATTTAAGGCATTATTTGCAAGAAATAAATTTTTTACTTGTGGGATTGCAGTTGCACTTGCACTTCTAGCAAGGAATTTGGATGTTGGAGTCCTAGAAGTTAGTTGTTTCAGATGTTTTTACAATGAATAATCAAGGATGAACTGCAAGAGAGCAGTAATACATTAACTTTTAAGCCAGTCTTTAGTTACCTATACTAAATAAGAAGGAAAAAAAACCATTGTGCACAAAAACACTATCTTGTTTAGTGAGCTGGTAACTGGCACAGACAGGAAGAAGACTTTACTTAAGAATTGTGATGTATTGAGCAGAAATGACTCTCCCTTCATATATATGATCAGTTGTTACTATCCAGTTTCCCAAATGGCACCTCGCATCTCAACGAAAATATCATCAGATTTTGTTGTGGCTTGTATACAGTTTATTCAAAACTCGGGTGCAACCACTTTCTGAGAATTATGTGAATTTGGACTTGACTTGAAAATTTTCAAATGTCTTAGAGGTAGGAATTGTGATATTCACTGCTGTAAACATACAATGCAACCTGGAAGGAGTTGCCTTCATCTATGTACTTAACCAATGCAACCTTTGCTATGAAGAATGTATTGTGGTAAATTTGTATTTGTACTGCAATAGTAGCAGCCATTTGACACGAGTCACTCTTCATCAGTGCATGAAGAGTCGTTTTGTTGGTTTCAAGCACCTGACCCAAGTAGAAATTGCTTGTTTCGGACATGACTGGAATAACATTCTTACTGTATTCATTTTAACTATTGGTGTTTCAATAGATTTTGCAACTTCTCACTTACGTTGACTTCCCTCCCATTATTCCTCTGTATAGCATGTTCTTGTTCTTGGCACGACATCCAGTATTCTTTGGTCTTCACTGAGCCATATGTCTATTAATGTGTTGTAGTTATTTGAGAGTATTTATTTGTTTGTTGCAAAATCATTTTAACTTATCTGTATAGAGCTGTTAAGTTGGCATATGGATATTTTTCTTTTTGTGATCAAATGGATATTTGTAGAGTCTGTGGGCACAGTGTGGTATGTATACAGAGGCTGGATACAATATGTTAAAATGATTTGGAAGTCTTGCAACATCCTACACTCCATATCATCATGTGTGCTCATGCTTGATGAGATGATTATGTGTCTTGTCAATAGTTTCACAGTGTGAATCCATTGTAAAAGGCTCTATTGTATTCTTTGGTATTTACTGAGCTATACGTCTATTAATGTGTTGTAGTTACTTGAGAGTATTTATTTACTTATTATTAGGTTGTGTATATTAAACCAAAATACCACTGAAATGTTTGTTTGTTGCAAAATCATTTTAACTTATCTGTATAGAGCTGTTAAGTTGGCATATGGATATTTTTCTTTTTGTGGTCAAATGGATATTTGTAGTCTGTGGGCACAGTATGGTATGTATACAGAGGCTGGATACAATATGTTAAAATGATTTGGGATTCTTGCAACATCCTACACTCCATATCATCATGTGTGCTCATGCTTGATGAGATGATTATGTGTCTTGTCAATAGTTTCACAGTGTGAATCCATTGTAAAAGGCTCTATTGTGAGGTTGAAATATTAAAAGTACAAGTAGCACAAATACTATTTTCATTCTCCAACTCTGTATGGTATGCTATAATTGAACAAATATATTGTGTAAGCAACCTGTGTATATTTGACTTGTGAGTCTATTCAGTATGGACATATTTTTTGCTTCTGTTGCATAATTTCATGGAACTTATGGAAAGCATTTGTCACTGACCTTTGTGTTAGTGGCTTCTAACTTGTTACATGATGCTACACTTTCTTTAGCGAATCTGTGGGACGACTTGTTGCAGCTCTCTTTCTGGATGGTTTTCTTTGTTTCCAGTACCATTAAATACAAGGAATATTCCTGTATTGTAAATTCTAAATCCCTCTTCGATGACTTGAGTGTATAAATGTTTTGTGATTGAAAGGACGAATTATGTGTAATATGTCAAACAGTGTCAAAATGTGGTTCTACCATGAGTTTGTGTCAGTTGTGGTTGTCACATTACTTGTTGACTTACATGTTAAATCTTTTCAATATAACGTACTAAACCTTCCTTGTGGGGGTTTATGTATATATACTTTGTACTTGCTTGCTGCTAATTTCTAATATCTTTTACTAGGAGGCCTTCATGCCATAGCAGAACTTATCCAAGTTGATCATGAAGTTCATGGTAATACAAGTGACCCCTATTGCGTGACTTTGAGACGTTATGCTTGCATGGCATTAACCAACCTCACTTTTGGTGATGGCACAAATAAAGCTCTTCTCTGTTCAAAGACAGCATTCATACATGCTTTAGTGGCTCAGCTACATTCATCATCAGAAGATCTTCGGCAGGTGGGAACATAGAATGTGCTCGTTCTTTATTTCTTTTAGAAGGAAATTTCGTGTTTTCTCTTAGCAGAAGATTTATTTTAAGTAAGGAATGTGAAAATGTTTTAACAATAAATCACTGAATATTTATTGATTTGTATATTATCTTTTCTTAGCTACTTAGATAATGAAATTTAGATTCTTGAAAATTGAGTTAAAATGTTGGAATAAATGTAAATATTTATCAAATGTTTATGATTTTTTCTCATTCTGTTTAATTAACTGCTGATATATATATTTTTTTCTTTATATTTTTAAAGTGATAGGTAGTTAAATGGAGTTATAGTAAAAGCATGTTCATTTTGTATATGTTAACTTATCAATAATGGCTCCTCTTGACTAGGTCACAGCTAGCGTCCTACGTAACCTTTCATGGAGGGCTGATGCTATAAGTAAACAAACTTTGCGGGAGGCTGGGAGTGTCAGTACCCTTGTGAAAGCTGCTATTGAAGCGAACAAAGAATCTACATTAAAGAGTATATTGTCAGCTCTCTGGAATCTCTCGGCCCATAGTAGTAGTAACAAAGCTGAAATCTGTGCAATAGATGGTGCATTAGCTTTTTTGGTCAGTACTCTGACCTATAAAAGCCCTTCAAAGGTGTTGGCAATCATAGAGAATGGGGGTGGCATTCTTAGGAACATTTCTAGTCACATTGCTGTTCGAGAAGACTATCGTATGATCTTAAGAAAACACAATGCCATACAAATTCTTCTGCAGCACCTAAAATCTCCTAGTCTGACAGTTGTTAGTAATGCATGTGGTACCTTGTGGAACCTGTCTGCTCGTTGTTCTGAAGATCAAAGAACACTTTGGGAAATGGGAGCTGTTGGAATGCTTCGGAACTTGATTCATTCTAAGCATAAAATGATATCAATGGGAAGTTCAGCTGCTCTTAAAAATCTTCTTTCCTTAAAATCTTCTGTGACTTCTCTGAATTCCTCGACAAGTTCAGAATGCAGTCATTTTAAATCCAAAATTGACAAGATGCCCTCATTACATGTTCGAAAAATGAAAGCTTTAGAATCTGAAATAGATCAAAGTTTATCAGAAACGTATGACAACATAGACAGTCCCAAAACAAGTCCAACATGCCATTCTCAGTTGGTTGGTAAATTCCTTTTGAGTTCCAATAAACAGAATGCAAGCACTACAAAGCATTTTATTCATTTTCCGACACAAATGTGTAACAGTGTTGCAGGACAACTTTCCACCAGCAGACATTCACTTCCTTGCTCCAAAAGTCATGACAGTCTCGGAAGTTCACAGTCAGAGTTTAGTCAGGGAGTGGATAATACAAAAGTGTTTTCTTCTTCCAAAAAAGATGGGTCTTATTTGGATTTCATTGAAAAAGATTCAGAAGTACAGTGGTTAGAAGAAAACCTTTCAAGAACAGACTATAACAATATAAAACACCATTTAGAATCTGAAGGCCAGTTGTATAACCTCACATCAGACATTTTTACATCATCAGGACCTCAAGAGGAGACTCCTGTTTCACCACCAGAAAGTGAACTCTCTGGACCTCGATACGATGGAAAATGCACTTGCTGGGAAGATCATTTATCTGTTACAGAGGATGACTGTGGAACATCTATCTCTTCTAGTCTGTTACCAAAATCTTCAAAATTAGTTAAGAATAGGGAATCAAGTGATGCTGAACATGACAGTTCTTGTGATAATGTAATTAATTCCAGTCTAAAACACACTAATGAAATTATGAATGCACTCGCACAACCTTCACAACTTAATAAGTCCAAAAATACAATAAAACATGAAGAGCAACAAATAGTTTGCCCTTATTCAGTGTGTTGTAGCTCTGATACAGAAATAGCTGTTTTCAAACCAGTACATAAACTGCAAAACTTCTCGGAGTTGAATCTGGGTCTCAAGGACCAGCCAACAGATTTCATCCAAAACGATGGAGAAATTTTAGAAGAAGCTGAGGAGTATGGAGAGCCATTTTTAGTTTCACCCAAATCTGGAGTGTTTCAGGATAGGTACAAACAGCCATCAAATAATGATTACTCACTTAAGTCGTATTGTACTGAAGGGTCATTGAATTTTTCAACAGCTTCGTCAGTTGCAGGCTTTCAAGATTACCTTGATTCTGAACCTGTTGTTAATCCTGTAAGAAAAGTTTGCAGCAAGAATGTCAACCATCATTTTGTTGACCAGGAGCTGAAGAATGACTACGAAGAGAACTCTCATGTCTGTCAAAATGACAAAAAAGGTAACCATAGTTTTATATAGCATGCATTTCCAGTATTGTTTTGCAACACATGGAGTAATTAAAAAGGAACAAGGACAAATTTACAGAAATGTTTACCATGGAAGGCTGAAAGTTTTTTTGTACTATACTTTGTTCATACTGTTAAAGAAAAAAAAGTTGATTTGGAGAGGGTTACATTAATGTGAAAATTAACCCTTACAGTAAAATATAATACCACATTTTGGTGAAGACTGTGCCAGAACTTATTTTATTTCAGAGTATTCTTACCTTCAGTGTGATTTTAACTCAGTTTTAATATTTTTGTAATGATTTTCTATAATTCTCATGATATATGTATGATTTGGGATTCAGCTGTCACAAAAAGTAATTTCATTCAATAAAATAACATATTTGGATTTTACTTTGTAATTACAAGTTTTGAATTGGTTTTGATGGTATATTCCTGTGTGTTTTATTTTTTTAAATATTTTTGTGTTGTCTTCATTCCTTTGTCCAAGAGCATGTTTTTAGATTTGTAACTAGTTATCTTGAACACTTTAGTTTGTTGTTTTCTTCACCAAATTATTACAGTTAAGGACAAAGTTTGTTTTTTTCCTATATTTATTGCTGCTTGTTTTTTTCCTCCTCATTTCTGAAAACGGTTATATTTGGAGCAGAAGCAACTGCAGTAGTGTTCTCAAGATCTAGTTCTTTGGGTTCCGTAAGTGCTTCAAATCAACATTCCATTCAGAATGACCGTAGCCCATTTGTTAGTGAAGTTAGGTAAGAGGAATAACATTTATTATTAAGTAAAGAAAACCAGAAACTACATTAATTATGTAATCATGATCAGTAGTATTTTTATAATTCTGTAATATGTATTTAAGGGTTAAAAATTGCACCTCAAGGAAGAATGTAATATGCAGTAAAAATGAATTATCACATAATCATTTGATTTCATTTTTTGTTTTTGAAGACGACTGGATGATATTCATGCTCTTTAGTCAGAGTATAGCCAGAAGTTTTGTGGTCTAGTTATGTTTGTTTTTTTTCTCAGCTTAATCAGTTTTAAAACGAATATTACTATGACAGTACTTGGATTAATATCATAGATACTACAGTTTAAATTGCTGTGATGTCTTTTTTGGGTGTAGATTAAAAGTGAAATTAGTTTGTTCTACTGTCCAATATCATTTAATGTCACAGTTAATGGTAAAACCTTTGCTACTGCATGTAAGAGGGAGAGGGAAAGAAGATTTTGGAAAATGTATTTATTACTTCTAAACAGACAGATTTACTGTCATAACCATTCTATGTAGGTAGATATAATTTTGTTTGAATAAAATAAATTCTAGTTTGTTGTTGATTAAGAATAGTTTAATTAAAACCTTTAAATAATCAACTAAAATTATAAATCATAAAAACATTTGGTATTGAAAAATTTGTAGCAACACTTGTATTATCTATATTACAGGCATAGTACTAGTAAAGCTTTTTCAAGATTCCCCAGTCACACTATGCCATCTGCTCATTCTCCTATCCCTAAAGCAGCTCTATTTGACTTACCAGAAGCATTTTGTATTCCTTGCTCAGGAACAACTATCTTTCACACACAATCATCATCTTTTGTGTGCAATAATCCAAATATCTGCCAAGAGGACCCTGAGAAGAAAGAACAAATCGCCACACAAAAAGAAGGGATAAACTTACTTATAGGAGGAACTCTAGATGAATCTTCCAGAGCTACATGTTTAAGCTCCTTAAGATATGATAACAGTCACTCAGCTTCAGTGCAGGAACCAAGAGAAAAACAAATTCTAGAGACGGCTGAAGTTTCCTGTGAAACGGTGGACAATGTGTTTAGAAATTTCATCACCACCCAACAGCACATCCCAGATCAAATCTTTACACACCAAGATGTCTATTCTGCTGCAGAAAAGAAAGAAATGATTGATGATACAGACAGACTTGAAATTAAAAAGGAGGATAATCTTGGAGCTCCCAACAGTTCTGGAATGCCAAATAATAATGGTTTGAACTGTCAAAATACTATCAGGATTCACAGCCATATCAGTAGTCTTGGATCATCATCAAATCATCCAAAACCAAGTAGTATTCCTATTAAATCAAATGATACAAGGCTTAGTCATCATGTAACAACTATCCCAAAACCTCTAGTTTCTTTTGGAGCAGCACAATCTAGTGACAAAACTACTAACCTTCATTATACTCACAACAGGTTTAGTGAGGACTGTTTTAAAGTGTACAAAACTGAAAATATTTCCACGAACCTTTCAAATGCTACCACCTTTACTGACACAGGTGAAATTCGTGCATTTGAAAAGAAAGGCAACCATTCACATAGTTTCTCTAAGTATGATAATCAATCAGGTAATAATGCTTTTTCCGATGATAGTGACATGGTTTTGTTCCGGTGTATTCAGTCTTTAATGCCTAATCTTCAACCTCCTTTATCTTCAGAAGCTATTAGTTCTGTGGTTGTCGAGAGTTCCCCTGTAACAACCAAATCAAAACTACCTCACATTTTAGTCAAAACTCTAAAATCTTCTTATGCTGCAACATCTGAAGCTTCAAACCCGGAAGGTGTACGTCAAACTCCACGCTATGTTCCCCCAAAGTCGGTGAAACCAAAACACAGTCATTGCTGTCTCAACAGAAGGGTTCATTCAGATATGAAAGAGGAAAAACATCATTATCCTCATCAGTCCCATGCATCTAGAAGAAGCTCTGTTAAGCCAGCTAAAAACTTAGTGTCATCTTCTAGAGTTGATGTAAAGTCTTCATTCCATGACTCGCATCAAGCTCATGTGGTCGAAGGAACACCTGTAACATTCACTAGAAATGACTTTCTCAGCTCTCGTGGTGAAGAGCAGAAGAACACAGATTGAACAGTTATTCTACTCATCAAAATGATAAATATGTTCTGTCTGGTGAGTTACATAAAAATTACATATAAAATGTTAGTGTTTTTAGAAAGGTAAACCCAATTCTCTTTTAAGTGTTTTCAGATTTTGGTTGTTCTACTTCATTTACTCTTACCTGTACTTGAAGAAACTTAAATTACATTGAGATTATGTTGAAACAACATACACTAATTGTGTGTCATTTTATAAAACTGACAATGTTTTCTCTTAAATTCAGGTTTGCTGTAAATGCTTTAATGGATGTAACTAATCATATGTCCAAGGTAACCCACATTTTTCGTAATTCATTTCTGTCAAAATCTGAACAACCAGCAATGAATTACAAAATTTTATGAAAATTTCATCACAGTTTTTTATATATTTGTTATAGGAATAGTGGATTGAGTGGTTTTATCGAAACATAACCAAAGGTTACAAGTCTTTGCGATTATTGTTATTGAATACTGTAGAGAAAATGGGAGACTAAAGTGGCAAAGATCCATCCACAAAACAATCAAATACACATGAAATAACACTGAGCTAGAATTTTAGTAAAATTTTAAAGTGTGAGTGTGTGAAGGTAATATCTACTGTTGTTTGTTTGCGTACATGCAATAACAGTGGTAACATAGTTTATATGTTTTTCTCTAAAGATGAAAAATGGGATTTGTTTTCTTAAATTACGTTGTGTGAGTGTGTGTTTTCTTATAGCAAAGCCACATCAGGCTATCTGTTGAGTCCATCAAGGGGAATCGAACCCCTGATTTTAGCATTGTAAAATTATGTTGTAAACTTCCTTCTTTACTTTACATCATGAAGTTTAGAAACTACAAACATATTGAAAGTCACTTTCATGTTACACTATTTTTTATGTCTTATGTAATGTGATCATGGGCTGACTTGCAGGCAGACTGAGTGGATTCTCTCAGTTTAGCCCTTGGAGTTTGACTGATACTTCTTGCTGTTATATGATTTATTTAATTGAAGTGAGGATGTAGTGGGTGAGTGGAGAACACAGGCACTGACTAGATTGTTTATAGTTAAAATAAAGCAAAGCCTTTAATAAACTAGCTATAAATTAATCACATGGCAACAAGTTTCTTGGTGTGTCTCCTTGAGCTGTTTTTATTCTATAAACATAATTGCTATGAACAAGTTTTCTTATACTTCACTATTTTTTATTTATTATTACAGTTACTTGTTCAAGGCATCCAAATATCTAGTGATGCCTCACTTGCTTTGTTCCATTGTTATTAAAATCCAGAGCTCTTGTTCTTATGTGAGTGCACTTACAAATGAGAAACAGTATAATGTGTGTAACACTTTAACATACTAGTTTGGATCGATGTACTTTGTAAGAAATGATGGTTAATTTTTCAATATTAATTTTCAAATCAAAAGCTGCTGTTAAAATTTAACAGCATGTTTATTATTATAGTCTTATGCTATTAAATCATAAAAGTTGTTGAAAAAAACTGAGCCAAAGCCAAATGTGTTTCATCCATTCCATTTTCTAACTTTTGACAGAAATTTGGTCAGTGAAAAAAATGTTCAACATGTTATATATTTTCTATTAGAGACAAAGAAGACAGTTATTAAAGAGCTTTGTATATGTTTTATATAAAATTTATCAGTATATTCTGTTTAAATTATAATACTAAAAGATAAGTGAAGAACCTTTGAGAGCTAACAAACTATGCACGTATAGGTAAAATTGAAGAAACTACAATTTATTTTTACCTGGTTCGTATTTCAAACCGGTATTTCTGATTTTGTTATATGGTTCAATAATTCAGCTGCTACTTCAGTAAGAAATTGTTGTTTTACATTGAAAAAGTTTAAAAAGATAATATATTTACACTCACTGACTATTGTATGGAGAGAGAGAAATCCTTATACTTTAAACCAGTTACAATAAACTTAGGAAATTATATCAATTGGTTTTTGTATTTGTTTTAAACACCTAGTTAGACATGTTGTCAAAATTGGAAATGTAAGTGAAATTTGTATTTTCTATATAATACTTTTGTATTAAAACTAAACTTTTCAATGTATATCACTTTTATTCTTTATATTTTAAACATACTTTTTTCCTAGGTACAACAAGCCCAGATGACAGTATGTCACAGTTTTCATACAGACCTGTGATTCCAGCCAATTTAAAACAGGAAGTTTCTACATCAAAGGACATTCCAACCTCTGGTAACCTAAAGCCTGTGTCAGTCTCTAAGGAGAGACAAAGGACAGTTTCCCAGTATTTAACAAAAGAAATATGTCCCTTATCATTTAAGAAGAACAAAAGTACTGAGGAAGTGCACCAGGACAAAACATCATATTTTCAGAATAAAGAAATCCCTACTTGTTTTTCAAGAAATTGTTTCACGAAGTCTTCAAATGTTCAATCTGTTGATGAAGCTGTTTGTTCTGGACAACCTTTATTGCAAACCCATATGATTTCAGGAATTCCTAAAGACAAGTCAGGTTTTAAAGGGTACAAGTCATCATCCATTGTAAAAAATTATGACAACAAGCTAACAAAAGAATCCGAAGGAGGAAAGCTTAAAAACTTAGATCAAAATATAAAGGAAATACAGCTAAATGGAGATATTGATGCAGACTCAACAATGTATGGAAAGGTAAAACACAATGAGCATGTACAACAAAAAAAACAGATTCACACACTTACTATTTCTAGTCTAGCATCTGAGGAAATGGCAAAACAGGTAAATAATGTTTTTCAAGAGAAAGAAAAAATAAACTTATCAACTATGGAATGCTCTCTTACTAGGACAGAAGAGTTAACAGCTCTTCAGTGTGAGGCTTTAAAGATTGTAGAGAGGGTGGAAGGTGAAGTACAGGATGACTTAACACAGAGCACTATCAGTTGCATGTCAGATATTGATAATGCCAAACCTCCATCTATATTTATTGATTTAGGATCTTTGAGTATGATGAGTAGTGGCCTTTCCGATATTGTTTCCTATTCTTCAAAGAATGAAGATCTGATAAGAGAAGACTCCAGAGTGACTAACAAAGCATCCAAAATGCAGAAAGACAAAAATAAGCAAGAAAATGTTTGGGAAATGTCGTGTACCAGTTCAGAAGCAAATAAAGTTGATGCATATGAATCGGACCAGAACAAGACATCTCTACTCGCAGATTCTATAGACAGCCTCAGCATGAAAGGAAGCACAATTTCCGAGATCTTGGAAAACGTGAATCCTCCTTCCTTTATGGATGACATATCACTTGTTGGAAGTTGTGAGAGTCTAAACAGTATTAGTTCTGATGTATTAGAAAACAGATCACAATTCACCAATGAAGTGCAATGCACAAAAGATAATGACATTCTTGACCGTTTGAATGCTGCAGCATCTGTGGTTCAAATGTATTCTAAGGAATTGAACACCATCATGACAGGAAGTATGAAAAGCAGTTACAACTCTGAGATAATAGACCAAGTGAAGCCACCTTCATTTTACCAGGATATAGTGGAAGTAACAGCAGAAGATGTTACTGACTTTGGCTCTGACAGTGTAGTATCTGACATGGAACTAGTTGATGATCTTCCACAAGATGATGTTCATACACATTTTCCTTCTACTGAGACACTGAAAGTTCCTCTTCTGCATTCTTTACAAGATGAGCAAGATGGTAGTACAGAAAATTTAACTTATGTCCTTGATGAATGTGAATCTGTATCTGATAACAAAGGAACACTGATGGAAGATGGTCTCACGGAAAACATAAAATCAGATCTTTCGATATCCAAAGTTGAGGAAGAAGCTTTAAAGGTAAATGCAACATTAGTAGTTTGTACACTGAATAAAATGCAAGAAAATCAAACAGTTACTGATGAGGCTGAATCTCAAGATACCATGCTGGAAGATGAAACTTTGTCATTAGTTTCCAATGATTCAGAAGAAGGACCGATGGAAGAACTGGAGGTTGATGAAAAACGTACATTTCCTAACCAACCACTAACCAAAGAAATACTGAAACAAATAAGAGCAAGAAAAGAAACTACATCAAGACAAAGATTTTTAAAGGTTGGTAAAAGCATGCTTCCAATTAGGTTACCAAGAGCTGTTGATAGTGGTGGTGGTAATAAGAAAGATGCAAACCACTCAATGACAGTAAGGGCCACAAGGTCAGTCTCTCCTTCTGTGAGACCAACTAGAACCTTGGCTGTTACTACTAACCATAAATGTGGATTTCAGTATAATCTGGAGTTGTTTTCTTTACCACTAAAGACAAATTTACCAACAGTATCAAAACCTGAGAAATCTAAAAGTTTACTCTCCACAGACTCTCATGAAATAAAAAATACTACTCTTAAAGATAAAAATATCACCAAAACATGTGGAGAAAATGAACAAGATACTGAAATATCTAAACCAAAACCCTTGGTTAAACAAGGCACCTTCACCAAAGATAAACCAACTCAAGATGCACCCCAAATATCACCCATGAAAACTGCAAATGTACAACAGACTACATCAAGAAAATCTGAAGTTTCAGATAACGTTAGAAGATTGCAATGTAAAAGCAAGAGTTCTCAGGAAATTGGCAAAACTATAGAAGAGGGAAATTCTAATTATTCTTGTCCTGGAAGTCAAATTCAGTCAAGTGAACCTTCAGGGACAAGGAATGTTGTTAAAAGTATTAAAAGACCTGTAAGCTTAAAAAGCTTTGTGAACAGAAGTTCAAGTGTTAACAGTAGGTACAGTCATCCTGTCTTGGGTACTTATTCTACAAGTAATGGGAGTCTTTCTTCTTCATCTTCTTCAGGAACGCTTTCACTTCACACAGGTAATCCTAGAAAAAGAAGAGAAGTGAGAAGTAAGATTGCATCCATGTGGAAGAGATCCGATGCTGGTACAAAATCAGCTGAGAAGAAAAGTTCATTTGGATCAAAAAACAACAGTGGGTCTTTATCAATACCACAATCTACAAGAAGACCTTTCCCCACCAGGTGTGTTTACAGAGCATCATAATGAAGTCAACACTGAGAATTTACATCAGTAAAGAGATGCAGAAATAGTAATGTTGTAAATCAGTAAATCACTATCTCTTTGTGTGACTACTTTAAAATTCAAAGGTTACATAGGGATACACTTTAAATGGGCGATTGATGATTGCATCATAGTGCATTAATCTATAATCAGGAATTCTAGCTATCCACCAAGGGCCTTTAAAGGATCCTTAGAATTTGAGTTCATTGTATCCATAGCTTATTGTACTTTTTCATAGATACACTATGCATACAAAGTTATATTTGCATGAAAATGAATTAACTCTCACAATTCTAATTCTCACAAAGCTATAGTTGTTAAAATGTTAATGGTAAGGTTTTAAAATCTTTGTTGAAATGAATCAGATAAGATTAAAATAATCTAACATATTGTAAAAACCTTGAAAGGTAATGGGTATCCCAACCATTTTATTGAACAAAACAAAAGAAATAATTTTAAAACCTACTACAAATATAGTGATCTCTTATATTGAAAGATCATCAGAACAGACAAAAATACTTAGTGTTAGAACTGTTTATTAACTCTTAACAACTTTTAAATAATAGTTGGTTTCATCTGATTTGAACACAATCTTTAATGTGTATGTAAACTTTTACGTGAAACGTGTCATGAAATCTATTAAGATGAAGTAGCCTTAAAATTAAATACACATTATAAAAACACAAAAACTATATCACATTGACTGGTTGAAAACTTTAGACTTAACACAGTACATTCTTATATAAAATCTCATTTCAGTTTAGAAAAGCACTAAATGTAATACAAAATCCAATAATAAATTTTGATGCATTTTTCACAAGTCGTGATATATCCTAGTGACAAAAATCGTATCTCACACACACACCAGTGTAACTGTACCACCAGAATTTCATGTGTTACAACATTGAATCACTGTGATTTAACAAATTTACAAAACTAACAATATTTTCATGTGAAAAATTAAAAAAAAACCTACCTTAGATACTAAATAAACATTTACCTCCTTTAACTTAATGATTGGATAAAATCTATTTCACTGGAGTTCCTGTTGTTCATCTTAGAAAAAATAACAATTCGTTGGTCTGCACCATGAACGTACAGGCTTGGCAGCACTTGTTACTGTGGGGGTGATGTCAACTGGATAACAACTTCAGTATTAACAAAAAAAAAAAGGCTATTTGTTTAATCCAATGCTAAAAATGTAACTTTCAGTATGTAGGCGAAATCAGAACAACTATATGAAAGTGGTTTAACAACCACAAATCTTCAATCAAAATTAACAAAACTTTTGCATGCAAAACATTTTGACAATCTAAACACCCATGATGACAATGAGCTGACAGCTAAAGAGACAAATTTTACATCAAGTAGAAATGAAAAAAAAAACCAAAAAAAAACGTTTAGTGGATAACATGGTTATATGTACTTTTGTTCTTGTTTCTTGTCAGGGCTCAGTCATCTGATTCTGTGTTTCCTGTTACCCCTGGTTTAAGTAGAAGTTCAACATATGAGAAGCTTTCCTCTGTGAACCAAGAAACTTCACACAGCTCTCAACTGACATCTGGTGACCCAATCAAATACCAAAATGAAGAATCTAATGTGCAAAGTATTAACATTAGGAATAAGGCATTAACCAAGAAGAACCCACCTTTTTTTGCCTCTTCAACTATAAATTCTGCTAGTGAGGTTATTGATGAACGAGCTGTTGCTTGTGACATGTCTAGAGTATCTTCTGCAGATAGACACATTAGGCGTAATGAAGTTAAAATAATGCCTTTTTCAGAAGGAACTGAGGAACGGACTGAACATGTTGAAGAAAAAGCTTTCAGATCACCAAACGCTGCACATTATATGCAAAGTCCTGAAGTTTATCTTTCTCCAACTTCGGTTGGGAGAAAAGTGTTCGACTCTGACCAACGATATGGACGGCTTTCATTCTTTAGCAGTTCAAGGGCTGGGCCTACTTCAGCAGTGGTTCCACCTTTCAACTATACTCCATCATCAGTGAAACTGGCTCAACAAAGACCTGTGGATATGTAATCATAACAACAGCCAAATGATTTTTCAAAAAGATTATGTTATGAATGTTGATAAAGAGCCAGTGATTGGAAGCAAATGTTGTATTGTCAATACATTATTAGGTCAAATTCTGTATGTATATTTTAAGTGGTAAGGTATAACTTTATTCTACAGTGTAAATATAGTAGTGCAGAAAGCCCTAGAATGTTACATAATGGCAACTACGTCAGGCTGATTAATGAAATTTGTTAAACGTCTTAACCCTAAAAGCTTAAAGAACTATGAGAGTTTTACTTAATATTTCTAGTCTGCAAACGCTATGTTTTTATTAATTTAAAACGATGTTAATAATATTTTGTATCTTAAATATTCAAATTGGCTTCCAGATATGAATAATATTTGCCTGCCAATTAGTGTTAATGTCACATGACCCAATTTTCAACACTTAAGGTTTAACAGAGTGCTTCAGCCTGTAGAATTTTGATCTGTGTTTCAACACGTGGAAAATATGACAGGTTTATGACGTTAAAAAAAGCAACGTATGGTTAGTTGTGTACTAAAGTTCGTAGGTTGTTGAATGCCCTATTTGTTTGTTTTTTGCTATGGTTAAGGGGTCAACATTTTGTTAAATTTGCCAGTTTTTTTTGTGTAAAACCTGAAAAAAAAAGATGTGTTAAAGCTGAATTTTATGATCCAATATTGAATGTTTGTTTTAAAATATATATTCTGTTGTAAAGTAAGTAAAATAAAACAACATAATTTCAAGTTAACAGAAATATAGTTAAAACATTTTTTACGTTGTAATATGTATTTGCAGAAATTGTAATTTAACAGTCATATTATTTTTTGCAAAAATAAGAGTTTTTTTAAATTATTTCACGAAATTCGTCCTGAAGTGACTTTTAATGCTTTTCTCCCATTCCTATAATTTTATGTGTGTGATAACTTGCAGTTTCTTTCATATATTAATTTTGTATTTTTTAACCAACGTTGAACTTGTGTTCTGACGTAAGTTAATCCTGGAATACTCAGGTTTATGTAAACGAGGGTTAAGGTTTCTGTATTGTGAAATATAATGTTATATACTTGTCAGTATAATATTTTGTATATTGCTATCTAAAATAGTTTAGTACAACTTAATATTAGCCAAGTAATTGGCTCGCAGACCTCAAATTATTCAAGAAAATATTTTACTCTTGTATAGATGTACGTTGTCAACACTATGCAGTGTTTGTTGTTTTGAGAAATGTCTACAGAATAAAACTTGTCATTACAGCTGGTAATGTGCATGTGAAGACACAGGAATATAGATCAACCTGAAACAGTTATTTAAAAATATAAATTATACGTTTTCTCGCACGTTTTTTTTTCTGTCTTTCTTAAAAGAGCTACTGTAAATAATGCAATTCTTTGTATGAGTGGAACTGACTGGCCTTAAAACATTAAATTTTGTACGTTATTGGAAGAAAAAAAATGTTTCACTTAAATTTATTTCTTAACTTATGGTATTTTTACGTAAATATTCAGAAAAAATTTGTCTAATTTGCTGAATAAAAAATGTACTTATTGTACTGTGGCAAAAGACTGGAAAAAGCTCAGTTTTACAAGAGAAAATGGTATTGCACGTCCAAATATTCTTTGTGTATGTCTGTATTTGTAAATCAAAAATTACCAGTTGTTACCTTAACATTTGTTGTCATAATTAATTTAAATTTTTCTTGATGTGGGTATTGTAGTTCCTTAAAAAGTTGGATATTTCTAGTCGACACTTGCATGAAAGGTTTTGTTTCCATTGGTTACGTACTGTTTTTTTTTATGTTTCCATCTTCATCTTTTAAATTTTCTTTCATATTTAGTTTGAATTCACTTGTTGAAAATGCTGTGACTGTTTATTGTTGAGACAGTTCTATTTACAAAATATAATTATCTGATGTTTAAGTTTTTGGAATAATGTACAGCCTTTTTTGTATTCAGTTATTTTGAAGTTAAATTTTTTGTTAATTGTCTGCTGTAATTCGTATTCTCTCTTGTTATCCGTGTTATTTTTATTATTTTGAATTTCTGTTACAAGTATTGTATAAATAAAAGATGGCATGAATAATGTAGTTTTTTTAAAAGAAACTTCACCTGTTATTAACATTCTTTCAGTTTAGTTAGTTTCTTTGTAAGATTTATTTTACAGTAAATAACCTAGATTTGATGCAGAGTACGTGAAAGTGTAAGAGGCGGAAAGTTACTTTATACAACATAATTCTGTATAAATAATTCAGTTAAACATAATTTTCAGAATATTTTGATTTGGCAACCATAAACCACTCCAGGTCCAAGGTTAAGCATGTTTTGTTTGGTTCCAGGGTTTCGACAATAACTGGAAAAAAACACAAAAGTAAAGATGTATTTGTGAAATAATCTACCATAAAAAATAAGAACACGTGATGTCAAGGGAACATATAGTCCTTTAGTGTAACTTTGAACGAAAATTCTTTTAAAAAAAAAAACGATCCAAAGGCAGGCGTGTTATAAGACACAAACCCGCACAACGGGCTATCTGATCCGTGTTCACTGCAGATATCAAAATCTGATGTTTAGTGTTGTAAGGCCTCAGACTTGCTGTTGAACCACCCTAAAGGAGGTGGAGGATGGCCCAAGGTGTAACTAAACACAATAAAGAATGAAAGTCAATCAAATAAACTAATAACTCAGAGTGCAAAGCGACTTCACAATAAACACAAGTAAAACGGGAAATTAAAGAACAGATACACAGTATTTTACCTGTATGAACAGACTTTTACATAAAATCTGATATTCTGTTTTCCAGAACTGCAGAACGATACAAGACTTTATCCTGTTGTCTGTTGTTAATACTTTTTATAATGACATTGTCGAATCTACGTACCATTTCAGGCTCAATCTGTCTCACTTATGTTGTATTTTCCTCTGTTTATTTTAAAGCTCGGAAAAAAGAAAGTCTGTTAGAAAGAAAACCAAGTAAACCAACCTGATCACAACATTTATGTTATAAAGCTGCTAACATAAAAACTAAGTCGTGATGCTCTACTCAAGGGTGTGGATACGTAGCGGAAATGAAACTGAGAAAGCATCAAACCAAGATTGAATTTTAAAATATATAAAACATTCAAAGCTCCTATAAGAGTAGAGAAACCGTAGACCACTTAAATTAACCGAATCAACCTATAAGATATATAGCAATACTCAAGCCACTAGGCCCAGTATGATCAGGGGGTTAGGAGGCGCTCGACTCTTAATCTGACGGTTGCGGATTCGAATTCCCGTCACATCAAACATGCACGCTTTTAAACCGTGAGAGCGTTATAATTCCCCAGTAAATATCACTGTTCGTTGGTAAAAGAGTTGGCGAGTGGGTGGTGATGACTAGCTACCTTCCATCTAGGCCTGGGATGGCCAGGTGGGTTAAGGAGTTCGACTCGTAACCTGAGGGTCGCGGGTTCAAATTCCAGTCTCACCAAACATGCTTGCCCTTTCAGACGCGGGGGCGTTATAATCTTACGGTCAAATTTTTGTTATATTTCATAAGTGTCAAACTAGCTTTAGAAATTTCAAACTACATTTATTTTAGTTACAACATTAGGTTCTATTACATGAAAGAGTTACACCCACTGTTTTTGTAGCAAGCTTGAAAGCTCATAACGCTGAAAACCGAGTTTTCAATATCTGTGGTGAACAGAATACAGATAGCCCATTCTGTAGCTTTGCGCTTAACAACAAACATAAAAGACAATAGAAAGAAATAACCACTGATTACAAAACTTAAGAAATATGCATATAGACCAAACATTTTTTCTCCAACATAAAAAGATAATTAAAAATATTATTACTGAAACACTGTTGAGTGAAAATAGCTAATTTTATTTCCCCGGTACGTCACTTCATTAATATGTTGGCTGTAATTTGAAACACTATCGATTCTTATGCATTATTCAGTAAAAATAATAATGGAAAGTCCAATACATCAAATTATTTATTTCTTCTTGTTTCAATGTTAGCGTTGCCAATGTTCATCGATAGGCCTGACTTTCAAAATAGAATACGTCTAAATAGCTATTTCACTTACAGATTTCATAACTCTATTAGCAAAAGCAATCCGCAATTGTGCGACGTGAATAATATCTAATAAAATACAAAACTTAATTGTGAGGGCGCTGTAAGTAACATCTGGTAAAATACAGACCTTAGAAATTGCGATGAAAACGACAAAGGTCAAGGTCGCAGAAACGACGACGTTTATTGTGGAAACTGCAATATTTGTATAAGTTATTGATATACGTAGTAAATACATTAGTTTTCTTCCCAGTTCATTTAAAGTTTAATCAGTGATGTCGAGAAAACCCACTTGTAGAGAAATATATATGCAAAAACGGCTCATTTGGGTTGAGAAAATATTTTACATAGAAGAGCGAACAACCCAAACGAGCAGTTTTTGCATATACGTTTAAAGTTTAGTTCAGTCTTATTTTAAAGTTTCTTTATGTTATGTAAATTATTAACTTGTACATTGTACAGAATATGGCCCGGCAAGGCTAAGCGTGTTAAGGCGTGCGACTCGTAATCCGAGGGTCGCGGGTTCGCATCCCCGCGAAGATACGAACATACAAGACACGGGGCATGCTCCCCTAACCTTTTTTTCAAAGACGGATAAATGTCTTCTTGCAACTTATTGGTACTAAAACTTTTATTTTTCAATAATGTACTCGTATAACCAGTGGTTACTATAGCAATAGTAGCATTAAAGAAATTAAGTGGAATAAACCCACTTTTGAAAATAAAGTTTCTCCACTGTTTTACGCTTGTTTCGACCAATAAACCCCGTGAATTTTCCTTTTGACAATGACACGAAGACAGTAGATTATGTGCACTTTCTAGAAGTTCACTAAATTCGACAGTTCTCAACAATACGTAGAAGTATTTTCACGCACCACCTACCAGTGATATGCTGTTGTTTGTTTGTTTGTTTTGGAATTTCGCACAAAGCTACTCAAGGGCTATCTGTGCTCGCCATCCCTAATTTAGCAGTGTAAGACTAGAGGAAAAGCAGCTAGTCATCACCACCCACCGCCAACTCTTGGGCTACTCTTTTACCAACGAATAGTGGGATTGACCGTCACATTATAACGCCCCCACGGCTGAAAGGGCGTGCATGTTTGGTGCGCCCGGGAATCGAACCCGCGATCCTTAGATTACGAGTCGATTGCCTTAACCCACCTGGTCATGCCAGGCCTGCACACGTTCTTGCTTTCTCTAACTTCGGTACCTGTTAGCTACACCGAAAACTTACCACCTGTGAGATATATATGTCGTCTGCTCATGTTCAGATTTTGATAATGCATAAACCTATTTGTTTCTTTAAGCCGATCATTACGAAACATGGAAAGTAAAAAGAGGTAAAGATAATTTTTACACGATGAGCGAAATTTGTTCACAAGCTCAATCTCCAAACTTGCGAACAAGGTTATTTAATTAAAACTGTTTTAATTCGCAAAAGAGCTCCACCTGTAAAAACAGACTATATATATATATATATATATATATAAACGATATAAGAACCTAGCAGTCATTGGAAATGATCTGGACAGATTGTACAATTTTAGCATCCAGTGGGAGAAATCGAGATAGATTGCAGGGTCTCAGTTGACATTGGGATGAATCTGGACAGACTATGAAAGTATGACACACATGCATACACTTTAGACCCTAGTAGCACAGCGGTATGTCTGCGGACTTACAACGCTAGAATCCAGGTTTCGATACCAGTTGTGTTGCTTTATGCTTAGCTTCAAACATAACAAACAAACACCTCTCTACACTACACCAAGAATTCCTTGGTGAGAAGGAGATATAAATAAATAGTCAGGCCCGGCACAATATTTATAATCTAGTTAGACCCCGAATTTTACGAGTTATATCTGAAAATTATAATGTCACGTTCCTGAAGATATAGCACTGTGATATTTTATTGTTACCCAGAATACATTATAACTTAAATAAATCACAGCAAGAAAGTGAATACAATTTTTGGGTGGTAACGTGTGCTTACATACATTTCTTTGTCTAAAACATCAAACATGCTAACTCTTTCAGCCATGGGAGCGTTATAAAGTGACGGTCAATCCCACTATATTCGTTGGTAAAAGAGTAGCCCAAGAGTTGGCGGTGGGTGGTGTTGACTAGCTGAATTCCCTCTAGTCTTACACTGCTAAATTATGGATGGCTAGTGCAGATTGCCCTCGTGTAGCTTCGCGGGAAATTACAAACAAACCAAAACTTAATTTTTGTTTAACGAAATAGCCATAAGAGGAAGCTTTTTTTTTTCCCCTATGAAATGTTGTATTTAACGAAATATTAGGTTTAATATAAAGGATAAGTAAAACACTTAAAGTTCCTAAAATATCCTCTTCGGGTTTTAACGTTCTAGAAAAAGATGAATTTTTGGAGATTCGAGAAATACGCCTGTCTCTTTACATGCAGCCAATCACAGTAAGGTAGGTAATATTGTTGTAAAAGACTTTTTTTTAACCACGACTACGAGAGCACCTATAGTACGTTGCCAACATCCCATGTTACAAAATAAAAGAAAATAACCATTTAAGATAAAAAGGAAACCTGTTTAGCTACATTATGTAGTTACTTTATAACACGTACAGTATTCTCAGAGGCAAAGCAAATTAATCTTTCACCATATTCACTGACACATAAACTGTTAAACCAGCTTTATTGAAGAGAAACGTAAAACGTATAATAGAAGAAACTCATAAACTTTTAATGGACAAAAATATTGCTTTAGATTTTTGTAGGTTTTTGTTTTAATTGTACGTATTATGATGGACAACTGATATCAGATTTACAACGAAAAAAGTTGTCATTTTCTGGTGCAGTACATTATCACGATCCTCGACAAACTGATCTCGAAAGGTTAGTCAAACTATTATAGCTACAGACATTATAGCGAAACAGTATCAAGTCATGATTGCAATATATATCTGGTATCAGATTCAGTCAAAACAGTGTAAAAGTTATATTGCTAAGTGCTTGGATGAGTTATCACCTAGTCACAAAGCATAAAAAAAACAACAACATGATACTGAGAGCCTGGTTAAACTACAAACCAGTTAAAACAATACGAGAATCATGATACTAAGTTCCTTGTTAAACTGATACTTAACGCCTGATTAAATTGCGATCTAGTCAAAACAGTACGGAAATATGGTGCTAAATGCCTGGTGTTAAATTGGGAACCAGTTAAAATAATACGAGAATCACGGTAAAAGTACCTGGTTGAACTGATAATTAGTATTTGATTAGACTGCGATCTAGTCAAAACAGTACGAAGAATATGGTACAAAGTGTCAGATTAAACTGTGAACCAGTTAAAGCAATGCAATAAATATAATCAATTTTCATTCAGAGATTATTAATATCACGACAGTTTATTCAATGATTTTAGCTTTGTCGATAGATATTAATATAAATGAATTATCTGTTTTAGCGTATAACGTATACAATGCAGTCCTAATAATTCCCCGCTGGAACAGAGGTAAGTCTGCGGATGTATAACACTAAAATCAGCGGATCGCTTCCCCTCGGTGGACTCAGCAGATAGCCTTCTGTGGCTTTGCTATAAGAAAACATACACACGCAATACCTGTAGACAGACTAAATCTAATGAAAAAAAAATCATTTTCATTGTTGATGCCACTCATAAAATTGTTTTAATAGGATTTTCTTAATAATTTTCTGCAAAAGCAAAAACTGCGCAATATAAAGATATTAAATAACTTATATTTCATTAGTTCTGCAAGGAACATTTTTTAAAATGAGTTTTGGTATGCGAGAGATTGAAGTTTAACTCAAGAATATTAACCATATAAGATTTTCTGAAGACATTTTAATCGGCCCGGCATGGTCGCGGTTTCAAATCCCCGTCACACCAAACATATTCGCTCTTTCAGCCGTGAGGGCGTCATAATGTGACGGTTAATCCCACTATTCGTTTACGGTGGGTGGTGATAACTGGCTGCCTTCCCTCTAGTCTTACACTGCTAAATCAGGGACGGCTGGCATAGGTAGCCCACGAGTAGCTTTGTGCGAAATTGAAAAACAAACTATCTACATGTAATACAATTTGAAACTATTTTATGGTGAGATTCAATTAACTTATAAGAGTTTCCATGGTAACAATGAAACAATTTAATTTCTGCTAAAGTATTGTGCGAATGAGGGAAAAATCTATTCCTTTTATACTCTCGAAAAAAAAAAAAAGTGAAAAAGACAGCTCTAGTTTGACCCACCCTCGTTTGGAAAGATGGTTCACTGCTATTATTACTAGAATTTTATTATCGTCATTGGAAACGGCCGGCAGAGCACCTTGGAATGACGTATAACAATCTTTAACTGTCTTTCTCTTGTCCTTCGACATATCAAGTACTGATCCGTTTATGACCAAAAATAAATGTCAGTATGCCAAGAAAAACCTTCTAGAAAAGATTTAAAGTTACAAATTTAGCAGATTATAGGGCACAAGAACGTCATCAGTCAGACACGACGTTTCCTCAGGCAAATACACTCGTTCCCAGAACCCTCTACTATTTTGACTACGCCTTAAGTAAATGGCCTTAACTGCTTTAGCTGGTTACACCTTTCTCGTTTGATCGTGAGAACGAGAATGTTACCGGTAATAGTGAGTCCTATATCTCCTGTTCTGGAAAAACATTATCTTTCTTTCTCGTTGTTTTTTTTGTTAAATTGAAGGTAAGTTTACGTAGAAATAACTGGATTCTTGCCATACTAGGAAGTCGCTCTTTCTGGATGTCGAACGTAATAAACCTTCGCTGTGCGACATTTCAGAGAAAAACAACAGAAAAAGGAATTTCTTACAGTCTCAAAACATGTTACTGTTGGTCTTCTTAGTCAACTAGGCGCGAAGTAACTTTGATATAGTGTTTATTACCGCGAGCTACTGAAGACAGTAGACCAGGGGTGGGCAACTTATTTTTCATAATGACCACAACTGTGGTTAATGAAAACAACGTTGGCCACACTATTAAAATAAAAATGTAAGTTTAATCAAAATAATTGAATCCCAACTAATCTTCAATGTAAAAATTGATGGGGATTTTCATCAACAAGTTTTGTAAAATTTGACTTAATATCTATGCTCAATGACCATCTTATATCTACCTCTAAACTTATGTTAGTAAGCCAAGATCTGTATCTAGACTTGAGAAAATCTAGCGTAGAAAATGTTGACTCACAAACCCATGTGGATCCAAACATGGAAAATAATTTTAAAATTGCTATCTTTAAATTTGAAAGACTCTCATTTATCAGAATAGAGAGCCACATCTCTCTGATATAACATTTTTGTTTACCTTTTATGTGTTCTACATTTTGCAGGGTAAGGATCTCGTCTTCAAATCCACACTTACCCAAAGACAAAAAAGATGTAATTTCCTTACTGAAATTTCCTAAGTCAAATTAAAATGGATCATGCAAAATTTCAAATATCAATTTCAAATTTTTGAGATAGATTTTGGTCCAGTTTACGTAGAAATCATCTTAAGCATTAGAGAAATTATAGTCCTTGTTATAGAAAACTGTTCAACTTTGCAAAATGTGTCAAATCATTTTTTTTTTGTATTTGTTCCGCAAGGAGGTTTAGCTTTAATTGAAATTCATGAACAGACTGTAATTGCTTGCTTATTATTTTACCTCTTCCCTGAAGCTTCGTATTCAAATTATTCATGTTTACCATCATGTCGCATAGAAAGTGCAAATCACACTGCCATGACAAAGTTTCAATTTTAGGGAAAATTTCAATCTTACCTTTTTCAACAAGATACTGTTTTATTTGAGGAAATAAGGAAGTAAATCGTGCTAAGACTTTTCCTCTACTTAACCATCTTACATTTGCAAAATCAGTAAAATCATCAAAATTACAGTCATTGATTTTCTTCAAAGACTCAACAAACTGTCGATGGATGAGAGAGCTTCCACTTCTAATATAATTCATAATTTTTACAATAATGTCCATCATATTTTTCAATTCATCACTTTTAGACATTTGAGCACATAACTTTTCCTGATGCAAAATACAATGGAAAGATGGCAGCGTGGACTTCACATTATTTTCAATGAAATACTGCTTCAAAAGTGAAATAAATCCTAATTTTGCCCCAGTCATGGCGGGAGCACGGTCTGTTAAGACAGAAATCAGTTTTTTAAAATACAAATTGAATTTTTTTTGACATTTCAATAATTTTTTCAAAGATGTTTTACCACATGTTCGATCTTGTAGTTCACTTGAAGATCTGAAGTTACATATTGAACCCAAAATATCAACTGTGCAGTGTCATTAACATCTGTTGACTCATCTAGTGTTAAAAAACACAAACAGTCTTATAGTTGTTCAAGCAACTGATTTTCTATGTCTCTCGCTAACTCTAGCATTCTGTGGACAACTGTTCTTCGACTTAATTACAAATTATTTACCTTTTGAAGAATATAATATTTTATTTTTGAATCATAATTCTCCAACAGAGTTTCAATGACCACAATCAATATTTCTTTTACTAATTCAGCATCAGAAAATGATTTACTATTTTGAGCTAGAATCTAAGCTACTTTATAACTAGCTAATGTAACTAGTTCTATCGATGATAAAAAATATTTGTATGTTTTCCTTTTGTTCATGATGTTGTGCTTTCAGACGGTTAATTTTATTCATATTATTTTTACTATCAACTGGAAATTTTACATCAAATTGGTTGTGAAAATTGTTAAAGTGTTGCTTAAAATTGTATACTTTATTATTCCCAAAAATGTTGTTACACAGAAGACACACTGGCTTATTATTTGCTTCAATCACTGCAAATTTCAACTCCAAACATTCATCAAATTCTTTTCCAGTCACGCGTCATTCTCTTATCGACAGTAATGCCAGAATAAATTAAATTGTCTTTATTTTCTGAGTGTTCACCATCATCAGGATTCTTTCGTTTTCGAATTATCCACTTATTCATATTATGGGATTAAAAACAAAATATATTTAAATACTTGAAAGTTGCACAATAAAGATATGTTTGCAAGCGCATGCAAAACAACGCATACTCGATAACAAACATCTAAACCAAACTGACGTTACAAAATGGGCGAAGTCTGTGGCAGTCATGAAGTGCGCGACATTAGCGATGACGTAGGGCAGTATAGTTGCTGATTGCTAAATTTGCGAAAAAAAAGTTGATTCCTAAACTCAAGCTGGTCACAATTGTGCTATCCACTGGCTACATGTGGACAGTGGCCATGAAGATGCCCACCCCTGCTGTTGATAGTACAAAAAACAACAAATACTGACGTAGCCTATAAACAGTACCAAAAAAACTATTAACTTAACCATTTTTAGGTTGTAAATAGAAAACAACAACAACAAAAACCTATTAACTTTAACTTTTCTTACTCTATAGACAGAACAAACAAACCTATTAGGTCCGGCATGGCCAGGTGGTTAGGGCGTTCGACTCGTAATCTGAGGGTCGCGGATTCGAATCCCCGTCACACCAGACATGCTCAACCTTTCAGCCCTGGAGACATGTTATTCTATTCGTTGGTAAAAGAGTAACTGAAGAGTTGGCGGTGAGTGGTGATGACCAGCTGCCTTTTATCTAGTTTTACACTGCTAAATTAGAAACGGTTAGCGTCAATAGCCTTCGTGTAGCTTTGTGTGAAATTCAAAAACAAACAAACCTATTAAGTTAAACAGTCCGTAAACAGAACAAACCTATAAACATTAACCTTTTCCAAGTTGAAAGAACAAACTTTCTAACTAAACCTTTCTTTGGCTGTAGGCAGACCAAACCAATCCATCAATATAACAAACAGCATAGATTTTAATGAGTACCCTAGCTACAAGTCTGTATACATCTTATATACACTTACAACTAAAGGTATTGTGATGAGTACCCTCACTACAAGTCTGTATACATCTTATATACACTTACAACTAAAGGTATTGTGATGAGTACCCTCACTACAAGTCTGTATATATCTTATATACACTTACAACTAAAGGTATTGTGATGAGTACCCTCACTACAAGTCTGTATACATCTTATATACACTTACAACTAAAGGTATTGTGATGAGTACCCTCACTACAAGTCTGTATATATCTTATATACACTTACAACTAAAGGTATTGTGATGAGTACCCTCACTACAAGTCTGTATACATCTTATATACACTTACAACTAAAGGTATTGTGATGAGTACCCTCACTACAAGTCTGTATACATCTTATATACACTTACAACTAAAGGTATTGTGTAGACAACGACAGCAGATGCCCAGTAAAGTAATGCTAACCAAAGTGGTGGACTTTAAAATTTGACCAACTAACGGCAATAAGAGTCGTTTTTCTAATCATACTCAAACATACACAATTACTCATAGTTCCAAATGGTTACGTTCGATGAAGGTGAAAACAAAGAATGCTTTGCTGTTGGTATGAAACAGTTTTGGTAAGTTGACAATTAAATACGCTACTTTGCTAATTTGTGCAATGTCAATGTAATTTAACTTCTTGTATACACTAGATGCCATCCAGTCAAATAACCAAACCTTTTTAATCCACTTTTACGTTTGTTTAGAAACATTACTTTCAATAAATTTGTATTCACAACAGATAATATACATTAAACCCTGAGAAGACGAACGTGCAGAAATCTGGATATCACCCAGAATAAAACATTAAATATAACACACGGAAGATGCTAACATAAACCACGGTCATGATAATAAACTTGAAAAGTTGTGAAACTGCCTAGTGGCCGTCTGAACCAAACAGTGCAATGACCACAGAGAGTCGAGTATGTTACGTTACAATAAAATGATTTGGACCATGCTACTAATATAAAGACATGGTGGAACGGCATACGTTACGAATACATATTGATATCACTTAACGTGACGTAGGTTGTGGGATGACATCTAAAACTGATCGTGTTTGGGAATGGCATAGAACAGCCCTTCTGAAGCAAAATATTCAATTTTTCAGGTAATAAAGATTGCTTAGGTTGGAAATTTAGTTTTCAAAACGAGCAGATACTTTTATTTAATTAAATTGAAAAAAATCAACTTGGGAACTGGGACTATTTAATAAAAGACCTGCAACAAGTCGTACCCAAATATTGACAAGTGCATCGTCTTGCACCAGTTAGTGAGAAATGCCACCCACGTGCTCCAACAACACTACGCATCACAATCAAGAAGGATCTCTGTCTGAAAAAAAATGATACATGCCGTGTGGACATCATATACTTCTACAACACAACTGTTCAATTGTCGCATAACTTAAGCAGCTGGAGAATGAAACAGGTATTCATACTATTCCATACGAAGACATTTTGGCACAGGACCTATAAATTTCTGTGAAATCGGACTCATAATATGGGCGCCGGCAAACCTCGTCTTTGTAAACTAGGAAAGTGCGTTTTGGAAATGGCAGCCGTACAACGGAGGTTTTGGCAATGGAAGTTTCACTACAGGACTATTGTAAATACGCACGATCATAAGACGGAGAATGAACAGCCCTTGCGACTTGGGTTACAACGACATGGTGAGGCTCCAAAATCGGTTCAATACATACTCAACTTGTATATTAACATACCTATGTGCATGCATCAATAAATTACGTCCCATTACATATTTTAGTCATTAAAGCCTTCTACAAAGACAGAAATAATGATGCGTTTTCTGTAATAAATGTTCGGACATTACTTATGGGTTGACCTGATATATGTTACTATTCGTATATGTAAATATAATGCATGTGTGTGTACGTGTAGAAAAATGTTCAGATAAATAAGACACTAACCCAACTTTTTCACATCATTAATTGTATAAACCTTCTGAAGATGTGTCTGAGTAGCACATTAGGAACATTTGAGTTTAAAAAAGGCAATAGTGCAGCAGAAACTACACGAAACATTCAAGGTGTTTATGGTGTAGAGTCTCTCAATGAAAGTGTCGAAGGTGGTTTCACAAGTTCAGGATGACTTGCTGCTGGTTGCACTTGATGAAGATTATACTGTAACAGTTGAAAAACTAGCACAGAAGGTTAATTCAGGTTTGCAGATCTAGCTTGATGAAAAGAGTTTGTAACACATGAAGATGTCAAAACTACCATCTCTACATTCTTTTCCACCAAACCCCAAGAATTTTATAGAAGTGGCATTCAGAAGCTTGTGAATCACTGGCAGGAAATAATTAGTAATAATGGAACATACATTATTGATTAAATAATGTTAAAAGCGTTTGAAATCCTCTCTCTTTTTCGGAACCTAAAATCGGACATTACTCAAGGATTGGCCTGATGCATAACCTACTGTTACCTTTATAATATATGATATAAGCAAAGACTTAGATTTCATATATTTTGAAACAAAGCACTGGAGATTAATCAAAAAATAAAAAGGTGTTAATTACGTGGTCTAATTAATTTTACAAGGACGAAATAATGCAAGGTATATAACGGAGATATTTTGATAATATTAATGTTTTATAAAATTGGTTTGTTCCTTTCACATATAAAACAGCCACCCGCTAATACAGCAGTAAGTCTCCGGATTTACAACGCTAAAATCAGGGGTCGATTCCCCTCGGTGGGCTCAGCAAATAACCAGATGTGGCTTTGCTATAAGAAAACACGCATACATAAACATATAAAACAAAAAGTACTAAGTTTTTAGTATATAAAAATGATTTTTTTTTAAACGTCTATTTTGGATGCTTTGATTCTTGGGGTAGACACATTTCGAACTTTATGTTGAAAAACAAACGAACGACAACAAAACACTGAACAATAAAGAGTTGAAGTTTGTTTATCTGAAATTCCTAAAATAAATAAATGCGTTAGTGAAAAAATAAAGTATGTTAAACAGGTTTTTACTTAAACCAAAACTTTTATTAATCATCAACTATAATTACTTTAAGATTGCAAGAATGAAGTTATGTGACAAATGTAGGTATATAAAAGTTTGTTTTGTTTGTTTGTTTTTTGAATTTCTCACAAAGCTACTCGAGGGCTATCTGTGCTAGCCGCCCCTAATTTAGCAGTGTAAGACTAGAGGGAAGGCAGCTAGTCATCACCACCCACCGCCAACTCTTGGGCTACTCTTTTACCAACGAATAGTGGGATTGACTGACACATTATAACGCCCCCCACGGCTGAAAGGGCGAGCATGTTTGGCGCGACGGGGATGCGAACCCGCGACCCTCGGATTACGAGTCGCACGCCTTAACGCGCTTGGCCATGCTGGGCCATATATAAAAGAGTAAGGTATACTATAATATCTTTGCTACTGTTTAGCATACAACAAAAAATAAATTATTCTTTGGTAGATTGTTTAGGCAGAGTATTCATGATGAAACTTTGCAGAATGGATGGCAACTGCCTGTTGTGGAGACACGAGTGTAGAGGATGTCGTTTCGAAAGTCTTCCGAAAGGCAGGCGATTTTCGATTATTATAACACGCACAAAAAAGCGCATAAGAGCTTAATTTACGGAACATATATACACAGGGACAACAACTTTGTTACCAAATTTTGTAAGCGAACACCGAATCTTGTAGTATATATTAGCATAGAACCTATCAAAGTAGTTGGTTGTATAGGTAAGAAAATCATGTTCCCAAAACACAACAGCGAAATTTATCACATCCCTCAGTTTTTTTCCTCACCCAATTATGCATATGATTCGTCAGGGGCTCCGACTTAAAGAACTGTGTGTGGAGTGTATCGAGAGTATAATAAAAACAAAAGTCTGTGTCTGTTGTGATGCAAAAGAAGTAACGCCCATTCTTCTCCTACGTTTACTAATGACAGCCAATACCAGTTTGAAATGTACACTGATGCATCTTACTACCACTCTGATTGGCTCGCGCCACGTGGCGGCGTCTGCAGAGCTGTCGTGAAAACCCACTGGGAAATCTATTGTGAGGTTACTATGTCTACGGTTCATGGACCATGCTATAAAAATCTGTTGAAATTTTGTCATAGCCTTTTTCTACACTGACCAACAGTTCTGGCCTTGAAGTCACGCGTGTCTGAAAATGCGAGGCATGATTTAATCTATTGCTGTGCTCCTCATATAGTTTAGAAGTCTCTCTTCCCGATGGTGACAGTTATTAGTTGATGAATAACATTTAGATAGTGTGTCTTTAATTTTCTATATTGATATAGCGTATAAAAATTTTTGACCAGTTTCCAGCAGTGGTTGAGGTATGGCACTAGACGTTGACCACACAGACATTAAAGCATACTCTCCAGAGCCAAGCAAGTCGAGAAGAAAAGTAATAAAAAAAGAAAAACTAACTAGTTCCTCTTTTGACGATACAAATCGTATCTCATATTCAAACTCCAGACACGATGTGATGCCACCTACTGAAGATACAAAATCACTAAGTTTTTCTATTGCAAATATTTTGTCTCCAAACTTCGGCAGGGCTGATCGTGGTCAGTGGAGCCGCTTTGATAAGACCTCAAAAATATCTAGACAGATATCTCCTGTCGATAAAGGGTCAGGTACGCATATAGATAGTCGAATAAAACCTGTAGGTATGTCTTATACTAAAAACAAATCAATTAACCTCCGTTCTCGGCAATTAGCTCAACCAAACTTCTGGCCAGCGTGGGTTTTCTGCACGAGATATTCAGACAGGCCGGCTTCAGGTGAGTTCAAGACCAATCTTGTACTCTATTCATACATGTGTTCGCTTCGTATTTTCTGTCGATCTTAAGGCTAAGAACGTTTAACTATAGAATATATTTCTGAAAACTTCAGAGAACTGAAAAAAAAGTTTAGCTAATGAACACTCACGAAAAATTATGTTTCTGTGAAAGGTGGTTTAATATCCGCCTTTAAAACCGTAAATTACACCAACAGACGATTTGATGACATTTAAAGTCACTTCTAGTTGTTAGAACAAAAAAAAATGTTTGTGCATCTCAGAGCGGCTGGTATGGGTATTAACACTTTTATTGATATGCAGAGAACAACGTTTCGACTTTCCTAGGTCATCTTCAGGTTAACACCAAAAACGTACCTCCACATTTTTTAGTTTCCTGTTTTAACCGTTGATGAGTTAATCTAGGGCAGGAAGCTGACCCTGTCCACCCTTGTCTCCAACAAACCATTATTACGCTTCTGTGTTATCACTTGGGAATTCTTTAAATTTGATCCGAAGTTTATGAGAATTAGTTTATTATGCTGAGTCTTGTGTGTGATATCTGGTTGAAATAGCTGTTTTTGAAGCGAAATCATGCCCACGCACGTGTATTTTTGAGCGTGTGACGTATTTGTAAAAAATATATAAATATACACTTATAGCATAATCGCCTCGTTTAACGTTCTTAGCTAATTCCATGAGAAACTGCCTCGCTAAACTTTTATGAGTCAATGTTGCAAACCATGGGTCAGCAATATAGGTGAAGGTAACGTAGACGGCTACTTTAAACGCGGTTTTCGAGAATTGAGGTGAATGCCATGAAAATGCAAAAAAATGCAAAATAAATCCTTATAATAACAATTCTAATAAGACAGATGTTGTGCAGGAAGCTTTTTAAGATATTGAAAAAATGCATTTCTCATAGTTGGGGTCCGTTTTATCCAGCTTTGTAGATAAAACGGATCCATAAGATTGAATGAAATTGACCCAATCTCACTGCTAGGAATTGCAATTTAGCTGCATTCAAATAATAATTTAAATGCACCCTCAAGACTGCAAAATGCTCTTTATTTTGTACAATGGCGCATAAGAATGTGGATAATAGTGTAGGAAAATATAGCTCCAGGGGTCGTCTTACCCTCAGATACTAATAGTAAAGCGATCGCCCGTAAGAAAACATGAGTAAACTTGAACTGCGTTTCTTTTACGGCTGTCTATCATTCCTCATTATTTGAAATCAATAAATTAAGAATTCCTGAAATATCTATTTTGTACTTATAATAACTTTACAGTGCTAACCTCAAAGTTAAGAAACAGTCACAGTTGTCTTCAGCCAAGCCTATCCACCATTGTATTAATGCACGAGGTTACGCGAACGGTATTTGCATATAATTCACTCTCGTTATAACATGACATGTTATAAAGAGGTTGTCGTTTTACTGATAGGGGATTGTCTTAATTTTCCCTGGAATTTAACTTCTGAAATGTCTCAGGTGCAATTAAAATATTCTCGGTTCAGCGGTATCCTATTGTTTCGGTCTAGATACGCATATATCTCTCAAAATTTAGCTTGGAGTCGATTTTAAGGAACGTGCATTATACATAGTTAAATACTGCTACGTAAATATCATTTCTTGTTCAACTCTTCAGGGCTAAATGACTCAAAATAGTTGGTGAAATAACTAAAGGAGTTTTATGTTGATATAGTTCCCATCAGGTCCGGCATGGCCAGGATGTTAAGGCTCTCGACTCGTAATCTGAGGGTAGCGGGTTCGAATCACCGTCACACCAAACATGCTAGCTTTTTCAGCCTGGGAGCGTTATATGTTACGTTCAATCCCACTATTCGTTGTTAAAAGAGTAGTCCAGGAGTTGGCGGTGGGTAGTGATAACTTGCTGCCTTCCCTCTGGTCTTGCACTGCTAAATTAGGGTCGGCTAGAGCAGATAATACTGGAGTAGCTTTGCGATAAATTTAAAAACAAACAAACATTTCCCATCAAAATGTTATCAACGTGTGTGTAATAGAAATATAATAACTTTGTTAGATTTGTCTTCCTGAATCTACTTGTCTCTAGAAGGAAACACAACTAAACATGTACCTCTCCGGCACCGTTTCTTTTTATACTTGTATGTCGTTTTATTCTACTTTACTAATGTCATACATTGTGATGACATTTTTGCAAGACAGAGATGGCAAGATATCCAGTTGTGAGGTTATCCTAGACGTCTGTGAATAGCTTGTTTGTTTAGAATTAAACACAAAGCTACACAATAGGCTACCTGTGCTCTCCCCACCAAGGGTATTAAAACCTGGATTCTAGCGGTGTAAGTCCGCAGACACACCACTCACTGTGCCACTGGGGTGCCTTCGAATAGCTAATTAGTATCATATCAAGATAACTGTGTACGATGACATATATTTATACGGCACGTGTAGCTAGACACGAATAATTGGCATTTATTTCAAATGGAATGAACCAAGTAACACAACTTTTAATTGTACAATACCTCTCTCTCAATTTAGATTCGTTTCTAATCTTAACTTCAACTTATAAAGTACCACATAGTATTTAATCCGCATTCATACACAAGTACGCAAACTTAGAGACAGTATCTGATCGAGTCTTGTATGATGCACTAAATTATTTTGATTAAAATTAGCATAAAAATGATTTATTGTGTGATCTCGACAGATATCACGTATATGATGAACTTAGTCCTAAGTATCTCTCTCCTATGAATATATATTTAAGAAATATAAATCAAGCTGGCCACCATGCACTAGACATTTAGAATTAGTATAATATTGAGTTTTTTTTATTAAATATGTATATATATGAATAGATTTAAAAATACAAAAATAATAATGAAAAAATAATAAAAGAAGAAAAAAATAAAAAAGGCATCTCATGACATTACATATACATTGCCCTGAAAAGGGTCAGAGTACTGTCGGTTTCTCTGGCTTTAAAGCGCTACAACTACAACATAGTAGTAGCAGACATGAAAGATAGGTACGGAGGAAGAGGTCTTTTGCACGTGACCCTCCTGGGTATCTAAAATCCAAAGGAGAAGCGAAGCGAACTTCTAATTGCAGACTCTTCTAATTCTGTTGTCAGATGTGCTAAATGTGCATCACTCACAGCACCAATTCAGTTGTGATTGTTTGTAATAAATAGCCCTTAAACAAATTTCCTGCCTTTTATAAGTTTATCGTTGTATTAATGATACATCTTGGGGGGGGGTGTTAGTTATAAAAAACCGAGACTATACTTATTTATACAAGCTACATTGTGGTGTTTACAGAATACTGGAAATAATGTCTGCTGAAATTTTGTGAATAATAACCTCATTCTGGTTGTCTTGCTTCACTGGAATGCCAGCTTTCATAATAATTCTACTCTTTACTTATACATTCGGAGATACGTAGTGAAGTTAGGGTGCGGATTTCGAGAAAAAATATATTATGCCAGTTCTTGAAAGTTATTTTCCAGTTTTTTTTCTGAAATTCGTTCTGTGCATGTATTATACCGAGACGAAAGATGAAATGACCGTGGTTGTGACTCTTGAAAAGTAAATAATCTCCACAATAGTAGAGTTAATCTCAAAAAAAGAACGCCATTTCGTGTTGAAAATAAAACCGAAACTAAAATGTATTATTATAGAAATGAGAAGATATTTTTAACAAGCGATGAATTTTGGAATTAAAAATATATACTGTTTTAGAAACACATATCGACCAATCGAAACGTTGAGTTTTTTGTTTTATTAACAGTATTGCTCCATTGTTTCATTATAGAAGAGCTACATAATAGTAGTGTGTGCTAGTGGTCTTTAATTTAGCACTGAAAGACAAGAGGGAAGGCAACTAGTAATCATTAACTACCGTCAACTCTTAAGCTATTCTGTGTCACGCAGGCGCGTAAATGTTTGTACACTTTCAATGGTTTTTATATTTATTACTGACATTCCTGGATGAGCCCCTTTCAGATGCGGGCCCCAATGCCAACACAGCATTGGTGCAGTTACGGCACCGATTGGACCAAAATATGACTACGTGATTTAATAATAACATGAGAACAGAAGATGATATATGATGTACCAGGGAACAAAAACTATAAGCAGTCGTTACTCAATGTGTAAATACAGAACAAAGAAGCTGCAAATTGAATTGTACCGTTGAGCCTGCAGGTTCGATCCTCGAAATCTCAAAAACTAATAAACAGTCGGTAGCTGATGTGAATTGTACCCCTCTTTTCTACCAAAGCTATCGGTATATCACAAAAATATTTTTATTTATAATAAATCTATTAATGTGTGACAAATGTATTTTGTTTTCAATACTAAGACTATCGGTTTGTGACAGAGAAGTTTTATATTCTTTGGTAAAACCATCGGTACGATACAAAGTTTTTTTTTATTCTCGTTAGTAAAGTTAATAGTATGATACAAAGGTATTTTACCTTCTCTAGTAAAGCTATCGGTATACAACAAAGGTGTATTATCCTCTATAGTAAAGCCATCGGTATACAACAAAGGTGTTTTTACCCTCTCTAGTAAAGCTAACGGTATGATACAAAGGTTTTTTTTAATCCTCTTTATTGAAGTTAATGGTATGATACAAAGATGTTTTACCTTCTCTAGTAAAGTTAACGGTATGCTACAGACGTGTTTTACCCTGTCGTGTAAGGTTATTATACATCAGCTGAATAATTCAGTGACAACGACTAAGGCATTTCATTCATGTCATGAAAATCTCTTCAGGAAATACATGTAACTACTATCCTTTCTAAGTTGTCCCATTTTTTATACTGTATTTCAGAGAAGCATTCTTAGCTTGAAAACTACGTCACCAGAGAAAATTCAGGCTGTTTAAATAAGAATACGTAGATCCTGTAGGAATATACGTGTATATTACAACCAGATACACCATGTGTATCCCCAGGTGGAAGAGCTGTAATTCATGGAACTTACAAAGCTATAATCAGGGGTTAGACCCCCCTCAGTGGACACAAAAGATGGCCTGATGTGGCTTCGATATAAGAAAAGCACATACATAAATACATCACGTGTTTCAATGGTTTGTCTTTGAAACTTCGCGCAAGATTATTACAGGCTTATTTTTCCTACGATTAGACATCGGTAAGTTAAAAGTGATAAAACCAGAAGGAAAACAGCTAATTAACACTGACAAATGTTGGACTACTCTTTTACTAACAAAAAAAGGATTGAACGTTAAATAACACGTCCCTGGTGCTGAAAGAGCGAGCATGAGGTGAAGGAATTCGAATTCGCGACTAGCAGATAGGGAATCGAGCCCTTGTGTTAACAGATGTTTTATAGTTGTAAGCAGTTACCCCCAAGAATAATGTTAACGTATAATAAAGAACTGAACGTTAGAAATGCATTCCTGTTCGGTTAACAGTAATATTACATTTAGACGGCCGGACTTGGCCTGGTGGCTAGAGTGTACAACCAGCACTGTAAGAAATTGTGTTCGACATCTATGGTCGACACGTAGCTCAAATAGCCCATTGTGTAGATTACCGCTTAAGTTCAAACACGTTTATTATATCATAGTGTTAAGGATTATATACCAGTAATTATAAATATAATATTGTTCTCTTTATTTCACAAGAAATTATGATATTAAATGTTAATCTGGTACTGACTGTTACCTTTTCTCTGTGGCTTGCGACTTAGCCCTTAATTCATTCACCTGTGTTCTACTTCGTTCTTTATATAATAT
The DNA here is from genome assembly GCF_004210375.1 of Tachypleus tridentatus. Classification (NCBI taxonomy): domain Eukaryota; kingdom Metazoa; phylum Arthropoda; class Merostomata; order Xiphosura; family Limulidae; genus Tachypleus; species Tachypleus tridentatus. The sequence goes on along the minus strand of NC_134837.1, from coordinate 250,743,336 downwards.
TTTATGAAGTAACAATAATTTCATACTGGCGAAGAAAATTTCTTGTTAAAACGTTATTTTTATATCAGCTGGTCATTCTTATACTTCAGCCAATATCTGAGGCTTTTCGATTCTGCCAAATGTTTTACTCATTGGTAAAATAGTAGCCCAAGAATTGGCGGTGGGCAATCTTGACTACCTGCCTTCCCTCTAATCTAAAATGTCACGTAATATCTCAGACCTACTATAGAAACGTGCTAAAATTTCTGAGTGTGTTGGTGTTTGTTTGTTTGTTTTTTGAATTTCGCATAAAGCTACTCGAGGGCTATCTGTGCTAGCCGTCCCTAATTTAGCAGTGTAAGACTAGAGGGAAGGCAACTAGTCATCACCACCCACCGCCAACTCTTGGGCTACTCTTTTACCAACGAATAGTGAGACTGACCGTCACATTATAACGCCCCCACGGCTGGGAGGGCGAGCATGTTTGGCGCGACGGGGATGCGAACCCGCGATCCCCAGATTACGAGTCGCACGCCTTAACACACTTGGCCATGCCGGGCCATTCTGAGAGTGTTTCGAGTTCCAGATCTGTGAAGAAAATGTACTAAAGTTTGATGAAATTGTTTCAGATCGTAGATTTGTAATTACAAGAACGTACTAAAGTTGGTAACTACTGTAATAACCGAGTTGTGTCATGCGTCTTGTGGATTTTAGTTTCATTATAGCTTTTAGGCTTGAGTTACCTCCGAGCGGTCGACTCCTAATCTGAGAGTCGCGGGTTGGAAAGCCCGTCACCGAAGTTGCTCGCCCTTTCAGCCGTGGGGGCGTTATAAAGTTACAGTCAATCCTCCTATTCGTTGGTAAAAGAGTAGCCTAAGAGTTAACGCTGGGTGGTGATGACTAACTGCCTTCTCTCTGGTCTTACACTGCTAAATTAGGGACGGCTAGCGCAGATAGCCCTCATGAAACTTCACGCAAAATAAAAAAAACAACAACTAAAACAAACATTAGCGTAAGTCAGTTGTGGAACGTTGCCCTTCATGCTCGCTCAGTTGGGGTCATTAATTTCTGAGGACCGTTCCCACCCCCAGGTAACGGCTTTCACCTAGAAGACTCGTTGTGTCTGGCTGTTATTTCGGAGATCAAAATTACTGAACAAGTCGACAGTGAACCATGGGAGATCGGAGCCACTGACGTGAGCTGTCTGAACATAAATCATAAGTCAGATAAACACAGAGGTGCAAGAGATAAAAATTAATTATCATTGATCATACATTAATTGATCAAATAACACACCATTTGAGTTATATCTGAAAGATTTGTTTAATATTTATATTCTAACCAATCGTATTGTCGAAACAAATATTTAGTTTGCTGACTGTATAATAGTAACCAATCGTGTGATCGAAGATAACTGTATTGTTTACACAATAGTAACCAATTGTGTGGTTGAAGACAAATATCTTGTTTATTGTTTACATAATAGTAACTAATCATGTGATCTAAGACAAATTTATACTATCTATATAAACAATTTACATGCTACAACACCTTATGCTTAAGTAATCCAAAAAGTAATTATAGGTCAGTTTTTAACCATGCACAACCGACGAGACACTATCAGATGGTTTCTTGAGGCCAACTCGTGTGAGGTCGCTAGTAAACAATTCTGGCTCTGAGAGGAGGGGAGGTTTTCTTTGGCCCATTTGGCTAATTTTGATCGATGGCTAAAACCAGTAAAACTCATTTACTGTATTATTATTTCATACAAAAAAAACCACAACAAAACAATAACAAGACGAGTTTGTGAGAATACTATGGAACAACACTGTGAGATTCCCATGTTGTGCTTCTAATTCGGCTTTTATTGTTGCTGTTTTTTCAATATCTTACAGTTTTCTTATTTTTAAAAATAATGTGTTAAATATATTTTCTTGAATATAATTGCCACTGATGATGACAGAGCTAAGAACTCTGATCCACAATAACTCTTGGCCAAACCTAAACGAACTTACCAAACGAATCGAGCAAATAACTGTATTTATAAATTAAACAGAATGATAGACAATTTTCTTCACATTTTCTTTGGAGTAACCCTCTCTCTCTAACCATCGGGTTTCGACGCCCGTATTGGGCACAGCGTAGATAAACTCATTGTGCAACTTTATGCTTAACAAAGAACAAACAAACAATTTCTGAAGAGTTGATACGTAAGTCTCACGTGTTTTCTTTTATTGAATACAGATGGTGGTCAGACGTAACTAACTGATCATTTGTTTCTTTTGAGTGCGTTATATTTACAAAATATATATTTTTATCCTTATGTAATAGTTATCTCAGATTTATCCTACCTCTAAATTTGTCAACGTGGTTTGATTGAGCTGTTGAACCTTGCAATATTTACAAGGGAAGATAAATTTGTGGTTAATCAGCAAAGATTATGGCACTGATAAAATCTGTCGGGACTGGGATGTCAAATTAGGTGTGGCATTTTCGACCCCAGCTATCAGGAGTCGTCATTGTTTCTCGGTATTTGACGATTGTGTCCTATATTTTCAGAATTTAATTTTTGTTCCCACTTACGGTAAGACTGTGATAACTGAACGCCAGCCTTTGTTATTTCAGAGGATATGTGATTGGCATATTTTTCTCTATTTTCACTCATAAGCTCTTAGAATTGCTAATGTAGTCTTCTCCATTGACGCTGTGATTACCTGACTCAGTGGCACTCCTGATGAAAGGAACTCGGCACGGCCAGGTGATTAAGGCACTCGACTCATAATATGAAGGTCGCGGGTTCGAATCCCTGTCACATGTTCGCCCTTTCAGCCGTGGGGGTGATATAATGTGACGGTCAAATCCACTATTCGTTGGTAAAAGAGTAGCCCAAGAGTTGGCGGTGGGTGGTGATGACTAGCTTCCTTCCTTTTAGTCTTACACTGCTAAATTAGGGACGGCTAGTGCAGATAGCCCTCGTGTAGCTTTGCGCGAAATTCAAAACAAACAAACAAACAATCGTGACAAAACTGTTTTCCTACAGGGCAGTCAGTTAGGCCTACAAACTAGTGGTTTGGAGAATGTGGAACTGCGGTATATATTGGTCTGTCTGTGATCTTCAAGTGGGATCAGTCACAGGCGTACAAGCAAAACACAGTTACAATAATACAAAGCCAAGGCGAGTGTTTCGTTGTGTATGTCGATAAAACAAAATAAAGACTATCAACTTGGTGTGTACCCCTTGCAAGTTAAAGTAAACTCTTAGACTTGAAGTGAAAACTAACATTTAGCGAAGATTAAAATCCTAAAGCCATTGAATTTATTTTACCGCCTAAGTCAAAGCTAAAGTTAATGTTTAAACTAGGTCAAATGCTAGCGGCTGTTGTTTGCTATTAATCACAAAGCTACACAAAGGGCTACCTGTGCTTTGCCCACGTCGGATATCGAAACCCGTTTTCTAGTAGTATAAGTTTGCAGACATATCGCTCTGCCACTTGGGAGGGTGGGGGCAAACTCTAGCCAACCTGTAGGTCAAACTTACTTAAACAAACTCCAAGTACATAAATTTCTGTCTTTAATTTAAGCCATACTTCCCTGCCCGAGTTGCCCTGCTGGGTCAGCAGTAACTTTACGGATTTTCAACGCTAAAAGTTGTTTTGATTCTCTGTGGCAACAGGTGCAGATTGTCCATTGCGTAGCGTCGAGCCAGAAACGACGCTGGCACTCTGACTGAAAGAGTTAGAAACACTAACGTGGTGTAAAGTCTTTCTAGTTAAAGGAAAAGCAAGTCGACAGAATGTTTAAAAGATGTAACTTATTTAAGGCGTCGAGTATTCAATTCGTTGAAAGGAAAGACAGCATTATAATCCTGGATGCTACGTGCTATATTTCGTGCAAGAAAATGAACTTTCAGCCAACCAGTGAACCCCCACCTTGTATTTTGTCGAAACTAGGAAAATCAAAATTAGTACTTGACCGAAGCTATGTGAACAAGTTAATAAAATTGAAAAAAAAACAATATACAATAATTAAAAAAAATGTTTTAATTAAAGATATAGTAGGCTATAACTAAAGAGGTGGTAAGCCAACTTTTTAGATGTACAAGACAGGTTCATGTAGCATGCCCATAACGTTGACCTCACAATAGAACAAGCTTGTTTATAATATTTTAACTAAAGAGGTAGTAGGCCCATAACGTCGACCTAACAATAGAACAAACTTGTTTATAATACATATCTTTCTCAGTCTAATTCACATCTTAACACTTGTGTTTTTTATGAACTTAATGATACAAATAGAATCTAGACTAGTACTGTGTTTGTCGTGTCTCAGTCGATCCTGACGAGTCCTGGTTTCGGGCGAAAACCCTCGTCGGCGCAGCTACAGTGGATGTTGTGTTTGACACATTGTTATACATTCTTGTTTACTTTCACTAATAGTCTCTTAGGGTTATTAATGAAGTTTGCTAATTTGTGATACAGTGAAAACGAACAAACATTATCGCGTTATTAATCTGTAAACTAATTCTGATAAACATTCAGAGAATGTGCACCTACTTAGTTCACTTTACATCAATACAGTTGCTGTTTATACAGTTTACTTAATAATATAAACAGCGTTTACTGTGTTTTGTCGTATCCCAGCCGCTCTGATGAGCTCTGGTATTAGGAAAAAGGCTTCGTTGCTGATGAATATAGCAGATATAGTGTAGTTAACATACTACTATACATCCTTTTTGCTTTTACAGTTAGTGTAAGTAGTGTAGTATGTAGCATTATCTAAATGTAATTAATATACATTTTTTATCAGTTATCATTTAATTTAGCAATTACTAATCTCCTGGCGTTTTTAAGTGACTTGTGATAGATGTTTAATGTTGTGACATGCAGGATTCAGGATTTAATCCTGGGTCTTCCCGCCAGAAAGACAGGTATGTTTTGTCTACTTGTCCAGTTCCCGGTTCGTTTTCATTCTAAATTAAACTTTTTATGAAAGTAGCATTACTCGGTTTAAAAAAAAGAAAGTAGTGAACGTGATTTTATTCTTTTTAAGAAACGAGCGTCAAATAAATTTATTTAAGAGGCGAGAAACTACAGACGAAGAGCCCATGCGAATAACTTGTACAAACACCGTCTTTTTAAATAGAGACCCAGATGAAAAAATGTTAAGTCTACGTACTTAGAACGTTATTCGGGATTAAGTTATCTGCGGTAGACACAGTAGATGTCTCAATGTGGCTTTAAAAAGCAATATTCAATACAGCATTCAACGCACTCTATATGACATTCCCGCTTCAAAATAATACAATGCTAGTTTATCTGCAGAAGAAATTATATAAACGACAAAAACAAACAAAAGGCTCAGCATTGCCAGGTGGGTTAAGGCGTTCGACTCGTAATCTGAGGGTCGCGGTTCGAATCCCTGCCCCACCAAACATGTTTACCCTTTCAGCCGTGGTGGCGTTATAATGTGACGGCCAATCTCATTATTCTTTGGTAAAAGAGTAGCCCAAGAGTTGGCTATGCGTGGTGATGACTAGCTGCTTTCCCTCTAGTCTTACACTGCTTAATTAGGGACGGCTAGCGTAGATAACCCTCGTGTAACTTTGAGCGGAATTAGAAACAAACAAACAAACAAAAATAAATCATAGAGGACCGAAACTTTATTGTATATTTATTTAGAATGTAATAGATGGGTTTAATTTGAGCTGCATTTGGCTGGAGTAGTCAATAGAACAGTATTTTATGTTCGAAGTATTGTTTGCTTGTTTGTTTAGTTAAACAATGGAGTTTCGATGTTACTTTTATAAGACATCCACGTATATTAGTTTACCACGTTCAGTACACAAGTCGGAGAAACATCATAATTTTTAAAACGCGCGCACACATACTGAACAAAACTATTGCAGATTAAAATGCTAAATTTCGGGTTTCTCTTCGTACATACAGTTTCTTGTACCATAAGTATGTACGGTTATAGTGGATACAAGTATGTACAGTTATAATGAACACAAATATGTGCAGTTGTAGTGGGCACAAGTATGTAAAGTTATAGTGGACATAACCAGGACTCCCACGGGGGGACAGCGGTAAGTCTACAGATTTACAACGTGAAAATCAGGGATTTGATTCCCTTGGTGGACGTAGCAAATAATCTGACGTAGCTTTGCCATAAAATACAAACACAACGGGGAAAACAGTTTATTTTTATTTTTTAGTTTGAGAAGTTTCAGCATAAAAGTACAACCGAAGTTAAAAATAATACTAAAAAAAGCTGGTATCTAGAGCACCGAGGTTAAAAATAATACTAACAAAGCTGGTATCTAGAGCACCGAGGTTAATAGTAATGCTAACAAAGCTGGTATCTAGAGCACCGAGGTTAATAATAATACTAACAAAGCTGGTATCTGGAGCACCGAGGTTAAAAATAATACTAACAAAGCTGGTATCTAGAGCACCGAGGTTAAAATAATACTAACAAAGCTGGTATCTAGAGCACCGAGGTTAAAAATAATACTAACAAAGCTGGTATCTAGAGCACCGAGGTTAATAATAATACTAACAAAGCTGGTATCTAGAGCACCGAGGTTAAAAATAATACTAACAAAGCTGGTATCTGGAGCACCGAGGTTAACAATAATACTAAAAAAGCAGGTATCTAGAGCACCAAGGTTAAAAATAATACTAAAAAAGCTGGTATCTAGAGCGCCAAGGTTAAAAATAATACTAAAAAAGCTGGTATCTGGAGCACCGAAGTTAACAATAATACTAAAAATGCTGGTATCTGAAGCACCGAGGTTAAAAATAATACTAACAAAGCTGGTATCTAGAGCACCGAGGTTAATAATAATACTAACAAAGCTGGTATCTAGAGCACCGAGGTTAAAAATAATACTAACAAAGCTGGTATCTGGAGCACCGAGGTTAAAAATAATACTAACAAAGCTGGTATCTGGAGCACCGAGGTTAATAATAATACTAAAAAAGCAGGTATCTAGAGCACCAAGGTTAAAAATAATACTAAAAAAGCTGGTATCTAGAGCGCCAAGGTTAAAAATAATACTAAAAAAGCTGGTATCTGGAGCACCGAAGTTAACAATAATACTAAAAAAGCTGGTATCTGGAGCACCGAGGTTAACAATAACACGAATAGGTTGGTGGTATCTGGTGGTCCGATCATTCTGGAAGAGCCTGCAATAGTAATTTTTAAAATTTCTTTTAACTTCGAAACAATAAATATTAATTAAACGGCCCGGCTGAGGCGCTCGACTCGTAATCTGAGATCGTGGGTTCGAATCCCTGTCTCGCTAAACATGCTCGCCCTTTCAGCCGTGGGTCATTATAATCCCACTACTCATTGGTAAAAGAGTAGCCCAAGGTAGGTGGTGGTGACTAGCTGCCTTCCCTCTAGTCTCACACTGCTAAAGTATGGACGGCTAGCCCAGATAACCCTCGTGTAGGTTTAAGCAAAATTCAACAAAGAAGCAAATAATTAATTAACCAGAGAACCTGCATCGGTATGTATTCAATACGTACCAATCGTTTAGAGGCCAGTTTGATGATCTTACAAAGAAAATGAAATTTCACGCTAAAGCTGAAACCGGATATATATTGGATTAGGTTTGATACTGTTGGACATGTAATAGATTTAGTGTCACTTTGTTTAATTGTTTTTGCAAATAAATTGATAAAAAATAAAAGACAGAGAAAAAATAAAAACTGCATCTTTTGTTGGGTTGCTATCGCCAGAAACGTTTTTCTTTGTATGTGTGGTACAAAACTACAAAAGAGAATAGGATGGGCCAGGCACCCACCTGGCACTGGGCCTGATTTGAACATAACATAATTTAGATGTTGGGCTAGCAGACAACTTACAATAGAAAGAAAAAGTTTTGTGTTCTAAATATCTCTTTGTGTCATGTCTTTTAAGCTGTCGTCTCTCCCAACTTGTGCTATAACCATGACAAGGATGAAGGCGACTGAGAGGAAGAGAACCGGTGGTTTATGGCGAAACGCTGTACGGTTCCTTAATTTTCAGGAGCCAATTAAGTTCAGGAAACGATTCCCTACCGAGCTTATGCGGATTTCAGCTACTTTTCTCTGGAATAAAGCCTCGTAAATTTTCTGTTTGTCTAAAGACGGAATAATTACATGTCATTTTTTGGAGCCTAGAACAAAAGCCCATTTATGAACTAAATACTGGTGTAAATCGTGTTGGTGGACACAGACAACTAAATGAATACCTTGCTGTTCGCCTCTGTAAAGATGCGAAAAAATAACAAAAGCTGTTCATTTCAATCTTCCCGAGGGCACAACTGCAAGTAATGCTCAGGCTGCTGTAGGTATGCAGGGACTGTTCCGTTATGTACGCGGCTAATAGAAGAACAATAAACAAACATGAACAATCAGAACATGGACAGAGAAAACTATTTTTATTATAGTAGTTTCCCCTTATGTTCATAACAAAGAAATATAAGAAGAAAAATTATTTGCTGTTGCTTTAAGAATGAAAACAAACAAACAAAAGTTCTGGAAAAGTGAGACAAAAATGAACACTCACCAACGACATACGAAATACGAAACATAATAAAGAACTGAATTAAACGGCTCATAATATACATGGGAAACAAGGAAAGGGAGCTTTGAGTGTGTGTGTTTCATTGCTAAGCCACATCGGGTTATCTGCTGTGTTCACCGAAGGGAATCGAGCACCTGATTTTAGCGTTGTAAATCCGAAGACTTACCTCTGATCCGACAAAGGAATGAAGAGAGCTAACCTGGACGAAAGATAATAAAGTAATTTTAAAAGAAACAAATTATATGGCTGATCATATACATAAGAAACAAGGGAAGAGAGCTAATAAGGATACGTAATAAACTGAAGCTGAAGGTTTTATTAAATACTAAACAAACGGATCTTTCCAGTAAATTAACCGCGAAAATTGTGGACTTACATATACATATTGGTGAAGCTAGTAGACACTTCAAACTTATAAAAAACCGACTTAACTATGAAATAAAATATCAAAAGATAAAAATATTGTTTAAAAAGAAATAGGTACATACAAAAACGTTCATCGGTGGAACAGTGGTAAGTTTTAGGATTTATAACGCTGAGATCAGACGTTCGATTCCCGTCGGTAGACACGGCAGATAGCCTGATGTGGCTTTGCTAAAACAAAACACCCTCACCCTCCCGGTTGTTCCCTGCTTGTACAGCGGTAAAGTCTACGGATTTGCAACGCTAAAATCAGGGGTTCGATTCCCCTCAGTGGACACGGCAGATAACCCGATGTGGCTTTGCTATAACAAAACACAGACACGCGAAAAAGAAGAAATTAAGGTAGCATTATTAATAAGAACACAACTATTATAAGTATTCATGAAGGATTTATTATCCTTTATCCTTATTGTGTGTCTTCTATTTAACCAATTCAGAAACTAACGTAGCAGAAAAAGTGAAACGTCTTGATACAAAATACTTATTTTTCAATTGTATATAAAAACAATGAAACGTTTTCAGAAGTACCGGGTTTCCCTCGTCAAACGCAATGAAGAGGACGCTGCAGAATTCACTCAACAACTTGAGGAAGTGGTTCTATAGGGTTTGACTCCTGAATAATGCACAACATTGACCGGAAAATGTTCTACTTAGATCCTGATCATTGACTGTTCAATACAGTTACAAAATATTTAACTTCGTTTTTCTTTAAATTGGTGTGATGTGTCGCTGTCTTCTAAGTTATTAATCACTATTAGGTAAAACATAACAAAATTAATTATATTTGCATATTCTCTGGCCTTATCTTTGTATTTGGTGTTTTACAGAAAAAAAAAGGGTTATCAGACATTTATTTAATATATATGTGTCCTCAGATATTAAACTTTACATTAATTAATACTGCATGTAGAATGACATTTACACTTTTGAATACTCGAATTATAAACATCAGAACAAATATAAATCATATATCCTCAAGTCTACTGGGTACCTTTTTTCTTTAACTCAGTAAGTTGTTCATTAAGAACCGAATTAAAAAGAAAAAGTTTGTTTATAATTAAGCACAAGGCTGCGCAATGAACTATCTGTTCTCTTCCAGCCGTGGGTATCGAAACTCTGTTTCTAGTGTTAAGTCCACAGACATGCCGCTGTGCCACTGTGGGGTTAAAGAAGAAGCAATGTTGTAAATGGCATACAGTGTTTGGAATAAAGATGTCTGAGTTGACACTGAGTTGTTTATATATATATATATAGTTCATCCGGTAGCAAAGGAGTTAGTATGAGTAATTCTGAATGGGGCATAAAATATATGCGTAACATAAGCAATAAAATCGAGTTTGTTTCTTTCTACTCAAAAGTAGTTTGCTGTTGAAACTTTGTTAACTTTTCCTAATTGTTTGATAAAATATAAGGAAGGCAGTCTTTTTTTTTTCATTTCGATTGTGGTAAAGACACAATGCATATAGTGAACCAGAAATCTGTCATCAACACATTCTGTATCAGAGATCTGTCATCAACACATTCTGTATCAGAAATCTGTCATCAACACATTCTGTATCAGAGATCTGTTCGGTTATTTATTACTTTAGCTCTTCATATTGAAAGTTGAATATGTTTTGAATGTGATCTGAACCCATAATGGGTGTTTATCAAGAAATCTATATGTTCGAACTGGGCTCAGAACGACTTTATTAGATAGAAATAGAGAAAGAGCTGCCAGAATGTAGTCTCTTAAAATAAATTTTTCTTCAGTTATGAAACGTCGTAAGTTTAGTGTTTGTCTGAAGACGTAGTATCTACGTGAAACGTTTCTTACACTAGATCAAAAGCAAAACTAAATGCTGGTATCTTGTCAGTTGATTGAGATAACGAACGCAATGATTTTGCAAAGATGCCATAGTTTATATTAGGATTGCGTTTCTGGATGTGTTGCACATGTGGTGATGCAAAATGAAAAGTAATTCTAAACTTCTGATTGATGAAGTGCAACATATATTAAAGCCCAAGTAGAAATGAAAGAAATGCATTTAGTAATTTGTATCACTTACAAATGTATTCAGTAAGTTGTATAACCTACAAATTCATTTACTAATTTGTATAACTTACAAATGTATTCAGTAAGTTGTATAACCTACAAATTCATTTAGTAATTTGTATCACCTACAAATGTATTCAATAAGTTTTACCTAGAAATGCATTCAGTAAGTTGTATAACCTAGAAATGTATTCAGTAAGTCGTATAATCCAAAATGTATTCAGTAAGTTGTATAACCTAGAAATGCATTCAGTAAGTTGTATAACCTACAAATGTGTGTATATGTAGATATATATATAGCAAAATAATGCTAATTTCAAGAGGTAAGTTTATTTAGTTTATTTACCCCCCAAATTGTATTACCTTATTTTCTTATTTTTATTTTTCAATGAATTTTTTTTCTTCTTTAACCTGGAAAGCAGTCACCTTCCCACAGCTGTCTGGGACGTTGTGGGCTTGAGCACCCATATCTCTCTCTAATCTCTATTCCTATATCTATTATTTTAATGTGAGACTGGCGAATGGAGGTTAAGCCGTGATGACGAAAAACCCACTTGAAGTAAAAATGTACTTCAGGATGGCTGGTATGGGTATTAACACTTTTACTAATAAAGCAGAGAACAACGTTTCGACCTTCTTAGGTCATCTTCAGGTTAACAAGAGCAGAATTTGCAACTGACCGTTGCCGGGCATATGGCTTAGAGAGAGGAGTGTAAACGGGTACGAAGTTGTAGTGGGCGCTGCAATTGAACGTTAGGTTATTAATTGATTTGGTTTGTTTTGAATTTTGCACAAAGCTAATAGAGGGCTATCTGCGATAGCCGTTCCTAACTCAGCAGTGTAAGACTAGAGAGAAGGCAACTAGTCATCACCACCCGCTGCCAACTCTTGTGCTACACTTTTATCAACGAATAGTGGGATTGACTGTCACATTATAACGCCCCCATGGCTGAACGGGCGAGTATGTTCGGTGTGAAGGGGATTCAAACCCGCGTCCCTCAGATTATGAGTCGAGTGCTTTAACCACCTGGCCATGCCGGGCCTGTTAATTGGTATAGTATCAAGGTGTTTCTTCATATTGGTTTAATTCTGATTTGAGCTACTGCGTAAGTAGGGCTTTTTGATTTTGTGTTTGTTTATATTTTTTCCCTGGTTAGTATCTGGATGTTTTCTATGGTTGTGTTGTGTTTATTTGACTTGCAGTGTTCAAAAACGTGTGAAAGTCTTTTTTTTTTGTTCTTTGAATCTGGTTTCCATTTTTCTGTTTTTTTCTCCAATATAGAAGTTGTAGCAGTTGTTTCATTTTATTTTATAAATAATGTCGGTGTTGTGTTTGTCAGTGTAGTTTTTACATAGTGGAGTCTTTAGTTTAGTATCTAGTTTTTAAAAAATTTGGTTTTATTGGAATATTGTGTTTTATTGTAAGTTTTTCCAAATGTTGGTTATTTTTTCGCTGATGTCGGGAACATATGATACGCAGCAGTATAAGGTTTTGTAGTTTGTTGTATCTTGGGATTTGTTATTATTTGTTTGTTGTTGATCTAGGTTTGGGCGTATAATATTTCCACGGTTTTTGAGAAAATTTGTTGATGTTGATGAAGTAGTGTTTTATTTTGTCTAATTTATCGTTAATTTTATCTGTTGAGCATAATTTTGTAGTTGTGTTTATTTGGTTTCTTAATAAGTTGAGTTTTTGTTTTGTTTGATGTGTTGAGTCCCAGGGAATGTATAGTTCAGTATAGGTGATTTTTCTGTGGATTTCTGTTTTGAATTATAGATCGATTATTGTGATGTTGAGATTGAGAAATGCTATTTGGTTAGTTTTTCTCGTTCACAGGTGAACTTAATGTTAGGGTGTATGGAGTTAACATAGTTGAAAAAAAAACTAAGTGTGTGTTCTATAGATGTGAATCCAGCAATTTTATCAACAATATATTTGTACCAGTATAGTGGTGGGTGTAAGGCTGAATTGATCGCTTGAGATTCAGTCTGACATAAAAATATTGGCTAGAACTGGTGACACAAGAGTCTCCAAACTTAGCCCATTTTGGTAGTTTTCGTCATTAAAAAAAGTTACTTTTGGTTAATTCTATAATGGTTTTTAACTGGTTGCTGGAGATGTGTAAATCGGAATGGAGGTTAAGCTTGATAGAGGGTGTATCCCCCGCAATGTGGGTCCTACTTTCACAGTCACCTCCAAAACCTATGATACATTTTATATCCCACATTATGGCTTGCAACCTGGGATCCTTTCAATTAGAGCACCAATTTAGTTTATTTTTGATTTGGCTTGTTTTTGGTTATAACAAACTAATGTATTTAGTCAGAGGTTTGGATTAGCTGTTTTTAACACAGTTCTTTCTTTTGATTTGTTTTAATTCACTTAACTCTATCGGTATTAATATTCTCTAAATAAATAAATATATATATATATAAATGTATACACACAAATTAAAAGGTCAACTGGAATACTAACTGGTTTCATCAAATGGTGTCAAAGTATTAGAAAAACAAATTAACAAGCCCATTAATGCTGCTTTGCTTTGTAACAGATTTAATATTATATATTTCTTTTAATATCTATGTTTGTTTCAGTTTAATATATATTTAGAAACTTATTAACTTATATTGTTAAATGTGTATTGCAAAAATCCCGCCTATTCTCTAAATTTGTAGAAGATTTTCGAGTGTGATAAAAAACAATATACGTTTTAAGAAAACACTAGCGTATCTTCGAATATTGTTGAACGTTTGAGAATCTCGCTCAATGAGTATAAAACGCAAGCCATCGCAAAATGCTGAGAAACAGTTTTAAAAATATTGATAGTTTGCTACAGTCTATACTATAAACGTCGGAAGCAATAATTGTGATAAACACTTATTAATCAGACAATTGCAGAGGACAATCAGACGATTTGGCGAGGAATTTTTATAGATTTCGAACATTATGAATTATGTAACTTCAGTGAAATAACTTCGGACGCTAGTATTTCTCCTGGGATGTTAGATATTTTCGTAGGGAAAAACTTGCGTGTGAAGAAGCTAGTTGGTTTCTCGTCAAGTAAAGCGTAACTATGTATCAACATAAAATTAATTCACTCATCGTGAACCGCCGACAAAATATTCAATTCCAGACCAGAGAGAAGATTTAGTATTGTTTGTAAGTCTGCATGTAAATCACTATTTTTAATAACCGTTGTTATAAATTATATTGTTGTTTCTACATTAAAATATGTTTGTGTTATGAAATAAAATTGTGTGTATCAATCTTGTTGGCAAATATCAAAAGTATGATACATATCGACATTCAATTAACTTCTAAATTCAAACTAAAAATTTCAGGCTATTTGAAATCGTGATACGTAACAATATATAAATGCAAACACACAAATTAAAAATTGAACTGGAATACAAACATGAAATATTATGAATGTTAAGAAAAAGAAAGCAAAAAGAAGATTAATGCTGCTTTGCTTGTAAGTTCAGAAGTTATTCAACAAGCGGGGAAAGTCGTGGTTTATAATGATCAGCAAAATCAATTCACGTCTGTTGTCACTTAACAGGGAAAGTTATTTCCGCTGTCACTAAACATGCGCAGAAAGTAATTTGTTTGTTCATTTTGAATTTTCGCGCGAAGGGATATATGCGCTAGCCATTCCTAAATTAGCAGTGTAAGATTAGAATAAAGGCAGTTATTCATCACCACCCACCACCAACTCTTAGGCTACTCTTTTATCAACGAATAATGGGATTGGCCGTCACATAATAACCCCCTCACGGCTGATAGGGCGAACATGTTTGGTGTGACGAGGATTCGAACCATCGACTCTAAAATTACGATTCGAGTATCCTAACCACCTGGCCATGCCGGGTCTCGTGTTAGTACTAATTATAATGCTTAATCTAATTATCTGTTTCGTGTGTGTGTGTGTGTGTGTGTGATAAGTAGCTTCAAAATCCTTTTTGGACCACCCTGTACATTATAACAAATTAGACTAAAGTTCAGTTTTTCATGCGTTATGCTCTTCCTGTTTCCGTCTACCCGATTTTAACGAACTCGAATCGACAAATGATGAAAGGAAAGCACACAATTAAGCAGCTGCTTGATCAGTGCCTGCCACATTTATTGTTGGACTAACAACAAATTCCTAATGCTGAATGCAGTTAATATAATCATTGAAAATAGAATAAGCACATTTACCAAAACACACGTGCGAGTGTTTTATTTTTATCCAAGTTGATTCAACTGGTGGCTCCATAGACCTTGTTCGGTCTCCTTACGTCGACCTACGAGGTCCTTATGAATATGTACATTAACAAGTCGCTTTTAACAGGAAACCACAAATCGAATAACTAATATAAGTGACAAATTTCAGCCGTCAAGTTTGTTTCCATCCTCTGTAGTACGCCCATTAGTGGTTGAAATGTTGTACTGTTCCCTAAGCCTGCTCCCTCTTTTATGTTGCTTAAATAATTTATGTCACATTATTGTAAAGGTATTATTAAAAGAAATGTGACATACATTTTTAAACAAAATAAAAAGGTGAATTGGCCACCACCCTCTAAAATTACCACTGTTCCATCTTGTGTAAGTCAGTCGTTGATAGGATAGTTTTTTTTTTATTAAGATACATTGGAAAGAATTAAATATGATAGTTTTGCATGCGTCTATGGGGTCCGATTTTTACAATAGTAAGAGGAAAAAGGACATCACAGTTTTCCAATGTACTGTACATTGATGCTATAGGGTTTGTGACTCATGAAATACACTATTTATTTAAATAAGTCTTACCTTCTGCTATATCATACGTTAACCTCTTTTATTCTTATGTATATGTATGGTTAAAAGTATTAAATTATTAACGAACAACGTTAATTTGTAAACAATTAGAAATACCTTGGTAATCCACTAAAGAAATTTACTGGTACACCATTGTTGTGAAAGGGCATTCATTAGGTAGGGGCATTGTTATGTTCACGGTACACCATTGTTGTGAAAGGGCATTCATGAGGTAGGGGCATTGTTATGTTCACGGTACATCATTGTTGTGAAAGGGCATTCATGAGGTAGGGGCATTGTTATGTTCACCTTTCAGGGAAAAAAACAAGCTTCAGATTCTTTGTTTAGTAAACATACAAATGCACGTGTTTATATGTCTTTATGTAGATTTAAACATATAATTGTACATTAATGAAAAGTTGCATAATTCATTTAATAAAGACAAGATTGTTTGAGTGGTAATTATCATACCGAGAGAAGCGTTTCCAAACGTTGCTTTCTTTAGGAGTAGCGGTGTCACGAGTGTATAAAATATTAATAATTTTCACAAGAAAAATAAATCAATTTAAATCATTATTGAAACAGTAGTGTGTTTGTGTCATTAGTACATCTCTCACACGAGTGTCTGCTGTTCTGGGCGTTATAATTAAGACAACGGTCTAGTTGTGCCATCAGTTTTATATACCTTGTAAGAATCGAGATTCTAGTGTATGATAGCTGGCCACAATAAAGTCCAAACCCGTTTGACCCTTGAAAATAGTTTTCTTTTCAGCTTCACAAAACAATTATCCAAACAATTATTCATACCACTAACAGTTGCCGTTCACTATTGTCATACATTTGGGGTAAGACTTTGGTATAGATATAAGACAGGTAAGAAATGTGAATTTCAGAGGGATAACAAAACGTGTGATGGGGAAAAGTATGAAAAACTTCACTTTTTTTCTGAAAGCATTAACTTTCGTTGAGGCTGGTCAGTTGTTTTGCACAAATATACCAAACTGGCCTTCTGTTTTCTCCTCACAACAGGTTCAGAAACTCAATTTTTAGCATCGTAAGTCTTGAAACTCGCCCCTGAAGCACTAAAGAACAATTCAGTTAGATATGTAATATGTAAATCTATAGTCTGATCAGTGGAAACAACGAAGAAAATACGTGATAGAATTTCCAAATATTTCCAACACTTAATCTGTTATGGCCCGGTATGGCCAAGCGTGTTAAGGCGTGCGACTCGTAATCCGAGGGTCGCGCCAAACATGCTCGTCCTTTCAGCCGTGGGGGCGTTATAAAGTCACGGTCAATCCCACTGTTCGTTGGTAACAGAGTAGCCCAAGAGTTGGCGGTGGGTGGCGATGACTAGCTGCCTTCCTTCTAGTCTTGCACTGCTAAATTAGGGACGGCTAGCACAGATAGCCCTCGAGTAGCTTTGTGCGAAATTCAAAAACAAACAAACTTAATCTGTTTGGGCGATATAAAACACTTAAATGTTGGACAGAAATGTTTAATATATATACATATTCGTACAATCACAGAAACGGTACAAATTTGTTTGTTTAGCTGGTTTATAGGGGTTTAACAGTGTAAGTCCGTAAACTTACCGCTATCTCATCAGGACGATAACACTTCAAGCAACGAGATAAACAAACAAATAAAGTTTGATTATTACGTTATTTGTTTATACTGTTCTTAAATTAAACCCTTCATCTGCACATCTTAGTGGTGACTTATTAATGAAATCTTACATCCACTTCAAGAGAAACACGGAGTTTTATTAAAGAAAGATACATGAACATATCTCGCTGTAACCCTTGACAACAAACATGGATACATTCAACCGATCATTATGACTTTCTAAAAAAATGATCCGTGTTATAATAATAATAATATTGTCTACTTGACTGGAGGAGAAGTAGCTAGTCAACAGCACTCACCGCCAACTTTTGGGTTATTCTTATGCATCCGAACAGCCACTCTTATAACGCACCTGCCGTCCCAAATTTCTTTTTTAACAGCTGCAGGATGCGAACCATCACTTTTTAAGTTCACGGTCTGAAAACGCTAACTTGTAAGTCACGGCTGATTTTACTTTAAACTATACATAACGATCTCATTGCGTTCAAACATTATTTGTGACTCTTGTCGTAAGGTCTTCAACCTTTATTTATTTTTCGCGCAAAAATGTTTCAAATAAATTCTTTAACTTCTAAAGTTAGCCACTCAAGAATCTATTTACGAATTTCTTATTATTTCACTAACACACGTACTATAAAGCTATAATTTTAATGAACAAGACTAATTGAAAACAATTTATAAAGGAGAAAAAAATATGCGTAATTAATTTAACTGTTTTTCAGACTTTGCACACTATATCGACACCTCGTGGGAAGTTTACAAATCTATATACAAATATTCACTCTTCATCATAACCCCACAAAGAAACTCCAGGTTTTATTGTTTGTAAAGAAGCACCCGGGTGTGCTAACTAAACATGTACAGTTGTTTTTTTGCGCAATGAAAATACGTTTTTATATGCAATAAAAACAACTTTTTTCAGTGTCAGGGTGGGCGACCACTGATAATGTTTTAGTTTTTCTTCGGTGTGGCCTGAAGCATGCATCATCCGAATTCCTGAAAATGTAGCTTCGTCAAAGCGTGACTTACAGTAAACCTGGGAACGTATGGTACTCAAAATAAAGCGTGACAAGAGAGGGCACTAACAGATAGCGGCTACTTTCAGAAGTCACAGCATTCGACATGCTTGAAACACGTCCAACCATGAAAAACTTCAACCTTCACGATTTTAAAAGGCTTAACAGTGAAACTTTTTTCTGTTACCGATAATATAATTATTTTACCATAAATCTAGTTATCTATGTTTAAAAATATTTAAAATCGAAACAATTAAGAAAATATTCAAATTATTATTTTTTTTTTCGGCAGGCATTAAGTTTTACAGATTAAAGTTTTTGTTCTTTCTCATTATTTATTCGTTTTTTAACCTAACCTAACAATTCTGATATTAGATACAGAATCTAGTATTTTAAAGTATGAGTTACCTTATACCACTTTGTTATCCATCATCTCATTTACTAATATTAAACAAGAAGATATTTTCTGTTCTATCATTTGACATTATGCAACAAACTACTTTCCGACACCTCATCTGATACAGCAATACCTTTTCTGATACCCCCACATGATATTACATATCAATGTATTTTTCTCTTATTTCACCTCACCCCACAGAATCATATATTTTTCGTCTTCTTACATGATACTGCTTCACAACTATATATTTTCTGATGATTCTTCTCGGATTACAGTGCACCTCCCCAGTGGCACAGCTGTACGTCTGCGGATTTAGAACGTTACAATATGGGTTTCCAAACCTGTTGTGAGCAGATCACAGATAACCAATTGTGTAGCTTTGTGCTTAACTTTAAAACAAAAACTTACTCAATTTCTGTGTAAAAGTGTTAGCACAAAAATATTTTATCATTCTTTCCATTTTATGGGCTAATTATTCCGTGTCATTACAGAATGTAAACTTTAACACTATGGTAAAGTTTCACTGATCCATGTTGACAACTGCATGAGTCAGGGTTAAAATAATTATCATTCTTTAGAATTACCATATACTTGTATCAAGGGACCATCATATAGGTTCTGTTTGAATGAACATACTGATTAAATATAGGGTATGAAATAACTGTCATAGTATCCCATGCAGTGTCTTAACTATATAGAAAGAAGCTAGCAAGGGAGCAAACATATGGTAGCAGTATATGCTTGAAGAAATCAATTTAATAGCACTCCATAACTTTGATAAAAACAGTGTTTGCACTGTATATTAAGTTTTGTTCTCATGCTACGGCCCAAAACGCGTAAGGAATTATCAGTAGAGAAAAGAGTTGGAACACAGTTTTACGTGATGCTGGTTGAACTCTCTGATAAATTGCTGCAGACTTTAAATACTTCCCAAACATTATCAAATAAACCCTAAATTGTGAGACGAAGACAGGTAAATTTGAAAATATGAAATGAAGAGATAGAACACCTAAACTCAATGATACTGATGTTAAGTATCTTTGTTTATGAAGCTTTCAGAATAGAAGGAAGATTGGTATTTATCTCAACTATGAGATAAACAACCAGGTACTAACTGACAGTGAAGTATCCAGATCTACAGTATCAAGAAGACTTAATGAGAATGGAATATTTGGTTATGTAGCAGTTAAAACAACGTTTACTTCGATATCTAAATATTGTTAAGAGTCCGAAAAAGTAGAAACACTGGACTTTTTATGATTGTAAAAAATGTTATGGACTGATGAGACCACGATTGAAATATTCGGTTCAAACAGTAAGTTGTACGTCCGGAGTTAAAAAGGTGAAAAAAATACTTCAATTCATCTACCATGAAGCATGGAAGTAACAGTTTGGGAGTACTTATCTACTAAGACTACGTAAGAATATTAAACTGAATCACTTCTAATAAAAATATTATAACTTGATGTATGAGAACCGAAAAGGAATATTGTGTTAGTATCATGTTTTATGGCTGAACTGTAATGTAAAACTATGAGAGCTGTATGAAACAGCTTTACAACTGAAGATGGTACTGCTAATTATACATTACGGATGGATTAACACCATATATTGTGTGTGTAAAATAAGTCTTATTGGGCGTATAATAAAGAAAGAAAGTCGGCATTTTTATCTATTAGTAAAATAGATTTCAATGCTTTACACCCACACATGTATATACATATCTGTTATATATCTTACTGATATAAACGTGATATTGTGGTTTGTTATGGTTGTTTGGTTTGTTTGGAATTTCGCGAAAAGCTACACGAGGGCTATCTGCGCTGGTCGTCCCTAATTTAGCAGTGTAAGACTAGAGGGAAGGCAGCTAGTCATCACCATCCACTGCCAACTCTTGGGCTACTCTTTTACCAACAAATAGTGGAATTCGCCGTCACATTATAAAGTCCCCACGGCTGAAAGGGCGAGCATGTTTGGTGTGAGGGGGATTCAAACCCACGACCTTCAGATTGCGACTAGTGTGCCTTATCCACTTGGCCATGCCGGGTCTGTTATAGTTGGAAAACTCTTAACGAAACAGGAGCTTTGTTATGTGTGTTTAATCATTAGTCAGATTTGTTGTAGACCCCGTAAGGTTATTGTATTTTAAAAGCTATAAGAGAACATAGCTTGTTTTTCCTTGTAGCTGTATTTTAACATCTATCTTGATATTTTGTAAATATTTTTCATGAGGTTCCATAGGGAGCGTATATCTATCACTTTGTAAGATTATTGGTGCGTGTGTGTGCGTTTCTTTTATAGCAAGGCTACATTGTGATGTTTTCTGAGTCCAGCGAACCCTTAATTCTAGCGTTGTAAATCCATAGACTTACCGCTGTACCAGCGAGGGACAAAACTATTGGAATTTATGTTTCTGATGTTTAGTTGGAACGATCTGAGGAGCGTATAAAAATATCCCTTATTTACGTTTCTTATGTTTACCAAGAGATAGTTCGAGAGGGTCGCTGTATAATCAGATATATAGTTAGAGGACAAAACTAATGCCCTGAGACTTTATAGT
The DNA here is from genome assembly GCF_004210375.1 of Tachypleus tridentatus. Lineage (NCBI taxonomy): Eukaryota > Metazoa > Arthropoda > Merostomata > Xiphosura > Limulidae > Tachypleus > Tachypleus tridentatus. The sequence continues at coordinate 250,721,937 of NC_134837.1, read as the reverse complement.
TGAAAGTACAGAATCCATTCGTACTTGTTTAGGGTTAGTCCTAGTGTCAGAAAATGCATCCGTGTATGATTGTTTTTACCATAGCAACTAAACGTGACATAAAGATCATCATTAGTGGTAATTTCTTCATCTTTAGCACTAGCGAAGTTTCTGATATTTTTCACTAATGTGTTTAATTCCTTGACCACCGCGGCCATTTTGTTCTAAGTAAATTCTTTCTTCGTTTTATTTCGATCTCTCCTTTGACTACCGAGTTAATATGTGTCCTGTAATTGAGATGTGTGCTCTTGTCAGAGTCCTTTCTAAAGAAGACTAGTAAACTGAATTTCTGTTGGAACCTCAGATACAAGTGGAGCTTGTTTTTTTTTGTCACTTTTTATACACTGACAACCCGACAAATTTTGAAGTATTGAATGTCTGTGGTGTCAGTATCTATAAAATCTGTTGTAGTTCTTAACTGCACTCTAACGAGACGTCACGTTTCCTTTTTATTGCTCGCGAAGACTTTTCGCGGCATTTTCTCGAACAGCTTTGAGCAATAGGTTTCTTTTTTGTACCCTCATCATAATAAAAAAAAAGCAATGTAATTTGTTAAACGATAAAGAATTTGATCTTTTGAATATGAAAGATGAAATATCCGAGGATCATCGAATTAGAGATGCTTCATTGTTATTTTTTGCACCTTCAAGACTTAATTTTTGACTTTATTTTGGTAGCATCTTCTGTGCCATTTTGCCCCTGATAAGAACAGTGTTTCTGTGTTTGTATTTTCAAGTCTTGTGTTTATTTATGGAATCCCCTTAACCTTTTCTGTGCTACCATTCTGCACCATTCCATGTAAGGTAAAACTATTATATCCAAGAGGTCTGATGAATTACACATAAACTGTTATCAAAGGTAGTTTTTGTGTTTGTGCACGAGCTGCCTTCCATCTTATATTTCCGATTTTACTCTACTCAACACAATAACACTCAGAACACAACAGGTGTTCTTCTTTCTGAAATCAAATATTCGAGTGATACGATGTGTTTTCAGTCCATGTCTTAGTTATTACGATTATAATGCTGGTCTCATAACAAAATATTCTCAGTTATGACATAACGATTTCAAGTATGTCTATTAATTTTGGATTTATCATTGTTACTTAAATATTTGGCTGGTCAAAGTGAAGTTGAAATTAAGACATGAAACATCAGTGATGTTACCTCAGGATTATACTTCGATTTGGTTCACGTTCAGACACGTAATTGGCGTTACGACTAATTAATGACAAAATCTCCATGGCAACCTATTCCCATTGATGACTATAATAATCTATTATCCACAAAGTTTTGGAGTCAGTTTTACTTCCTCATATAGCAATATAAATTAATATCGGTATATGAATAATGTTACGTATTTTGTCGAATTTATTATTTTATATTATATAGCAGACCAATTGTTTAATGGTTGTATATATATATGTGTGTGTTTTGAAGAATGTTTTTAATTTTTCACCACAGGAGAAACTGAAAATATAATTTTTGATGTAGAGGCCTAATGCACTCTTAGATTGGCAGTAATCTATGATACGGAAGTCTTACACATCCAAGAATTAAAGGACCAACTTGGACCAGCCTACAAATGATATATCATTAGGAATCTTATAGTGATGAAGTATATGTTATATCTTTTGGGCTTATTCGTCCATTTTACTTAATCACGTAGATTGCATTATAGTTTAGGTTTCTTTCACTTTGGCTACTGTGGGGAACCGAACCTCGGATTTATCGAGTAATGCATTAACTCACTGCTGACCAACCGGAAAGATGGTTCGTATTTACCGTATGTGAAACGTGTAAAATTATATTTCTTAAACCGTAACTACATACGAAAATAGTGCTTGTGATAAGAACGTCTGTTAAAATTTAACCCTTAAAAGGCGGCCATGATGAACTGATGCTGCCACCTACAACATTCTCGCTGTATTAGGGTTAATATTTTGTAAATAACGTTTTTGTTTAGGGTTAAGCGAGTTTGTCTGCTCTTGTTTTAAAATTTAACAACAGTTGTTGTACGAGACAACACGATGTTTCTTAAATCCACGTCAAATATAATCTGATTTTGTAAAACATAACTTTTACCCCCCATCCCCCAACAAGTGGCACAGCCGAATATCTGCGGACTTAAATGCTAGAAATCGCGTTTCAACACCCACATTGGACAGAACACTTTATGTAGTTTTATGTTTAAATTCGAAGAAAACGACATAAAGGAATCAACTTAAATTTGAAACTAATACGTGTTATGTAGTTGTTAAAATAAATTGCCAGACAGCGAGACGAACGTCACCGTAGAGTCATGTACATATTTTAGAAAATGATAAATCCAGTGTAAAATTATCTATGTAAAATAATATTTTATGTATGTATTATACATGCCATTTCTATAAACCTTCCTTGTTACTTGCACTGACCAAGTTACAATAAGAACCGGTCACCGGAACACTTTCAGGGAGAAGAGCTTTATCATCAAGTTACAATAAGAAACGGTTACCTGAAAACTTTCAGGTGGAAAAGTTTTATCATCAAGTTACAAGAAGAACCGGTCACACGAAAACTTTCAGGGGGAAGGGTTTTATTATCAAGTTACAATAAGAACCGGTCACACGAAAACTTTCAGGGGGAAGGGTTTTATTATCAAGTTACAATAAGAACCGGTCACACAAAAACTTTCAGGGGGAAGAGTTTTATTATCAAGTTACAATAAGAACCGGTCACACAAAAACTTTCAGGGGGAAGAGTTTTATTATCAAGTTACAATAAGAAGCGGTCACACAAAAACTTTCAGGGGGAAGAGTTTTATTATCAAGTTACAATTAGAATCGGTCACCCGAAAACTATCAGGGGGAAGAGCTTTTTTATCAGGGATAAATGTAAAAAGCTTTTCTATCATCATTAGTGTCCGATAAATATGTAGCGTGAACTGTATTGATTTAATGAGTTGGAATAGCATAGCTATGTCAAAAGTCATTGCTAAAAGAGCTTGAAAAGAAAGAAACAAAGAGTATGGTGACCATTGACCATGAAATTATACTGACCACCCACGGCTTAAAATGTGCCGAAATCAATTAAACTACTGGTTTACATTCTGGTTAGTAAAGTGTCTTGACATAACCGGAAATTTAGGCATTAATTAATTCATGGTTTTAGTTTCGGTTTTTACTTTACCCAAACATTTGAATGTATTTCACGAATTCGTAATTAATTCTATTCACCACGAAACTAATAAATGAAAACTGAAATTGTGAAATTGAAAAGAGAAATATGTGGATGTCGTGATGTTAAATTCATTAGCATGTTTTTAGATATTACTTCCATGTTTGTAGGACCTCGTCCAAGAAAACTGAAGACATCGAAGAAAGTTCTGGAAGAAAAGAAGCCGAGAACCGCCTTCACTTTGGATCAACTCGCGCGTTTAAAGAAAGAATTCCAAGAGAACCGATATCTGACGGAAAAACGACGTCAAGGTTTGGCCAAGGAACTTCAGCTAAACGAATCTCAAATTAAAATATGGTTCCAGAATAAGCGGGCTAAAACTAAAAAGGCCACTGGTGAAAAAAACCCCTTGGCTCTACAGCTGATGGCCGATGGACTCTATAACCACAGCATTTTACTTGATCTTAAAGCTGATGACCTATGAACTATAACCACATTTCTTTACTGATCGTACAGCTGATGACCCAGGGTCTGTAACGGTAGCAAGTTACTCACCTTACAGATAATGACAGAGGTTATATATATAATCCCAACACTTTACTGGTTGATGAACTAAGGGGATTTATAATCATAGCACATTACGTAACTTTACAGCTGATGACCAAGGAGCTCTATACACACAATTGACCTTAAAGGTGATGACCAGGAACACTATAATCATAGCAAATTACCTGTCCTGCTCTGAAGGCCTAATAATCACAACACATTACTTGACCTTACATTTAATGATCTAGAAGCTCTAACAATCACGGCACATTATTTGACCTTACATTTAATGACCTAGAAGCTCTAATTATCACGTCGCATTTCTTGACCTTACATTTAATGTTATAGAAGTGATCGCAATGCATTACTTGAACTTACACTTGATGACCTAGAAGCTTTAATAATTACAACATATTACTTGACCTTACATATTACTCTGTATTTAAATACATTATTCATCTCAAATTATGTTGACAAGGAAAAATATTTCGATATGTCTAATTCAATTTAAAACCAAAATTATGAAGATGAAGTAAACCTGAGTTAGGGTTAGTTCCATTAAGATTTTGATGTTAAATTATATAGGTTGTACATTAACTAAAATTTCATGCACACATATAAGCGACATATATTATTTATTGTCTAGTATATTGAAATATGTCACTGAATATTAAAATTAGACAAGAATTATAATACATTCTGACTGCCCAGAATAGCGTGATAAGTTGTCATTAGTACGAGATGGCGCTTAATTAATTCTTTACTACTCTATACCCAAGACCAAAATAAAACTTACTATGTAATAATAATATTTATATTATACTATTTTTATTAAAATATTAAGGCTACAGTGAAGTGTTTGAGTGCGTATGAAAATATCGGTTGTAAATAATATATATAGAGAACATAAAACAGGGTAGTACTTTATAAGGCAATTTATCACCAAAAGACGCCATCTATAGTGTTAAAAATAAATTCCACTTTATCTTACGCTGTGCTGTCCTTATTTAAGGAGAACGTGTAAATTAAACGCGACTAAACGTTAAGTTTACAGAAGTAAACACTGAATAACGATACTATGTGTTGTCCGTGTGTTACATTTTATTTGTTATTTCATAAACACTAAAATACACGAAAGAAGAAGCTAAGATACGTTTATGTTCTCCGGTGTTTTCATTACTCAGGTTTATAAAACAATAAAAACTACGTGCAATTTAATTGTTTGTTAACAATATGCAGCTACAGTGAACATTGGAAAGTATTGTTAACAGAAAGGTGTTTTTGATATGTATGTAAATTAAGAAATAAAAATAAAATAGTAATAAAAAATTAGAAACGCTTTGTTAGTGTTAGCGTAAAATAAAAAACACATACATAGAAACATAAATATAAGTTCTGTGATTAAAAAATATTCTCAGTTTTGGAAGAACCGAAGTCAGTCCTCTACAGTTATGTATGGGTGTTTTTATTTAACGGTTTTAAATTAACAATAACAAAGAGTATTTAAAAATGTCTTAAGGTTTTATATTGTTTCATTTTATCAATCATATCTCTGAACAAATTATAATTGGTTCCTGGTGTATATATATATATATATATATAGAATATTAATACTAGAGAAAGTAAATTAAAACAAATAAAAAAGAAGGACCTCGTTAAAAACAGCAAATCCAAACCTCTGACAATTTTACATTAGTTTGTTATATCCTTCTCTCTCTCTCTCTCTCTCTATATATATATATATATGGAATAGAAAGGAAGAGCCTATGGACCAAATGCCTGGATTCCATCTCCACGTTTTTTAGTCTTTGGTCAATTTCCTCACTGGGTGACCATTTTTATTTTCTTTTTCCTTGGTAACTATCAGTTGTACCATATCAGTTAACGTTAGATATAAATAAATATAATTGAAATCAGTTTTCACAGTTTCTTATGTTTATATAATGGAAGATATTATTAATGGTTTTTAAGATAGTTTTTCGTATAGAAAACTTTAAATACAGATGAATAAAAGGTTTTTTTATGTATTTAAATGTATAGTATTAACTACTTCTTCTGTGACGTCCCACGTACAGACGTCAGGAAAAAAGAACCAACCCAAAGCGCAGTTTACCTTCCCATAATTTAGGTATAATGCATTGAAAGTCATACAGTACCTAATAAGCCATACTCACCATAGATTCAGAAAGAGGAAATAGTTTATAATAGTGTAAAATACAAACATAAAATATTGGTTGCAGTCATTATAAGGAATCACAGATGAAAAGTATTTTACATGGATAATGCTCTTAGAAACGAACTGATCCTAATTTTCATTCAAGAAAACATGAAGTGAAAATTGCCTAGTGAAAAAGACGTGGTGGAGGCAGTGAGAATTGAAGAACTCCCCTAGCCACCTGGCCATGCCGGGCCGATGTATATTCTGAAATAACTGAATGGTATAATGGCTTAAGACTTTGTACGTGTGTTGATAGCTTTCCTGACAAACAGAATTCACACGAAACTTCAAATAAAATCTTGTTTCTAATTCAATTAAAATAATAATCAAGACGAAAAGTTGCGACAACTGATCAAAATATTTTGCCCTTGCAAACATAACCGAGTTAGAATGAAGGGGGCCCGGCATGACCAGGTGGTTAAGGCACTCGACTCGTAATTCGAGGATCGCGGGTTCGAATCCCTTTCACACCAAACATGCTCGCCCTTTCAGCTGTGGGGAATGTTATAACCCACGGTAAATCCCACTATTCGTTGGTAAAATAATAGCTCAAGAATTAGCGGCGGGTGATGATGATTAGATGCCTTCCATCCAACCTTACACTGCTAAATTAGGGACAGGTAGCCCTCGTGTAGCTTTGTGCGAACTTCAAACCAAACCAAACTTATACATCATGAAAGAACATTACAATTTATAGAAACAAACGATCTACATTTATGAAAAATAAATTCGCAACAACGGTTTTGCTCTGCTATTGGTAACATTGGAAAACAGAGGAAATGGAGAAAATAATATTTCTTAGCATGTGTTTTCTCATAGCAAAGCCATATCGGGCTATCTGCTGAGCCCCTGATTTTAGCATTGTAAATCCGAACATTCTTAATAAACCATTTCTTTGCAATATTTAAACCAAACCATAGGACTGTCGGTGGGTGAAACAATCCTTCAGGAAATCTGGATTAAAAATGAATCCCAATTTATTTATTTAAGAGGTTTATTAGAAACTATTTGACGTCACTACTCTTATTGTTGAATGCTGATGTACAAAATATTATTTCGTGTCTCTAAGCTGCCTTAAAAGTAATCTGGAAATATTCGAACTTTTACTTTACAGGTATGGAGAAATGTCTAAAGAATATAAACGTTTTATTTGTTATACCAAACTGTAAAATGTTTCAGGAACAGAAAAACTGACTTCAAACAACTTTTTCAACTACAGTCTTGTAGCTGAAATGTAAGGTCTTGGGAAGAGAAATCTGAAAGTATAGGGATGATTGTTTTTGTATTATCTGAACAGAGATGACTGTTTAACTGAGTTACTCCGTTGGTGCAACAGGGAGGGGAGAGTGTCAGGGATGTGACACTTCACTATACACAACAATAGAAACTGGTGCTTGGAAACCATTGTTGATGTGACACTTCACTATACACAACAATAGAAACTGGTGCTTGGAAACCATTGTTGATTTTTTTTTCCCACGAATTCTGTGGCAATTTTACATGAAGAAAACAACTGTTTACTTCAAACATGACAAACCTCTCAGTATAAATTAGCCATAAAATATAAAACAGGCCCTACATGGCCAGGTGGGTTAAGGCGCTCGACTCGTAATCTGAGGGTCGCGAGTTCGAATTCCCGTCGCACTAAACATGCTCGCCCTTTCAGCCGTTAAGGCGTTATAATGTGACGGCCAATCCCACTATTCGTTGGTAAAAGAATAGCCCAAGAGTTGGCGGTGGGTGGTGATGACTAGCTGAATTTCCTCTAGTCTTACACTGCTAAATTAGGGACGGCTAGAGCAGATAGACCTCGTGTAGCTTTGTGCGAAATTCAAAAACAAGCAAACAAATATAAAACATTGAAACTTTTTTGTTAAATCAAACAATTTGGAATTAAATGCTGTCTGGCGCTTCTCCATGGTATGATGTCACGTGATCCGAGTTTTAGGGGATATCGCTCATTGTGCAGTAGTATTTTACTTGCTATCAGAGTCAAAATGATTTGATTACAAGTTAGACCCCTGACCACTTTGGAAACCTCAGAAGTAATTAGTAGTATTGGAATATCGTTGATAGTTTTATTGTATCAGTTTATGTTGAATACCTACTTTATTAGGTATCCTGTATTCCAACAAACGTGTACTTCCACTACTAATTCTAGGGCTAAAATAGTTCACAAAATTATTGTTTAAAATGCCAATGGAGTTAATTGGTCACCAAGACCTCTTTAAACTTACAAATATGTAAGTGTTAAATTAACACTTATTCTGCCACTTTAGGTGCTTACTTCAATTCTGCAGACCTCCAGAAATATAACATTTAAAAAGTTTTAAAGAATTGTTAGTTTTATTGTTTCTTCAATATCAATTAAAGTGCAGTATTTTGTATCGATATTAAAGTTTGATGTTTTGCATCGTGATTATAGTGCTATATTCTATTGTAATTTTATAGCGCAATATTTTCAGAAACGGGATCGTCCTATAATTTCAAAATAATAATAGTTTCAATGACAACAGTGAGGCCAGGCATGACCAGAAGTTTAAGGCACTCAACTCATAATCTGAGGGTCGCGGGTTCGAATCTCCGTCACACCAAAGATACTCAACTTTCAGCTATGGGGGCGTTATAATGTGAAGGTCAATCCCACGATTTGTTGGTAAAAGAGTAGTCCAGCATTTGGTTGTTGGTGTTGATGACTTGCTGTCTTCTCTCTGGTCTTACACTAGAAAATTAAAGACGGCCAGCACAGATATCCCTCGAGAAGCTTTGTGAGAAAATCACAAAGAAACAGAAAAACACAACAACGAACTCTTATTTAATTGCAACAGTGTTAAACATGAATAAAACATTTTCAAATAGTTATTTTATAAGGTTTGTTGTTAAAATTCAATAAGTCGGTAGAAAGTTATCACTGGTTTTCAAACTAACCATTTTTTTTAATTGAAAACTCTTTGAAGAAATATAGGTATTCTAAAATGTATTTTCTTCTTAGATTTTCAAAAAAATTATGTAAAGAAAATAAAAACTATATTCACCATCTTATTCACGGAGAGACTTTCAGAGAATTGTAATAGATATTAGAACGTGTTGTTCAAGAACAAAAGAAACGTTTTTTGTAAACAAAAACTATATTGTTTTTAGAACAATATGTACAGTAAACATCTTTTAATGGTTTTACATTAATTTATTTAAAATATTCACGTAAAAGCCATCTAAACAATAAACTTATTTTTAATACAACATCATTTAAAATAGTGGGAAAAATTCTGAACATTTAACAAAACAAAATCTATGTAAAAACATGTAAACAATAAATTTATTTTAATTCAAATGAATGAACATGAAGGAAAAAATGTGACTGTTTGACCAAAAACAAAAACAATACCAGTATAATCAGTATCTGTCAATGTACAAATCCACTTGTTTTGAAAGACCGTGGAAATTAATCTTGAGTCTTTTAAATTTTGTCATCAATAAGTTATATATTATTTTAAATCAGCTACGTTACGTCATCATTCAGGTCTCATAAATGCTTTAGACTCATTGATGGCACTCGTTCCATTTAATCTTCTCAAACAATGACATACTCGATTTTTTAAAGAACATGTAGCTCCCCCTATAGGACTACAATCGCAATTTATTGGATACAGAAGGTAATTGTTTCTTTTAACACGCTTCAAACCCCATTCAGTTCTAGCACATCCAACTTGTATGTTGTCAGTTCTTGTAGGAATGAAAGGTAATGTTGATTTGACAGATCGGTCGTTGTTGTTACAAGCTAAAAAATAAAGGATTTGCTTCCTGGTGATCTTAATTTTACCTAATAAGAGTTTGAAGTCCTTCCCTGAACGACCTCTCCTGGTTAAAAATAGTTTCAGTTTCATTCTCTTACGGAAGAATCCAGGATACTTTCGTACAATATTAACACAACCACTTTGAATTACATGGAAGGTAAGCTTTCCTATTGGGATCATTTCTGCTGATTCTGTCGTTTTCCTAAAATACGAAAACATCAGTAACAAGCTACAAGTAATAAGATTCACATATATTTGAAATTAAGTATTAGAATACTTGATTTCTTTAGTACTTACTTAAAAATGTGAGGGAAAGTACAGACAAATATCTTATGATATATCAACCACATTACATATATCATATTTAATATCGACGACACCTTTTACTCACTACAAGGGCTCACCCAAACGGTTAAACTAAGCTGGTGCTATTTTTATCATCAATTTTCGTGTACAATATTTTTTATGGTGTGAACTAAGTTTACTAGCTAAGTCTTATGGTGTGAATTAGGTTCAGTAGCTAAGTCTTATGGTGTGAATTAGGTTCCATAGCTAAGTCGTTATGGTTATCAATTTTATGTAAGTCATTTACAAAACAGATTTGTACAACAAGAATTAATAAGATACTTTAAACATTGATTATTTATTTAATTTTACTTTTAACACCGATTATTTATTGTTCTTTTACATTTTTTATTTTATTTGAATTAAATTTATTATCACTCAGAATAACTGGCGAATCAAGTCAAGCCTAATAACGAGAAAGATAGCCATTTGGTGATATAGAACGCCACTTTATTCTTGATGATAAAGGAAGCAAACTGTTATTAGGGTGTAAGGCCTGGTGAAAAAACGCTATCTGAATAATGTTTATCGAATGAGTTTGTTTGTACTTAAACATAAAGGTACGCCATAGAATATCTGCGCTGTGCTCACGACAAGCATCGAAAGCTAATGTTTGGTGTTACAAATATGCAGACATGTCATTAAGCCACAAGGGAAAGGGAGGCTCCTCAGTTGACTTAGGAACCCAAGGTTGAAATGACAGATACCTCAGTAACATTCCGTTAGTGAGAGCAAATTGAGGTGACGGATAATTGAGTGAAGTTTAGCAAGAGAGACAAAGTTGAAATGCAAAATACCCGACTAACTTTTCGCTCCTGGCATGGCCAGGTGGTTAAGGAACTCGACTCGTAATCAGACGGTCGCGGTTTCGAATCCCCAACAAACATGCCGTAGGGGCGCTATAATGTGACGGTGAATCTATCTATTCGTTGGCCGAAGAGTTGGCGGGGGGTGGTGGTAACTATCTGCATTCCCTCTAGTCTTACACTACTAAATTAGGGACGGTTAGCGCAGATAGCCCTCGTGTAGCTTTGCGCGAAATTCAAAACCAACCAAACCAAATCAAAGCCAACGTTTCGCTAAAGGGAGATCAGGTTGAAATTGGAGATCTCGACTTCTTTTTGCTTAATGACGAACAAAAGTTTCTTCATTTCTAATTAAAATGCTTAAAAACATTGGTTGCTTATTGTAAATAAATGATAAACATTGGTTGCTTATTGTAAATAAATGATAATCGTGTTTTTTTAAAGATTCCTAAAGTATTTGAGAAATACTTCGAGATGTGTAATAGTGCTTTTAGTATAAGACGTGTTAAGAGTCTCTGAAATCCCTCATTCTCAACCATAGAGAAGCCTCATTATTTGTAACATTATTTCAAGCAAGACACATTAAGTATCTGACAGATTTTCACTGTGTTTCATGAAAATATGTTAACCGTGTTAAAGGTTTTTTTAATCTTGCTAGTTGTGTTTCGAGAACATGACTAATGAAAATAATACTTCACCATTTTGTCAACCTCACACAGTTAGAGTAATAGAAAATAGTGTTTTAACCCTTCTTCACCTATGGTATTACATACTGCCTAAAAGAACTCAGGTATTTGCGAAAGGTCTCGTCGGTACTAAATATAGCAGACATAGTGTTGATAATATGTTGTTAGATACACGCTTTACATTCACTCGGAAATCATTATTAATAATGAAATAATAATGTTATTAATTATTATATGAACGAGGTCACTCGTTATTTGTACAATTGAGTGCTACATGTAGTGTTTCAGAGACGTCTATTATTTTCATCACATGTTCAGTTCAATACAATTATATCAAAATAAATGACTAACGTAACTTAATCCTCTTACATGATGGTATAAGTCAGTTGCTTTATTTCTAAATAATATCGTTATTTCAAACATCTTTCAATCCTACCTTGTAGGGCATGCACGACTCGATTTCGATTCAACAATGAGGATCTTTTGCTGAGACAGAAAATAAACACAAAGTAAAAACATAGAAAATATTTCCATTTTACTCGAAGAAGCCATTTAAATCATGAGAATCAGAAATACCACCTGACTGCTGCGAAAATAGTAAGAATATACAATAATTTTATTTCTTTCAAGTCATGTATATATATATATATAAGTGTGTGAGTGTTAAAGAGTGGATGATAAGGCTTACAAAAAAACCCAGCGGGGATCCCTTATATCTTGGATGTTCCAGTTACAGTTTACTGAAGTTTAATCGGTATCTGTGAGTTTGATTTTATTTAAGGAATCCCACTTCCTTAATGTCACATAATGTAAACTGTCTTGTACTTTCCTCTCATTGTTACTGAAGTTGAACAGTGTATAAAAATTACACTTATCTCTGTTATTTATATTACCTAATACAAAGTAGAATCCAAAATACCAAACCAGTTGTTAAGGCTTAGCAAATGTTTTATTGTTCCCACGTTTTCTATAAATCCAATGTCAAGATTTTTCTCAAGATTTATCTTGCATTTTGGCCTTGTTTTTTTTTTTTTCAAAGTACACATTACATCACTGATACTTGTGTGATTCAAACATCATATATATAAGATAAAATTCTAGACAGTTATGCACCTATAGTTGTAACGTCATAGTAGTGATAAAATTTATCAAGGTTATTTGAGACCTGTTATCTTAGGTCAGTGAAGGGAAATACTCTTGAAAGTCCTATTTATTAACGGTAGTTTATAAAGTAAGTTAACACAGTTTAAAATATTGTTGGATTTCACGAAAGGAAAATCTTGATTTATGAAACTGTTCACATTTATAAAAAATTGTTATTACTTTTACAGATGAGAGTATTGGTATGGATAATTTAGACTTTTAAGAAGCACTGGATAAAGTGCCACATAAAAGGCTTGATAAAAATTATCCATATAGCTGCATGAATAAATTAGTTACTGGAGAGATAAATGACTATATGAAAAAAAAGCAGGATATCTTTATAAATTACGGATAAAATAATGGTAAGTCGGTTACTTTTTGATAATTATATTAATGCGTTAGAAAAAATATTTACACAACTTGATGATTTTGGCAAATAAAAAACTTATGGTTTCTAATTACAAGAAACATTAGATAATGCATTCGTGTTATCATTACTTGAAATATTTAGCACTGTACGACAGGAGAAATGTCAGCTAATCATCACCACCCACCGCCAACTCTTAAGCTACTCTTTTACCAACGAATAGTGGGATTGATTGTTATTTTATAATGTCCCACGGCTGAAAGTACAAGCATTTTGATAAGACAGGGATGCAAACCCGCGACTCTCAGATTGGAAGTACAGCGCCATTAAATTAAAAGTTTAAATTTGTTAAGAATAGCTTTAATAGTGTCATGAAAAAAAATATGTATATATATATAGAAACATTACATATAGGTCTGAGAAACTGTTTATAAGTTCGATGTAAAAGTCGTTCTATAGCACGAGCTGGGAGTATTGTCTTCGATCATCGGGCTTCTTACCTCAAGGACATTGAACTGTTGGGAAGGTTTTGGAGGAAGGCTATTAGATTGATATCTGGTGTTGAAACGTTTTAGATTAGGGTTTTAAGGTTGATCACCGGTGTGGAAAATTAATTTCAAAAGAAGGGGCTATTAGGTTGATACCTGTTGTGGAAAAGTTCTAAAGGAAGGCTATTAGGTTGATATCTGGTGTTGAAACGTTTAAGATGAGGGCTATTAGGGGGATACCTGACGTGGAGAGATTGTGATATGAGAACAATCGAAAATCTTTGAAATTTTGTTCTTGTGATAAAAATAAAATATTATTGTTTCTTATTGTGGTATAAAAGGTTGTCGAGGGAAATGATTGCTTTGAGACTACTAGAAATGTCTTTGACGTAGAAAATCGTATTATAGATTTTACAGAAGTATAAACAAGGTACGGTAAACAATATTCATAAGCATACGTTTGCAGTGTCTGCCTTCAAATGTGACATTAAATGTTTCATCCTTCGTGGTGCTTTTAAGAATATATATAGAGGGCGTCATCTTTTTAAGTAAAAGTAAATGGTTGACAAAACTTATAAATACAAATTAAGACTTTTACATATCTTATTTTAACGCTTTTAAATAATACAACAGCAAAGCATATAATCTCTCTACATATGGAAATAGTTAAAAGTCTTAGACATTATTATAATATTATAGACTTTTATATCAATGATTGACTATTATCAAACCAAGTGCAATTAAAAGTTATCTTTGATACAATATTTTAAAGTGTTCATTTAGATACTGTGGAGAACACACAACAAATATAATTGTTTAACTACCTTATCTATCGGGAATTTTAGGTTTAATATTAACAGTATAATGTTTACTGTTGCTGCATATGGAAGTGAAGCAGGCCCGGCAGAACTAAATGGTTAACGCACTCAACTCGTAATCCGAAGGGCTCTGGTTCGAATCCCGATCACACCGAACATGCTCGCTCTTTCAGTCGTAAGGGCATTATAATGTGACTGTAAATCCCACTATTCGTTTGTGGAAGAGTTGGAGGTGAGTGATGATCATTAGCTGCTTTTCCTCGTGTAGCTTTGCGCGAAATTCTAAAACAAACGAAACTATAGTATTAGGAATGAAAGTTATATTTCATGTCTCATGTTGTACAGATATAAACTATTGTCACTAATCTACTATTTTTCCTGATAGTGGACAAAACGTAGCGTTGGTTCCTTATTTTTATTTTTACCTAAATACTAAAGATAACTTGTCGAAATGAGTTAAATGTCGACGTACTATGTACAATAGGATCTCGTTATCATAAACCTCTGAGCCAGAAGCGGTACAGTATTTACCGTACTGGAAGTTTGCTGTCACAGTATCGCTTCCTCTCATAAGTGCGTTATAAAAATGGCAGTTAAATCCCACAATTCGAATAGAGTATACTAAGAGAATTCGGTGGGTGCTGTTATATATTTGTTTTTTCTCTATCCTATCAATCAAAATATAAGTCTGGTTGATAAAGATATCTTGCTTTTAAAGTTGCAGAAACTGGTCGGGAAATTTTCATTTTTTTTTATTTTTTAGAGCCAACATTTATATTATGGTGACGGAGGGGGTCTCTAGCTAAACATTCCCCACCTCCCATGGCTTCCTTTCTGTCCCTATGGAATGATTTTGATAACATTTAATTATCATTTTGTTACAAATTCTTCAAGTTTACATGTTACGAGTTGAAATCATATCGCTAACAACAACGTGTCGATTGGGCACACCTTACTTAATGTAAAGAAGGCTGGTAAGGTGTGTTAAGGATATGATGAACATGCTGTTGTTGAGACACTATTACTGTATGCTCTTCTAATTGCTGAAAGTTCGAAGGCACTAGTTTAAGAATATAATGCTAAGAATATAATAGGCCTAATATAATGGGTTATAACAAATTTTATTGGTTCTATTATGCTTTGTCAATTTTCAAAAGGCGTTCATGCCATAATAAAGGTTTTTTTCACATGTATCTCCTTGTGTTACTTAGTTTTTCGTTATTAACACTGATACATATGATGCGTTTGTTTCTTACATTCGCGCCAAACTGTATCCAAGGTCTATCTCCATTAAATATATTTATATTTTGACTGACAGGGTAGAGAAAAAGCAGCTAGATAACAGCACTCATCGCCAACTCAAGGAATATACTAATCGATTATTGTGGTGTTTAACAATCGCAGTGGGACATAGCTTGGGCCCAAGGATTTTAAGTCTGGCACCTAAACCTGTTGCCAGTGAAGATAGCTAAACAGTTCTATCTATTGTGCGTTCTCCACATTATCTAGAGAAACACTTTAAAATATTGTATTAAAGATAACTTTTAATTACACTTGGTTTGATAATAGTCCATAATTATTATAATTTCAACAACTTCTAACCTTTTCCACACTAAACATATCATTTACTTTGTGGTTGTCTGATGTAAAGGTGTTAAAAATTTAAATGTAACACTAGAGGGACGCTATTAAGCCTGAATTAAAGCATAAGATTCGTGTACGTAGACATTACTTAAATGTTATTTTCGCAAGAGAATTCCCACGCCACTTCTGAGGTTAGAGCACTGTTAGCCTATTTCTGTTTGTTTTATATTTTTTTGAATTTCGCACAAAGCTACTCGAGGGCTATCTGTGCTAGCTGTCCCTAATTTAGCAGTGTAAGACTAGAGGGAAGGCAGCTAGTCATCACCACCCACCGCCAACTGTTGGGCTACTCTTTTATCAACGAATAGTGGGATTGATCTAACTTATAACGCCCCCACGGCTGAAAGGGCGAGCATATTTGGTGCGACCGGGATTCGAACCCGTGAACCTCGCATTACGAGTTGAACGCCTTAACACGCTTGGTCATGTCGGGCCATTGACAAAATAAATGTATGTTTGTAAATATTGTTTATTTGTTTACACTCGAATCATTTTTATAATAAGATTTTAACATCAGACCCATTTCTCGTAGTCTCAAAGCAATCAACTATTGATGCTATGTTTTCTCCAATGTTATTTGATAGTTTCGTTTCTTTATAAAAAAATCAATATTCTATTGCAAAAAGCAAAATTTAAACGATTGTTGTGGGTTTTGCTCCAAATAAGATGTACTTGCTTAGTTGATAGAGAACGACATTTGATTTCTTTCATATGTCTTGAAATTGTTGTTTAGGGTATCATTAATGGTTAAAGGTGATGCAAATATAGGCACAGCATAACTCTTTATGATGAACTTGAGAGATGGGAAAAATGAGAAAACATTTTTATCATGAAAGCTACTAAACAGAATCTAAAAGGACAATTTTATGAGTAATGAAATTTATTTTGTTGTACGTTGTTTTGTACCTAGATCAATAGTGATGGTACTTGTAAATGTTAAATATAAAGTTTTTTAGGCCTACGTATTTGCAAGATAAATTGGTATATGTGTAGTCATATATGTAAATCCTAAAGTCAAGCTGTACTGAAATAGAATTAGTTGATTTCATGTCTATGATATATATGTATATATATAGATTGAACATTTTAAGATAATATGAAAAATAGTTACGTAAATTGTAAGATAAACTAGTATATTTCTACATTATTAAGTACGCCGTGTAAACTCGCCCCTAGTAGCACATTTTCAAACTTTCTACCTCAAATAACACATTTTGGAACTATCTGCCTTCTGACGCCATTTAGTAGAACTATGACGGCACGTGAGCTCCAGACCTTAAAAGAATAGCGGTAGTCTTTGATCTTCCTTCTCCTTCATGTTATCAAACGACGGCATCCTTTGGTTACAGGTAAAATTCCCCAACTACTTTTACATGTATTTTATGTTGAAAATGAGATATTTCGTTCCGTTCTTTAGTCATTTCTTTGCAATGAGTTTTGCAGTAGGAAAAAAACTTAAAATTACTCAACGTATTCTATCTTCTGGTTGTGAACTGTAAAGATATAAGGGTTAACTTATAACGTGTTCTACGTAATGTAGGTGTGAACTTATCGTCTGTTTATTTTACCAAAGCTTGTGCTTGAAGTAAATAAGCACAGTGAAAACGTTTATTTCCTAGAGAATTTTCGGAATATTTTCTTCCATTATTATACTATTTATTAATTGTAGTTTGGTTTGAAGTTTACGCAAACTTACACTATGACTATCTGCGCTAGCCATCCCTAATTTAACAGCGAAAGGCTAGAGGAAAGCCAGCTAGTCATAACCACCCGCTGCCAACTCTTGAACTACTCTTTTAGCAACGAATAGTGGTATTGTGCGTCACATTATAACTTCCCCACGGCTGAAAGGGTGAGCATATTGGGATTGTAACCCGAGACACTCAGATTGAAAGTTGAGCATCCCTAACCACCTGACAATGGCCGGGATAGCAGAAAGTTTACATAGTTATAACACTGATATCTGAGGTTCGATTCCACTTGGTAGACACAGCATATAGTTCAGTGTGGCTTGATTCTAAAATATGCCAATTTATGCAGACACCTTTGTAACATATTTCTTTTTATTTATAAATAAATTTTCATTTTCAAAATTTTCATCTCTGTTGAAAAAAAACACAAAGTTTCTTGGACTTATTTATTAAATTTAAAATGCGAGTAATTATTTATGCAGCAAAGAGTGTAATACTAGAATATAAATAGATGTTGTTGTTTTGAATTAAGCACAAAGCTACACAATGGGCTATCTGTGCTCTGCCCACCACGGGTATCAAAACCCGGATTTTAGCGTTGTAAGTCCGCAGACATACTGTTAAGCCACTGGGGGGCATGTCTTTAAGACATGAGATATTGTTTTAAGGTCGTTTTAAAACGATCGTCATAATCGAATGATAGTTAGCTTGGAACGATTTTTATTCGTTTTAAACCCGAAAGTAGTTTTGGAAACCAAGATTTTAGTGCTATGAGCTATTAAACGTCCTGCTTTGTTATCCTAGTCCAGTTCACGAGATGATGACGGTTTTATAAAAATTGCTTGTTAATATCTTCGTTTTTTCAAAAAATAATGATGTATTTTAAATTTTAACTTTATTAAAAAATAAAACAAATCGAAATCAATTTTATTAATCAAAATAAAACCTATTTGTCAATGATAAACAAAGTTATTTATATCATGACGATAAAACTCTGAAGTTCTAGAACTCAAAAATTCTTTAAAGCCATTCTCTGCTGCTGTTCAGTTGTTGAATCGTTTGCCCTTCAATAAGTTGTTCAAATGATCGAAAAAGTGGTTGTCTGTGTGTGACACGTCTAGGGAGTAAGGAGGATGAGGCAATGTTTCATAGCCCAATTCGTTGAGCTTCTGGAGTGTCATATGAGTAACGTGTGGACAAATATTATTATTAAGTAAGATTGGTACTTATAGATTTACTGATTTTGACATTTTTTACGCTACTTTCTATGGATTTCTTCCATTTCTTGACAGTCACTCTCTGTAGTGATATTCTGGCCCTGGATGAACAAACTGTAATGGATAATACCGTCCACAGATCATTATACAGGGACCATAATCTTCTGTTGGTGCAACTTTGGCTGTAGAAAATGGTTTGGAGCCTCGTCACGGTTGAGCCATTGCAAAGGTTACTTTCTGTTGTCGTAAAGGGTCCACTCTTCGTCGCAGGTCATAATAAAATCAAGAAATGGGTCATTTTGTTGCACGAAACCAACACAAAGTACAATTCGACATGGCGAGTTTACTGATTCTTACAGAGTTAGCATGAAACCTACTTGTAGAGGTTTCTAACTTTCGAAAATGCTCGACATGATCCGAAATTGTGAAAATGCCAACACACAATTCTTGTTCTATTTCTCGAACAGCTTGGCACGTGTTTCTTTCCACTAATGCTTTCAATTGGTCGTTTTTAACAGTAGAAGGACGATTGTAAGTAAAAACAGCTGGTATGAGTATAGAAAACTCTTAGTAGAGGAGCAAAGAACGTTTTTATCTTCTTCCGTCATCGTCAGGTTCACAAAGAAAGAAAGATGTAACTGATTATATTCATATAATCCAACATCTAAGCACGTCCTCTACATTCCTACACTCAATTACACAGTCACCTTCAAATATGCGGTCAGCTATTGGTCAGTTACTTTTTTATTTCCTTGTGAACCTGACCAGGAGAGGTCGTTCAGGGAAGGTCTTCAATATCGTATTAGGTAAAATTAAGATCACCAGGAAGCAAATCCTTTATTTTTTAGCTTGTAACAACAACGACCGGTCTGTCAAATCAACATTACCTTTCATTCCTACAAGAACTGACAACATCCAAGTTGGATGTGCTAGAACTGAATGGGGTTTGAAGCGTGTTAAAAGAAACAATTACCTTCTGTATCCAATAAACTGCGATTGCAGCCATATAGGGGGAGCTTCGTGTTCTTTAAAAAATCGAGTATGTCATTGTTTGAGAAGATTAAATGGAACGAGTGCCATCGATGAGTCCAAAGCATTTATGAGACCTGAATGATGACGTAACGTGTCTGATTTAAAATAATATATAACTTGATAATGACAAAATTTAAAAGATTCAAGATTAATTTCTTAGGTCTTTCAAAACAAATTGAATTGTACTTTTACAGATACTGATTATACTGGCATTGTTTTGTATTTTAGTCAAACAGTCACATTTGTTCCTTCATTTTCACTGATGTTGTATTAAAATAAATGTATTGTTTACATGGTGTTTACAAAGATCTTTTAAAATTTGTTTACGTAAAACTATTAAAAGATGTTTACGGTACATCATATTGTTCTTAAAACAATATAGTTTTTATTACGAGCAGGCAATTTTTGTTCTTAAACAACGTGTTCTGATTTTTATTATAATTCTCTGAAATGTGCTCCGTAAATAACATATCGAAGACAATTTTTCTTTATTTTGAAACTCTTTTGGAAATCTAAAAAAGAGTATAAGTTTTAAAATACTTATATTTATATAAAAAGTTTCCAATTATAGAAGTTGTTTAGTTCGAAGACTAGTGATAACCTTCTACCGACTGAGTTTATTTTAGCAACAACCTTTATATACTAACAATTTGAAAATGTTTATAGACACGTTTTATTCATGTTTAACACTGTTACAATTAAATAAATGTTCACTGTTGTGATTCATATTATTGCGATTTTGCAATTATAGGGCGATCCCGTTTCTGAAAATATTGTTCTATAATATTGGTGCAGAATAAAGCATTATAACCACAACACATTGTATCCTAATATCACAACAAAGTGTTGCACTATAACTGATACTGAAGAAATGATAAAATTAACAATTCTTTTAAAGCTTTTTTAAATACCGTGTCTCTGGAAGTCTGCATAATTGGAGTACACACGTGTAGTAAAGTGGCAGAATAAGTGTTAAGGTAACATGTACATACCTGTAAATGTAAAACATATTTTTCGTGACCTGTCAATTCAAAAAGATTTTAAACACAAGATTGAAAACTATTCTTGCACCAAAATTAGTTGTGAAACTTCAAGTTTCTAGGATTTCAGGGTACCTAATAAAGTAGGTATTACAAATATGGCGAGGTGATTAGGGAGCTCGACTCTTAATCTGAGGGTTGGGGGTTTGAATTCCGTAACACTAAACATGCTCGCTCTTTCTGCCAATGGGGTGTTACAATGTTATGATCAATTTCCATATTCCTCGTGAAAAGAGTAGCTCAAGATTTGACGATGGGTAGTGATGACTAGATGCTTTGTCTCTAGTTCTAAACTGCTGAATAAGGACAGCTAGGGCAGATGCCTTTATCTATCTTTCCACTAAATTAACAAAAAAACAGTTACACAGAAAAGCTACTATTTAGTATTTAGGTTCAAAAAAGTAGTTAGGGGTCCTAACTTGTAATCAAAGTATACCTAAGTTTTTAGTGGAAGTAATCGGAGTACGCTAACGCCTGAAGGCATGAATCTAGATTAAAGCTTTTCCTTTGTGGTACTACTCCAATAACTTGGAGTAAGGCAACGTCATACATACAGTGGCACCAGAGAGCGTATAATTCCAAATTGTTAATAAAGTCCATAAGAAATTGTTTCACATCAATTAAGTACAGTAACATTGCTCTTATGCTTCAGCAAACGGTTAATGACCAACTATAGAACAAATATACCATTCAATGTAAACTTTCAAACAATAACTTTTTCCTGCTGTTGTGTGAAGAAAGTGAAAAAAGAAGCGACACTTATTATTTTAAGTTTCGTCAAAGACATACAGCATCTCTTTGGATATGACAACTTTTGGCTCAACATGGAGGTTGTTATGGCGCCCGACTTCCCATCTAAGGGGCGCGGGTTCGAATTCCCTGTCCCCCCAAACGTACTCGTCCATTCAGCCATGGGGACACTATAACGTTACGGTTAATCCTACTATTCGTTGGTAGAAGAGTAGGTCAAGAATTGGCGGGGGGTGGTAATGACTAGTTTTCTATTATTTCACTACTAAACTAGGGATGGCTAGCGCAGGCAGCTTTTGTGTAGCTTTGTGCGAAATTCACAACTTTACAAACTATACCGTTGATAGATCTGATTGGGTCCCCCGCTAGTACATACCTATAAACAGGAACCCCGGTCATTCGTTTAATACAAATGCATCGATAGTTATGACTCAAAGTTCAGTCAAGTTATCTTGTCAGATGAGTCAGAGCGTATAGTCCTCGTAACACTGGATAAGTTCCTTCAAGTTTGTTATTATACTCGTAGTGTATACACCTTGAGAAGTGTATGCATATTTGAAGTTTGACACATTTTGTACGCTCGTTCACAGATTAGTTTAGATACAATAAATACGTTTGACTTTTCAACATGAATATGTTGTTCCGACTAGTATTTCGTTTATATAATCCAAATAAGATAAGTTGTTTATATATAGGATAAAGATTTCACAAACATACCCAGTGTTCAAATCTGTTGTATAAAATTTACAATATCTCACATAGATAATAAAGTATTCGATTGTTTCGAATTGCTTAAGTTTGTCTTTACTCACCAATAAACAGAAGTTTGTACATTTTACTTTAGGTACGTACGGATCCCAGGTTCGTGCATTTTTCATTCAAACTTATTTAAAGTGTATTCACAAAACGTCCGCATGACTCAATAGATATATTTCAGGTTTTTGTCCCTCAAGTTTAATTAATATTAGTACTTCGCTAGTGAATTGTAAATAAACTGATTGTTTGTAGCTGATCTCAAAGCAACACAGCGCTATCAGTGATATCTGTGCTCTGCCCACCATGGGTATTGAATCCCGCTTTGTATAGCTGTAAGTGCCCAGACATGCTGCTTTATCATTAAGGAGCGCCGGGAAACCTGTGAATCAAAAGATAATTTTATTCTTCAAGAAAAGTGTAATCCACGTGGAGGTATAATAATTGTAATGTTCTGATAGCGCATGTACTTGTTTAGAAAGAAATTTTTAATGTATTTTCACATCTGTTCATAATGTTAGAAAAAACACACTAACTCATTTATGTAATATTGTAAGCAAAAAACAAACTTCGGTTATAATAAGTCAATTACATTGTAGTTCAGTATAGATAATTCACGCCAATGTATGTGTTTATTATTCTGCAGTTGTTTGTGTTTAATATCATGTTTAGTATTTTTTAAACGATTTTTTTTCAGTATAATTCGATCGTGATACATTATCGAATTAGTGTCTAACTCGGAAGGTTAAAAGAAGAGCTGATGTTGACATATTTAATGTATCCTACCGCGTTTGTTGTTCCTAGTTTGGGGTCGGTGTTTAGGGTATCATTAATGGTCAAAGGTGATGCAAATATAGGCACAGCATAACTTTTTATGATGAACTTGAGAGATGGGAAAGATGAGAAAATATTTTTATCATGAAAGCTACTAAACAGAATCTAAAAGGACAATTTTATGAGTAATGAAATTTATTTTGTTGTACGTTGTTTTGTACCTAGATCAATAGTGATGGTACTTGTAAATGTTAAATATAAAGTTTTTTTAGGCCTACGTATTTGCAAGATAAATTGGTATGTGTGTAGTCATATAGTTGATTTCATGTCTATATATATGTAAATCTTCACATATGTAAATCCTAAAGTCAAGCTGTACTGAAATAGAATTAGTTGATTTCATGTCTATGATATATATGTATATATATAGATTGAACATTTTAAGATAATATGAAAAATAGTTACGTAAATTGTAAGATAAACTAGTATATTTCTAAATTATTAAGTACGCCGTGTAAACTCGCACCTAATAGCACATTTTCAAACTTTCTACCTCAAATAACACATTTTGGAACTATCTGCCCTCTGAAGCCATTTAGTAGAACTATGACGGCACGTGAGCTCCAGACCTTAAAAGAATAGCGGTAGTCTTTGATCTTCCTTCTCCTTCATGTTATCAAACGACGGCATCCTTTGGTTACAGGTAAAATTCCCCAACTACTTTTACATGTATTTTATGTTGAAAATGAGATATTTCGTTCCGTTCTTTAGTCATTTCTTTGCAATGAGTTTTGCAGTAGGAAAAAAACTTAAAATTACTCAACGTATTCTATCTTCTGGTTGTGAACTGTAAAGATATAAGGGTTAACTTATAACGTGTTCTACGTAATGTAGGTGTGAACTTATCGTCTGTTTATTTTACCAAAGCTTGTGCTTGAAGTAAATTAGCACAGTGAAAACGTTTATTTCCAAGAGAATTTTCGGAATATTTTCTTCCATTATTATACTATTTATTAATTGTAGTTTGGTTTGAAGTTTACGCAAACTTACACTATGACTATCTGCGCTAGCCATCCCTAATTTAACAGCGAAAGGCTAGAGGAAAGCCAGCTAGTCATAACCACCCGCTGCCAACTCTTGAACTACTCTTTTAGCAACGAATAGTGGTATTGTGCGTCACATTATAACTTCCCCCACGGCTGAAAGGGTGAGCATATTGGGATTGTAACCCGAGACACTCAGATTGAAAGTTGAGCGTCCCTAACCACCTGACAATGGCCGGGATAGCAGAAAGTTTACATAGTTATAACACTGATATCTGAGGTTCGATTCCACTTGGTAGACACAGCATATAGTTCAGTGTGGCTTGATTCTAAAATATGCCAATTTATGCAGACACCTTTGTAACATATTTCTATTTGATTTATAAATAAATATCATCTCTGTTGAAAAAAAACACAAAGTTTCTTGGACTTATTTATTAAATTTAAAAAGCGAGTAATTATGTATGCAGCAAAGAGAGTAATACTAAAATATAAGAAGATGTTGTTGTTGTTTTGAATTAAGCACAAAGCTACACAATGGGCTATCTGTGCTCTGCCCACCACGGGTATCAAAACCCGGATTTTAGCGTTGTAAGTCCGCAGACATACTGTTAAGCCACTGGGGGGGCATGTCTTTAAGACATGAGATATTGTTTTAAGGTCGTTTTAAAACGATCGTCATAATCGAATGATAGTTAGCTTGGAACGATTTTTATTCGTTTTAAACCCGAAAGTAGTTTTGGAAACCAAGATTTTAGTGCTATGAGCTATTAAACGTCCTGCTTTGTTATCCTAGTCCAGTTCACGAGATGATGACGGTTTTATAAAAATTGCTTGTTAATATCTTCGTTATTTCAAAAAATAATGATGTATTTTAAATTTTTACTTTATTAAAAAATAAAACAAACCGAAATCAATTTTATTAATCAAAATAAAACCTATTTGTCAATGATAAACAAAGTTATTTTTATCATGACGATAAAACTCTGAAGTTCTAGAACTCAAAAATTTTTTAAAGCCATTCTCTGCTGCTGTTCAGTTGTTGAATCGTTTGTCCTTCAATAAGTTGTTCAAATGATCGAAAAAGTGGTAGTCTGTGTGCGACACGTCTAGGGAGTAAGGAGGATGAGGCAATGTTTCATAGCCCAATTCGTTGAGCTTCTGGAGTGTCATATGAGTAACGTGTGGACAAATATTATTATTAAGTAAGATTGGTATTAAAAATAGATTTACTGATGTTGACATTTTTTACGCTACTTTCTATGGATTTCTTCCATTTCTTGACAGTCACTCTCTGTAGTAATATTCTGGTCCTGGTTGAACAAACTGTAATGGACAATACCGTCCACAGATCATTATACAGGGATCATAACCTTCTGTTGGTACAACTTTGGCTGTAGAAAATGGTTTGAAGTCTCGTCACGGTTGAACCATTGTAAAGGTTACTTTCTGTTCTCGTAAAGAGCCCACTCTTCGCGGCAGGTCATAATAAAATCAAGAAATGGGTTATTTCTGTTGCACGAAACCAACACAAAGTACAATTCGACACGGCGAGTTTACTGATTCTTACAGAGTTAGCATGAAACCTACTTGTAGAGGTTTCTAACTTTCGAAAATGCTCGACATGATCCGAAATTGTGAAAATGCCAACACACAATTCTTGTTCTATTTCTCGAAGAGCTTGGCACGTGTTTCTTTCCACTAATGCTTTCAATTGGTCGTTTTTAACAGTAGAAGGACGATTGTAAGTAAAAATAGCTGGTATGAGTATAGAAATCTCTTAGTAGAGGAGCAAAGAACGTTTCGATCTTCTTCGGTCATCGTCAGGTTCACAAAGAAAGAAAGATGTAACTGATTATATTCATATAATCCAACATCTAAGCACGTCCTCTACATTCCTACACTCAATTACACAGTCACCTTCAAATATGTGGTCAGCTATTGGTCAGTTACTTTTTTATTTCTTTGTGAACCTGACCAGGAGAGGTCGTTCAGGGAAGGTCTTCAATATCGTATTAGGTAAAATTAAGATCACCAGGAAGCAAATCCTTTATTTTTTAGCTTGTAACAACAACGACCGGTCTGTCAAATCAACATTACCTTTCATTCCTACAAGAACTGACAACATCCAAGTTGGATGTGCTAGAACTGAATGGGGTTTGAAGCGTGTTAAAAGAAACAATTACCTTCTGTATCCAATAAACTGCGATTGCAGCCCTATAGGGGGAGCTTCGTGTTCTTTAAAAAATTGAGTATGTCATTGTTTGAGAAGATTAAATGGAACGAGTGCCATCGATGAGTCCAAAGCATTTACGAGACCTGAATGATGACGTAACGTGTCTGATTTAAAATAATATATAACTTGATAATGACAAAATTTAAAAGGTTCAAGATTAATTTCTTAGGTCTTTCAAAACAAATTGAATTGCACTTTTACAGATACTGATTATACTGGCATTGTTTTTGTTTTCAGTCAAACAGTCACATTTGTTCCTTCATTTTCACTGATGTTGTATTAAAAATAAATGTATTGTTTACATGGTGTTTACAAAGATCTTTTAAAATTTGTTTACGTAAAACTATTAAAAGATGTTTACGGTACATCATACTGTTCTTAAAACAATATAGTTTTTATTACGAGCAGGCAATTTTTGTTCTTAAACAACGTGTTCTGATATTTATTATAATTCTCTGAAATGTGCTCCGTAAATAACATATCGAAGACAATTTTTCTTTATTTTGAAACTCTTTTGGAAATCTAAAAAGAGTATAAGTTTTAAAATACTTATATTTATATAAAAAGTTTCCAATTATAGAAGTTGTTTAGTTCGAAAACTAGTGATAACTTTCTACCGACTGAGTTTATTTTAGCAACAACCTTTATACACTAACAATTTGAAAATGTTTACAGACACGTTTAATTCATGTTTAACACTGTTACAATTAAATAAATGTTCACTGTTGTGGTTCATATTATTGCGATTTTGCAATTATAGGGCGATCCCGTTTCTGAAAATATTGTTCTATAATATTATTGCAGAATAAAGCATTATAACCACAACACATTGTATCCTAATATCACAACAAAGTGTTGCACTATAACTGATACTGAAGAAATGATAAAATTAACAATTCTTTTAAAGCTTTTTTAAATACCGTGTCTCTGGAAGTCTGCATAATTGGAGTACACACGTGTAGTAAAGTGGCAGAATAAGTGTTAAGTTTAAAACGTATCGTTTTTTCGTGACCTGTTAATTCAAAAAGATTTTAAACACAAGATTGAAAACTATTCTTGCACCAAAATTAGTTGTGAAACTTCAAGTTTCTAGGATTTCAGGGTGCCTAATAAAGTAGGTATTACAAATATGGCAAGGTGATTAGGGAGCTCGACTCTTAATCTGAGGGTTGGGGGTTTGAATTCCGTAACACTAAACATGCTCGCTCTTTCTGCCAATGGGGTGTTACAATGTTATGATCAATTTCCATATTCCTCGTGAAAAGAGTAGCTCAAGATTTGACGATATGTGGTGATGACTAGATGCTTTGTCTCTAGTTCTAAACTGCTGAATAAGGACAGCTAGGGCAGATGCCTTTATCTATCTTTCCACTAAATTAACAAAAAACAGTTACACAGAAAAGCTACTATTTAGTATTTAGGTTCAAAAAAGTAGTTAGGGGGCCTAACTTTTAATCAAAGTATGCCTAAGTTTTTATGGAAGTAATCGGAGTACGCTAACGCCTGAAGGCATGAATCTAGATCAAAGCTTTTCCTTTGTGGTACTACTCCAATAACTTGGAGTAAGGCAACGTCATACATACAGTGGCACCAGAGAGCGTATAATTCCAAATTGTTAATAAAGTCCATAAGAAATTGTTTCACATCAATTAAGTACAGTAAC
The DNA here is from genome assembly GCF_004210375.1 of Tachypleus tridentatus. Lineage (NCBI taxonomy): Eukaryota > Metazoa > Arthropoda > Merostomata > Xiphosura > Limulidae > Tachypleus > Tachypleus tridentatus. The sequence goes on along the minus strand of NC_134837.1, from coordinate 250,693,686 downwards.
ATTGCTCTTATGCTTCAGCAAACGGTTAATGACCAACTATAGAACAAATATACCATTCAATGTAAACTTTCAAACAATAACTTTTTCCTGCTGTTGTGTGAAGAAAGTGAAAAAAGAAGCGACACTTATTATTTTAAGTTTCGTCAAAGACATACAGCATCTCTTTGGATATGACAACTTTTGGCTCAACATGGAGGTTGTTATGGCGCCCGACTTCCCATCTAAGGGGCGCGGGTTCGAATTCCCTGTCCCCCCAAACGTACTCGTCCATTCAGCCATGGGGACACTATAACGTTACGGTTAATCCTACTATTCGTTGGTAGAAGAGTAGGTCAAGAATTGGCGGGGGGTGGTAATGACTAGTTTTCTATTATTTCACTACTAAACTAGGGATGGCTAGCGCAGGCAGCTTTTGTGTAGCTTTGTGCGAAATTCACAACTTTAAAAATTATACCGTTGATAGATCTGATTGGGCCCCCCGCTAGTACAGCGGTATGTCTCCGGATTTACAACGCTAAAATCAGGGGTTCGATTCCCCTCGGTGGGCTAAGCAGATAGCCCTATGTGGATTTGCTATAAGAAAAACAAACAAACAAGATCTGATTGGTCAGTGTAACTTCTTCCGCTAAGTCATAAACAACTCATTTTAAAGAAACAAAACCTTTCAATATAAATAATTAAACTAGTTAAAAACATACCTACAAACAGGAACCCCAGTCATTCGTTTAATACAAATGCATCGATAGTTATGATTCAAAGTTCAGTCAAGTTATCTTGTCAGATGAGTCAGAGCGTATAGTCCTAGTAACACTGGATAAGTTCCTTCAAGTTTCTTATTATACTCGTAGTGTATACACCTTGAGAAGTGTATGCATATTTGAAGTTTGACACATTTTGTACGCTCGTTCACAGATTATTTTAGATACAATAAATACGTTTGACTTTTCAACATGATCATGTTGTTCCGACTAGTATTTCGTTTATATAATCCAAATAAGATAAGTTGTTTATATATAGGATAAAGATTTCACAAACATACCCAGTGTTCAAATCTGTTGTATAAAATTTACAATATCTCACATAGATAATAAAGTATTCGATTGTTTCGAATTGCTTAAGTTTGTCTTTACTCACCAATAAACAGAAGTTTGTACATTTTACTTTAGGTACGTACGGATCCCAGGTTCGTGCATTTTTCATTCAAACTTATTTAAAGTGTATTCACAAAACGTCCGCATGACTCAATAAATATATTTCAGGTTTTTGTCCCTCAAGTTTAATTAATATTAGTACTTCGCTAGTGAATTGTAAATAAACTGATTGTTTGTAGCTGATCTCAAAGCAACACAGCGCTATCAGTGATATCTGTGCTCTGCCCACCATGGGTATTGAATCCCGCTTTGTATAGCTGTAAGTGCCCAGACATGCTGCTTTATCATTAAGGTGCGCCGGGAAACCTGTGAATCAAAAGATAATTTTTTTCTTCAAGAAAAGTGTAATCCACGTGGAGGTATAATAATTGTAATGTTCTGATAGCGCATGTACTTGTTTAGAAAGAAATTTTTAATGTATTTTCACATCTGTTCATGATGTTAGAAAAAATACACTAACTCATTTATGTAATATTGTAAGCAAAAAACAAACTTCGGTTATAAGTCAATTACATTGTAGTTCAGTATAGATAATTCACGCCAATATATGTTTATTATTCTGCAGTTGTTTGTGTTTAATATCATGTTTAGTATTTTTTAAACGATTTTTTTTTTCAGTATAATTCGATCGTGATACATTATCGAATTAGTGTCTAACTCGGAAGGTTAAAAGAAGAGCTGATGTTGACATATTTAATGTATCCTACCGCGTTTGTTGTTCCTAGTTTGGGGTCGATGTTTAGGGTATCATTAATGGTTAAAGGTGATGCAAATATAGACACGGCATAACTTTTTATGATGAACTTGAGAGATGGGAAAGATGAGAAAACATTTTTATCATGAAAGCTACTAAACAGAATCTAAAAGGACAATTTTATGAGTAATGAAATTTCTTTTGTTGTACGTTGTTTTGTACCTAGATCAATAGTGATGGTACTTGTAAATGTTAAATATAAAGTTTTTTTAGGCCTACGTATTTGCAAGATAAATTGGTATATGTGTAGTCATATAGTTGATTTCATGCCTATGATATATATGTATATATATAGATTGAACATTTTAAGATAATATGAAAAATAGTTACGTAAATCGTGAGATAAACTAGCATATTTCTAAATTATTAAGTACACCGTGTAAACTCGCCCCTAGTAGCACATTTTCAAACTTTCTACCTCAAATAACACATTTTGGAACTATCTGCCCTCTGACGCCATTTAGTAGAACTATGACGGCACGTGAGCTCCAGACCTTAAAAGAATAGCGGTAGTCTTTGATCTTCCTTCTCCTTCATGTTATCAAACGACGGCATCCTTTGGTTACAGGTAAAATTCCCCAACTACTTTTACATGTATTTTATGTTGAAAATGAGATATTTCGTTCCGTTCTTTAGTCATTTCTTTGCAATGAGTTTTGCAGTAGGCAAAAAACTTAAAATTACTCAACGTATTCTATCTTCTGGTTGTGAACTGTAAAGATATAAGGGTTAACTTATAACGTGTTCTACGTAATGTAGGTGTGAACTTATCGTCTGTTTATTTTACCAAAGCTTGTGCTTGAAGTAAATTAGCACAGTGAAAACGTTTATTTCCTAGAGAATTTTCGTAATATTTTCTTCCATTATTAAACTATTTATTAATTGTAGTTTGGTTTGAAGTTTACGCAAACTTACACTATGACTATCTGCGCTAGCCATCCCTAATTTAACAGCGAAAGGCTAGAATAAAGCCAGCTAGTCATAACCACCCGCTGCCAACTCTTGAACTACTCTTTTAGCAACGAATAGTGGTATTGTGCGTCACATTATAACTTCCCCACGGCTGAAAGGGTGAGCATATTGGGATTGTAACCCGAGACACTCAGATTGAAAGTTGAGCATTCCTAACCACCTGACAATGGCCGGGATAGCAGATAGTTTACATAGTTATAACACTGATATCTGAGGTTCGATTTCACTTGGTAGACACAGCATATAGGTTAAGTGTGGCTTGATTCTAAAATATGCCAATTTATGCAGACACCTTTGTAACATATTTCTATTTGATTTATAAATAAATATCATCTCTGTTGGAAAAAAAAAAACAGTTTCTTGGACTTATTTATTAAATTTAAAATGCGAGTAATTATTTATGCAGCAAAGAGTCTAATACTAGAATATAAATAGATGTTGTTGTTGTTTTGAATTAAGCACAAAACTACACAATGGGCTATCTGTGCTCTGCCCACCACGGGTATCAAAACCCGGATTTTAGCGTCGTAAGTCTGCAGACATACCGCTGAGCCACTGAGGGGCAATATAAGAAGAACTATTAAAACGTGCTCAGTTTATTTAATATATATACAACTTATACCAGGGGCAGTTCTAGACATTCACAATTTACACGTCGTATAATTATTTCAAAGTGACGTTGTGGGGCGCTGCTAGTTTCTCTCAAAGGTAACAACAACAAATAAAACGTTATAAAAAAAACTCAACAAAAAAACAGAATAAAACCTCCTTTGCCTACAGCCGACAGTTAATGTATCGAGTGACAACTTTAAGGTAATTTCTTTGCTATGTCTGTTTTTAACTTTGCGGTTGTAAAGTAATCAAGGAACAGATGGGAACAATGTCCTATATATGTTGTTCTCACTATAGTGTCGTTTTTCTTTCCTATAAAAAGATCTTCTGGAGATGTGTAATGCATTTACGTAGTTCGACGTTAAAATTTAGGGTTCGAGTTTCTATGGTGGACAAGATGCAGATATGCTACGGTGTAACATTACACTAAGAAAGTGACGAGCAACATTCAGCACTCAGAATATTAAAACACCACTCCTAACCTAATGCTGTCTTATTTTGTCTGGAAAAAATGTATCATCCGAGTCATAATCTATGCAGGGACTTGAGTAGTACTTCGAATTATAATGTTTATTGATACGTGAACATTTTTTTTTTTCATCACATTAAATAATGATTTATCAGTTTTTTTTATAATAGAATAAAAAATGCCCTCCAATCATAACTCAGCACCCCCAGTGGCACAACGATATGTCTCCGGTTATACAACGCGAGAAATCATATATTTTACGCCCGTGCTGGGCTGAGTGCAGAGAGCCCATCGTGTACATTTGTGCTCAACTCTTAACAGACGATTGCAAGGCATCTGCATTATACAGAGCCCCCTATTGACTAAAAATAAGGTTGGACAATGAAGAGTTATTTAATATACTTTTTTATTATTAAACGCAATACCTTATTATTCTGCTTTTTATCGATATATTGATTGTATATGTGAAGTAATCAAAGTGAAGTAAAGATAAATATTATTAAAAAAATGAACATCGAACATCGAGATTGTTTATATCATCACTTTAGTCCATGTCCCTGAGGTATGATAAAAATAACATATATAAGGTATGTGATAAGAATGTGATAACAGAATATTATCTTCACAGTTTATTCTATCTGTCAGTAGAAAACACTAAGTCATAATAAACCAGTAAAGTGTTTTAATCAACAAGTGGGGATAACTTGTTAATCAAGTGGTGGGGATTACTAACCTTGGAAACGTTGTATTCAAGTGATGGGGATTTCTAACCTTGGAAACGTTTTATTCAAGTAATGGGGATTTCTACCAAGGCAACATTTTAATCAAGTGGTGGGGACTTCTGAATAGTGTTGTGAAATGTAGAAACACTCATCTGATTGAAGTCGTTTCGGTTTAAGCACAAATTATTCTATTTGTTTCTTCTTAGGCCGAGAATGAGACCAACGATATTTACGGGGAACTCGCACAGTAAACTGCATTGGACGTAGCGCTGATCTAAAAATTGTTCCTACTGCTGCCGGTTAGAAATGGTTTAGTTTTAAGTTAGTACAAAGCTACATGAGGATTATCTGCTTTAGCAGTCTCTAATTTATTTGCAAAAAACTGGAGGGAAGGCAGCTAATTATCACCACCCACCGCTAACTCCTAGGATGTTTTCATAAGCGAATAGTGGGATTGACCGAAGCATTATAATAGACACATGGATGAAAGGGCGAGCAAGTTTGGAGCGGGGAAGATTGTTATCGAGCGCCCTTTCCACCTGGTAATGCCGGACTTAGAAAGAAAGTTTGTTTGTTTGTTGAATTTCGCGCAAAGCTACACGAGGGATATCTGCGCTAGCCGTCCATAATTTAGCAGTGTAAGACTAGTGGGAAGGTAATTATTCATCGCCAACCGCCAACTCTTGAGTTACTCTTTTACCAACGAATAGTGGGATTGATCGTTCACATTATAATGCCCCACGCGGCTGAAAAAGCGAGAATGTTTGGTGTGACGGGGATTCGAACCCATAACCCTCGAATACGAGTCGAGCGCCATGAATACCTTGCCATGCCGGGCTAGAACATATTGGTAAAAAGTGTGAGCTGGAGACAGTCTAATCTTCTCTCACGGTGCCAATAAAAAACTTTGGTTTTCTTTAATAAACTTATAAGTAAAAAAACAAAAATTTTTTCCGGTGAGGTTAATTTGTTTAACAACTTTTTCTAGTCTGAAATCAATTTGCTTCCCTTGTGACAAAAATATCTGTTTTCCTAGAGAAACGGAGTGTTTTATAAAAGTAAACTACAACGACGTCACTTTTACACGTGAAGCGGAGTAATGTATAACAATAAATTACAACGAAGTCACTTTTACACGTGAAGCGGAATGTTATATCACAATATATTACAACGAAGTCACTTTTACACGTAAAGCAGAATGTTATATAACAATAAATTACAACGAAGTCACTTTTACACGTGAAGCGGAATATTGTATAACAATAAATTACAACGATGTCACTTTTACACGTGAAGCGGAGTTATTTTGTGACAGTGAAGTCGAAAAGCGTTAAGCACGTGTATCACATAAGGTGTAATTTAACCATAAAATTACTGATCTAACAGTGGCTTTGTACACGTTACAGTGTAATATAATCTAAAATAACGTTTAGCTTTAGTATTGGTTAAAAATAGGTTTATATTGAAACGCTTATTTCTGAACTTTGAGCTTCTAAGTTACTTCTCGACTAATCTTTGGATTAACAAATGTTCAGAAGTTGTTTCTTTGAAATTGCTTTCAGTCTTGTATGTTTTATTGGCTAACTTCCAGTCCACTATACGTGTAGAAAGGGACTATGTTTATTGACCCCTTACTCTTAATTATGAAGCGTACTATTGGCATAGTGGTACGTATGTCTATAGACTTATATCACTAAAATTTGGATTTATATACCTTTGATGATCAGAGCACAGATAGCCCAGTTGTGTTCAATTACAAAGAAACAAGTACCAATTATAAGCAAACAAAAATATAAATTGCTTGTTTGTTTTTTAACTTCGGGCACAGTTACACGAGGGCTATCTGCGCTAGCAATCTTTAATTTAGTAGTATAAACTAGATGGAAAACAGCTAGTCATTACCACCCATCGCCAACGTATAGTGGAATTGTCCTTAACATTATAACGCGTCTTCAGTTCAAAGGGCAACTATGCTTGGTGTGACGGGAATTTGAACCCACCAACCTCAGATTGTGAGTCGAACGCCTAAGCCACTGACTTTGCTGGGCCTGAAATACAAATTACAATCAAACGAACATATATAAAAAATTGAGGCGGCTTCATTAACAGCACTTAATCAGGAAATGCATACATGTTTGTGGAAAAGAAAGCTTTAATAATATTGCGATATTTATAAACAACTTTGATATTATTACGTCGAGAACATTTCTCTAAATTACTACACCGGAAATGTCTGTGATTCGAAATACCATATTCGTAAGTACAGATGTTTCATATTATCAACTGGTATTGTGAAACAACTTCTAGAGTCTAGACGATTCCGTCGAAGATCTATTCAGTTAACCCTCTTTCTGACGTGCTGTAGTCTGAGTCACTTTGTGAATTCCGTTATGAAATAATCCGTGTGTTTGTTTTTCTAATAAACAAAAGTTAAACTGCAGGAAAAGTATTGAAACTTGTTTTCCCTGATATCTATTTATGTCTATACTTTCTGATTTGAATCGGAATAAAAGTGTTTTCCAAATTTTCGTTTCTATTAAGGATAAATAAAAAGCTGTATTAGAAATGTAAACAAACATCACTTCAGTGAAATTCCGTATGTAAACTTCAATGTTCTACTCTTAAGCGGCTCTTCATATTACGACATGCGTTTAGGGCTATCAGGTTATTTTAATATAATTTCATGTTCCATAATGATGTTATTGTACTTATAGTTAATACGTCACTTAGTGGACATTATACTACGAATTTTTTTATTTTTTAAATTCTTTGTATATCTAAATGCAAGTGTAACTGTTATTATAAGTGTTATAAAGCATATGGAATAAAGAAAGGAACAGTCAAAATGTATATATATGTAAAAACGGCTCGTTTGGGTTGAGACATTTTTTTTTTTACGTAGAGGAGTGAACAGCGTTTCAACCTTCTTCGGTCATCGTCAGGTTCGCAAAGAAAGAAAAAGGTAACTGACCGGAAACTGACCACATGTTTGAAAAGAGAGTGTCGGAATGTAGAGGGCGGTGTTAGATGTTTGAATATATAATTTAATATTATTTATTATATTTTTTTTAATATAGGTATAAAGGTGTTCCTTTGTATTGGTTTATTTTGGGCTTGAGTTGTTGTATAAGTAAGCCTTCTTTAATTTTGCGTTTGTTTATGCTTGTTTCTTTATTTAGTATTTAAGTGTTTTCTATGGTGTTTTCAAACATATGGTCAGCTTCCGGTCAGTTACCTCTTTCTGTCTTTGTGAACCTGACGATGACCGAAGAAGGTTGAAACGTTGTTTGCTCCTCTACGTAAAAATTTTTCTCAACCCAAACGAGTCGTTTTTACGTATATATTTTTCTGTACAAGCGGGTTTCTTCGACATCACTGATTCGTCAAAAAGTATATCAGATTTTGGATCATTACCGTTTTAAAAAAAATCCAGCACTCTTAATAAAATCCTGCCTTGAGATTCAACACAATCTGAAATCTGTCATTTCACTTCCATATCTGATTACAAAAGTTAATTCAAAATAAATGGAATACCTAATTTGTTTGAAGATATTATTTGTATTTGACGACGTTAATAACAATCCACGTTTCTTTTGTCACTTCTTCTCTCATAAATATTCCTACATTCACGTACATAGGAAGTAACAATATCTTGTGTTTAGTTTTACGGATGATAACGAAGTGATAAAGATTTGGTTATCAGTTAACGAACTAGATATTTATTTTTGCGTTTATCATTCCGTAGGTTAAAAAAACAAAGGAAAACGGGCAATTTGGTGAGTAAAGCTTTTGTTATATCATAAATGAAACGGGAAAACCAGCATCGTGTTTATTAAACATAATCCCAGTTTGTATTGTATCAATTTAAACAATTATGAGTAAGCGAAAAATCCGTTTTCCCCACAAATAACTTTGATTGATGAGGTCAAGGTTTAAATATTAAAGTTCAAACCTCAGGTGTATACAGCTACACATCGTTAGAGTTATATGTTATATAACAAACATGACCGATTAAGGATAAAGGGGGCAAAAGTGACCAGGTGGTTAAGGAACTAGACTCGTTATCCGAGGGTCGCAGGTTCGAGTCCCCGTCACACCAGACATGCTCGCCCTTTTAACTGTGGATTAGCGTTATAATGAGAAGGCCAATCTCATGATTTGTTAGATAAAATCGGTGGGTGGTGATGAGTAGCTGCCTTTGTTCTTGTCTTACACTGCAAAATTAGGGACGCCTGGCACAGATAGCTCTACTTTACTTTTGTGCAAAATTCAGAAACGAACAAAAAAACAGAGAACGTTTATTTAATTGCAACAGTGTTAAACATGAATAAAACATTTCTATAATCATTTTGTTATTGTATAAAGGTTGTTGCTAAAATTCATTCAGTCGGTAGAAAGTTATCACTAGTTTTCAAACTCCTTTAATTGAAAACTCTTTGTATAAAATATAAGTATTCTGAAACTTATTCTCTTCTTAGATTTCCAAAAAAGTTTCAAAATAAAGAAAACAACATCTGTCTTCGATGTGTTATTTAAGAAGAACCTTTCAGAGAATTGTAATAAATATTAGAACGCGTTCTTTAAGAACAAAAAAACATTTGTGCCAATGGAAACTTTATTATTTTTAGAACACTTTGATGTACCATAAACATCTTTTAATGGTTTTACATTAATAAATATAAAATATTTACGTAAAAGCCATCTAAACAATAAACTTATTTCTAATGCAACATCGATGAAAATACAGAATAGCTCTAAGTATTTAACAAAAAAATGATACTAATATAATCAGTATCTATCAAAGAACAAATCCCATTGTTCTGAAAGACGTAGCAAATTATTCTTGAGTCTTTTAAATTTTGTCATTATCAAGTTATATATTATTTTAAATCAGATACGTTACGTCATCATTCAGGTCTGATAAATGCTTTTTACTCATCAATGGCACTCGTTCCATTTCATCTTCTCAAACAATGACATGCTCGATTTTTTAAAGAACACGTAGCTCCCCCTATAGGACTACAATCGCACTTTATTGGATACAGAAGGTAATCGTTTCTTTCAACACGCTTCGAACCCCATTCAGTTCTAGCACATGCAACCTGGATGTTGTTAGTTCTTGCAGAAGTAAAAGGTACTGTTGATTTGACAGACCAGTCGTTGTTGTTACAATATTCACGCAACCACTTTGAATTATTGGGAAGGTAAGCTTTCCTATTGGGATCATTTTAGCTAATTCTGTCGTTTTCCTAAAAAAGAAAATATCATTAACTAGCTACAAATAATAAGATACATATATATTTAAAATAAACAAATATATATGTTGAAAATTAAATATAAGAATCCCTGATTTATTTAATCCTTACTTAAAAATATGAAAGAAAGTACAGATCAATATCTTATGATATATCAACCACAATACTTCTATTATATTTAATGTTGACGAGGCCTTTCACTCACTACAAGGGCTCATCAAAACGGCAAAAATGAGCTAAGTGCAATTTTTATCGTCAACTTTCGTGTATTATGACTTTTATGGTGTGAACTAGGTTCAGTAGCTGAGCCTTATGGTGTGAACTTGGCTCAATAGCGAAGTTGTTAAGGTTATCAATTTTAAGTCATTTACAAAATAGATTTGTACAGTAAGAATTAATAACATGCTTTTAACATTGATTATTTATTTAATTTTACTTTTAACTAATTTATTGTTCTTTTATATTTTTAGTATTTTATTTGAATTAAATTTATTATCACACACAATAACTGGCGAAACATGTTAAACCCAATAAAGTCTGATGATAAATGAAGCAAAACGTTATTAGCGTCTAAGGCCTGATGGAATAACGGTATGTGAATAATGACAACGGTGCGCCATAGGCTATCTGCGATTTTTTTTACGACAGGCATCGAAATAGATACCAACTGTTTAACTATCTTCACTATCAGCAAATTTAGGTTTAACATCGATAGTACTTGTCAAATATTCTGTTTATTGTTGCTGTCTATGTCATAAAGGCTGGCCCGACACGTCCCAAGAGGTTAAGGCACTCGACGCGTAATCTGAGGGCCGCGCGTTTGAATTCCTGCCATAATAAACAAGTTCGCTCTTTCAGCCGTGTAGGCGTTATAATGTGACGGTCGGTCATTAGCGTCATTCGTTTGCGGTGGGTGGTGATGACTAGCTGCCTTCCCTTTAGTCTTACAGTGATAAGGTAGGGACGGCTATTGGAGATAACCTTCATGTAGCTCTGTGCAAAATTTAAAACAAACAAAATTATAGTATTAGGAATGAAAGTTATATTTCATGTCTCGTGTTGTACAGACATACATTATTGTCACAGATCTACTGTTTTTCCTGATTGTGGGCAAAACGTAGCGTTGGTTATTTATTTTGATTTTTACGTAAATAGTAAAGATAACTTGTCGAAGTGAATTAAAAGACAACGTACTATGTACAATTGCATCTCGTTGTCGTAAACCTTCGAGTCAGCAGTAGCCTAGTATTTACCGTATAGGACTTGGGCCCATGCTTCAGGTTTGCTTCCACAGTATCGCTTCCTGACATTTTTATAACGCACTTATATAAAATATAAGGCTGGTTGATAAAGATATCATGATTTTAAAGTTGCAGAAACTAAGCGGGAAATTTTATTTTATTTTTTTATTTTATTTTTATTTCTGACTTTTATTTTTTAGAGCCAACATTTATATTTTGGTGACGGAGGGGGTCTCTAGCTAAACATTCCCCACCTCCCATGGCTTCCTTTCTGTTCCTATGGAATGATTTTGGTATCAATTAATTGTTATTTTGTTACAAATTCTTCAAGTTTACATGTTACGAGTTGAAATCATATCGCTAACAACAACGTGTCGATTGGGCACACCTTACTTAATGTAAAGAAGGCTGGTAAGGTGTGTTGAGGATACGACGAACATGCTGTTCGTCTGTTCCTCTGTTGTTGAGACACTATTACTGTATGCTCTTCTAATTGCTGAAAGTTCGAAGGCACTAGTTTAAGAATATAATGCTAAGAATATAATAGGCCTAATATAATGGGTTATAACAAATTTTATTGGTTCTATCATGCTTTGTCAATTTTCAAAAGGCGTTCATGCCATAATAAAGTTTTTTTTTCACATGTATCTCATTGTGTTACTTAGTTTTTCGTTATTAACACTGATACATATGATGCGTTTGTTTCTTACATTCGCGCCAAACTGTATCCAAGGTTTATCTCCATTAAATATATTTATATTTTGACTGACAGGGTAGAGAAAAAGCAGCTAGATAACAGCACTCATCGCCAACTCTAGATATATTCTAATCGATTATTGTGGGATTTAACAATCGCAGTGGGACACACCTTGAACCCAAATATTTTAAGACCGGCACCTAAATAGTGATGATAGCTAAACAATTGTATCTGTTGTTCTTCACAATATCTAGAGGAGCAACTTAAATTATTGTATCAAATATAACTTTTAATTACACTTGGTTTTATTATAGTAAATCTTTGATTTAAAACAAACCATAATATTATTATAATTTCTACAGCTTCTAACCATTTCCACATATAAACATATTATTTACTTTGCGGTTGTCTGCTTTGAAGGCGTTAAGAATTTGAATCTAACACTAGAGAGACGCTATTAAGCTTCAATTAAAGCATAAGATTCACGTTCTTAGACATTATTTAAATGTTATTTTCTTAACAGATATCCCACGCTATTTCTGAGGTTAGAGCCTTGTCAGTCTATTTGTAATTGAAGTTACTTATTTAGTTAGAGTCCTTTATACTTGAGGTTACAGCCCTGATAGCCTTGTAGAGCATGATTTCTGTCGGTCATTTACGAAGAGTTACAAACACGTGCTCACATTCCGTTGGATTTATCATAGGGCTACGCTCGACTGTTGTTTCGTCATACGTAAACCCGCTTTTTCAGTAACTGTGATGGTATGTAATTCAAAAGAAAATGTTGAGAAAAACCAGTAATGAACACACGTATAATACAGTGACGGTGTCAAGGGGGGCTTGGTGGGGCTTTAGTCCCCAAAAATGAGCCAAGCCCCCCTCAGGACCCAATATTGTTACCTACATATATTCATAAAATATAGAAAACACAATCGTCGCTGTTGCTTAACAATTAACATCAAAGAGACATAGATCTGTGGAACTCAATGTCTTCATTAAGACGGAAGTATGTGTGATGCGTCCCATAGCAAAGTACTGAATGCACTGAAACTCATGCGCTGTATTGCCGCTCTCTGTGTAATGCTATTCTATCTTGAGCTTTGACGAAGATTAGACAACGACGTTGATTTCAAGTTACAACAGATCATCAGGGATTTTACTTGATAAACCAAGGGTTTCACAGGTATTTACCCATTAATTGCATTTATCATTTATTGAAAAGTAAAACATAGCATGCATGTATAAGTGTATTGTGTATAGGTCAAAACTATGAAGCATTTACTGGTGTTGTGTTTTCTGTGAGATCATTTTGCATTGTATATCAGCCATCTAAAATTGTACTGATGATTGTGGCATACACTTGAAATTGTGACTTACGATCTAATTAATGTTATACTTATCATTAGATAATAACCTTACATGTTAACTGACCAAATAATATTTCTAAACAATTCTAGAATGATTTTTGAAATTGTCATTGGGCTATTTAGAAGTGCCTAATTTAATGTAATGTAGTAGTTACATTATTGTAACAAGTGCTTGTCACACTTATGATAATAAGAACAATATCACAATCACAGTTTGGCCTGTATGAATAATGTGAACTTATGAAGAGAACCAGCCTTTCTGTGAAGGTCAACTGCAATTTAGCAAACTATGGTGTGGCAGTGGATGACCTCGCAGTGGAGGTCCACCAGTTGAACCGGCTAATTGTCAGGAAGAAAGACAAGGGGCAGGAAGTATCCACATTATTGGAGCTTGCAACCATGCTGGAGCCATACAAGGATGCCTTCATGGATCTCCACAAACTTGTATGCATCACTGTGACCCTGCCTGTCATTTCAGCTGCCTGTGAGAGAAGTTTCTCATGTCTGAAGCTTCTCAAGACAAACTTGCACAGCAGCAGTGGTAACAACCCCACCAGCAACCTTGCTGTCATATCAGTAAACTCCAGGAGGGCAGAACAACTAGATATTGATACTGTTATAGACATATTTGCTGCCAATCACCAGAACAGGCGCATTGTCTTGAAGTAATATTGACTATGAACACAACATGATGAAAGATAGTTAGCCTGATAGTGACCTTACTTTTCCTTAGAGTGTATTAACTTCACATGGGATAGTTCGTTTCTGCTATGTAAACTATGTCTTTATGTTATATTTCTTAAATGTTTAATCTAAACTGATCTTGATTTTCTTTATTAATATGTATTACCTTGGGTGGAATTTAGGTGAGCTTCCTCTTTTACATATACGTATATTTTCATAAACAGATTATTTCTAATTTGTAATAATGAATTATTAATCAGAGTATGAGTTTCCAATGAGAACTGCATTGAAAACGCAGTTCAAAATTGCACACCTTTCTGAAATGTACCTTGGTATTTACATTATTATAATTTACCATCTATACTTCATATTGATAACATTTTGGGAAGCCCCTCCATACTTTACCTTAGCCCTAACAACGAAAATATCCTGGCACCGCCACTGGTGTAATATTACCCTATTCTTATTATTACTGGTTATATCGATTTTATATGCTATTAATCAGTTATTTCTCGGTTCTTCAGTGGCTCAGCGGAATGTCTGAAGACTTACAACGCTAAAATCCGGGTTTCGATACCCGTGGTGGGCAGAGCACAGATAGCCCAGTGTGTATCTTTATGCTTAATTCAAAACAAGAACAACATCATTCTTTTTCACTTATATTTACAAATACGTTATACCATATATGTATAAAAATTTAAACGGAGTCAAAAAAGTAGCTTCAGATATTACTAAATGCAGTATTATTATTGAAAATAGTTTGTTTTGGAATTTCGCACAAAGCTACTCGAGGGCTATCTGTGCTAGCCGTCCCTAATTTAGCAGTGTAAGACTAGAGGGAAGGCAGCTAGTCATCACCACCCACCGCCAACTCTTGGGCTACTTTTTTACCAACGAAAAGTGGGATTGACCGTCACATTATAACGCCCCCACGGCTGGGAGGGCGAGCATGTTTGGCGCGACTCGGGCGCGAACCCGCGACCCTCAGATTACGAGTCGCACGCCTTAACGCTCTAGGCCATGCCAGGCCCTATTGAAAATAGGAACATGCTCCTGGACTGCTTCTTCATCGGCATTAGGTTCATGTTTTGGACGAGGAAGAGTCATTTTCTTTCACGAACAAAAGTAGTGCCCTATATATAGATTCTTGAGTGCACCCATGAATTACAAAAGTAGTACCAAGAAATATAAAACATTTAGTATCATATGATTCAAAAAATAAATGTATGTTTCTAAATATTGTTCAGTGTAATTTGTTTACACTCGTATAACTTTTATAATAAGATTGTTTACATCAGACAAATTTCCCGTAGTCTTAAAGCAATCAACTCTTGATGATATGGTTTTTCCAATGTTATTTGACAATTTCGTTTGTTTATCAAAAATTAATATTTTATTGTTAAAAGTAAAACTTAAACAACTGTGGTGGGTTTTTCTTCAAACAGGATGTACTTGCTCATCTGATAGAGCACGACCTTTGTTTGATGTACTTTCTAAACAAGAATTAACCCTAAAGTTCAGAAAAAAGACTTTAATATATAATATATTGTTTTAAGGTTGTTTTAAAACGATCGTCATAATCGAACGATAGTTAGCTTGGAAAGAATTTTAATCGTTGTGAACCCGAAAGTAGTTTGGAAACCCAGACTGTATTTCTCCAAACTATTAAACTTACTGCTTTGTTATCGTAGGCCAGCTTACAAGATGATGACAGTTATATAAATATTGTTTGTCAATTTGTTTGTTTGATCGAAAATAATGGTGAATTTAAATTTTAACTTTATTAAGAAATGAAGCAAATCGAAAGCAATTTTATTTATCAAAATAATAACCAGTTGGCCAACGATAAACAAGGTTATTTATATAATAACGATAAAACTCTGAAGTTCTAGAACTCAAAAATTCTTTAAAGACATTCTCTGCTTGTGCTGTGTTGTTGAATCGTTTGTCCTGTAATAAGTTGTCCAAAGTGGTAGTCTGTGTGCGACACGTCTTGGGAGTAAGGAGGATGAGGCATTGTTTCATAGCCCAATTCGTTGAGCTTCTGGAGTGTCATATGAGAAGCGTGTGGACAAACATTATTATTAAGTAAGATTGGTACTTATAGATTTACTGATGTTGACATTTTTTACGCTACTTTCTATGCGTTTCTTCCATTTCTTGACAGTCACCCTCTGTAGTAATATTCTGGTCCTGGTTGAACAAACTGTAATGGATAATACCGTCCATAGATCATTATACAGGGACCATAATCTTCTGTTGGTGCAACTTTGGCTGTAGAAAAAGTTTTGGAGCCTCGTCACGGTTGAGCCATTGCAAAGGTTACTTTTTGTTGTCGTAAAGGGTCCACTCTTCGTCGCAGGTGATAATTCAATCAAGAAATGGGTAATTTCTGTTGCACGAAACCAACACAAAGCACAGTTCGACACGGCGATTTTACTGATTCTTACTGAGTGAGCATGATACCTACATGTAGGGGTTTCTATCTTTTGAAATTGCTCGACGTGGTCCGAAATTGTGGAAATGCCTATACACAGTTCTTGTGCTATTTATTTCTCGAACAGATTGGCACGGGTTTCTTTTTACTAATGCTGTCAATTGGTCGTTTGCAACAGTAGAAGGACGTTCTCTGCCCTCCTTATTTGTAAGACTCACATCCGCAGTACGACGTTGGTTCCAAAAGTTTCATGCTTGATTGATATTGTTTGTGATGTATTATTTGAATTCATGCGAAAAAATATTGCACAACCTTTTTCCCCATAATTAATTGTAAGCGTCTGAAATGTTGAAAATAAAGTTTTAGAAAATAATAACAATGAATACTAATTATATACTAATGAATATAAGATAGCCTTAGTTTTTCTATGGTATATATGAAGTCGTTACAAACAGGTTTCTTATCCCTATAAATTGAATTTTTGAAAAACTTAATATATATATAGACGGATAATATTAATACTTAAATATTAAGTAAAATAAAATAACGTCGAATAAACTTATCACCTTTCTACAACTATCTGCGGCAGTAAAGGGAGATACAGATGTGGAACTTTGTGGGTTTGAGCACCCATATTTCCCTAATTACTATTTCTATTCCTTTACTTATTTTATTTTACATCATTATTTAATTATTTTTCTGTGGGACTGACAAACAGAGGTGAAGACTGATATAAGGTGTATCCCCACCACACTGTGTGTCTTACATCTGTAGGCACCTCAAAACTAATGGTACATTTTATACCCCACATTTCCCTTAACAACCTTTTATACCACAATAAGAAACACTAATCTTTTCATTTTTCAGGAGAAAACAATTTTAAGAATTCTCACTTGTTCTTTTATGACAACCTTTATACACCAGGCATCAACCAAATAGCTTTCCTCCGAAACCATATGTCCTTGTTCAATGTCTTTTAGGTAAGAAACTCAAATAACGAACACAGTATTCCATGTGTGTGCTAATGAACGACATTTACATAAAAATTATAAACACTTTTCAGATGTGTATTTAATATTTCAATAAATACATATATTACGTAAATCCATATTTGTCCAGCCACAAGCAACAACACACTGTATTAATAATGCAAGTTACACATCAGTCACTTCGACTTGACCTGTTTTTTCATGACACTATTAAGGTTATTGTTTGGAATTAAGCACAAAGCTACACAATGGGCTATCTGTGCTCTTCCCACCACGGGTATCGAAACCCGGTTTTTAGCGTTGTAAGCCCGCTGACATACCGCTGAGCCACTGGCGGGCTAACAAAATTGTACTAATAATTTAATGACACTCTATTTACAATCTGAGGGTCGCGAGTTCGCATCCCCAAACATGCTTGCCCTTTCAGCCGTGGGACACTATAAAGTTATAACAAATCACAATTTTTGTTGGTGAAACAGTAGCTAAAGGGTTGGCGGTGGGCAGTAATGACTAGATGACTTTCCCCTAGTCGTACCGTTTCTTTATTTGTAATTTACAGAAATATCCTGCTTTACTTCATTTAGTCATTTATCTCCCCAGTAACTAATTTATTCATGCATCTATACAGATAATTTTTTACAAACCTTTCATGTGACACTTTATCAAGTGCTTCTTAAATGTCTAAATTCACAAATCCACATCAATACTCTCATCTATAAAAGTAATAACCTTTTTTTATGTGAAGTGTGAACAGATCAATAAAGCAAGATTTTCCTTTCGTGAAATCCAACAACATTTTAATGTGTTTATTTACTTGACAAACCATTTTTTATAAATAGGACTTTTAAAAGTCTTTCCCTTCACTCATCTAAGAATTACAGGTCTCAAATTAACTTGATAAATCTTATAACCTCCCCTGGTAAAAGGAATGACATCACTATTATAGGTGCATAGCTGTCTAGAATGTTATCTTATATATCTGATGTTTGAGTCACACAAGTTTTGGTTTTGTAATGTGTACTTTGAAAACAAATAAAGGGACAAAAGAGGATTAAGTAATGTTAGTCATGTATTATGATATTTATGTATTGAACTGAACATGTGATAAAAATAATAGACGTCTCTGAAATACTACATGTAGCACTCAAGACAATTGTACAAATAACGAGTGACCTCATTAATATAACAATTGGTGTCAAAAATGTGTTATTAATTCTTACTTTACAAATCGGTTTTGTGTAAGATATACATAAAAATTGATAACCATAACAACTCAGCTACTGAACGTAGTTCACACTATAAAAGTATTGTACACGAAGGTTAATAAAAATAGCACCTACATTATTTCAGCTGTTTTGATGAGCTATCGTAGTGAGTAAAAGGTCTCGTCGATATTAAATATTATAGATGTGGTGTATTGATATATTTTAAGATATTCGTCTGTACTTTGTTTCATATTTTTTAAATAATTATACAAGAAATCTGTGATTCTCACATTTAAATATATATGAATCTTATTAGTTCTAGCTAGCTATTGATAATCTCGTATTTCATAAATATGACAGAATCATCCACAATGATCCCATTGGGAAAGCTTACATTTCAAGTACTTCGAAATGGTTGCATTAATATTGTACGAAAATATCCTGGATTCTTCCGTCAGGAAATTAAACTGACACTATTTTTTAACCAGGAGAGGTCGTTCAGGGTAGGATTTCAATATCTTATAACGTAAAATTATGATCACCAGGAAGCAAATCCTTTATTTCCTAGCTTGTAACAACAACAGCAGGTCTGTCAAATCAACAGTACCTTTCATTCCTGCAAGAACTGACAACATCCAAGTTGAATGTGCTAGAACTGAATGGGGTTCGAAGCGTGTTGGAAGAAACGATTACCTTTTGTATCCAATAGACTGCGATTGTAGTCCTATAGCGGGAGCTACGTGTTGTTTAAAAAATCGAGTATGTTATTGTTTGAGAAGATTAAATGGTACGAGTGCCACTGATGAGTCTAAAGCATTTACGAGACCTGAATGATGACGTGACGTATTTTACTTAAAATAATATATAACTTATTGATGACAACATTTAAAAGGTTCAAGATTAATTTCTTAGGTCTTTCAAAACAAATTGAATTGTACTTTGACAGATACTGATTATACTGGTATTGTTTTTGTATTTTAGTCAATTAGTCAAATTTTTCCTGCATTTTCATTGATTTGAATGAAAATAAATTTATTGTTTACATGGTTTTTACATAAATTATTTTAAAATTTGTTAACGTAAAACTATTAAAAAATGTTTACGGTTTTAAAAACAATGTAGTGTTTATTAGCAGAAAACTTGTTTTGTTCTTAAATAATGTGTTCTGAAATTTATTACAATTCTCTGAAATGTTCTTCGTAAATAAGATATCGAAGACAGTTTTTCTTTTTTCTTGAAACTCGTTTGGAAATCTAAGAATAGTATAAGTTTTATAATACTTATATTTAAAGAAAGTTTTTAATTAAAGAAGCTGGTAAGTTTGAAAACTTGTGATAACTTTCTACCGACTGAATTTTAGCAACAACCTTTATACACTAACAATTTGAAAATGTTTATAGACACGTTTTATTCATGTTTAACACTGTTACAATTAAATAAATGTTCACTGTTGTGGTTCATATTATTGTGATTTTGCAATTATAGGGCGATCCCGTTTCTGAAAATATTGTTCTATAATATTGGTGCAGAATAAAGCATTATAACCACAACACATTGTATCCTAATATCACAACAAAGTGTTGCACTATAACTGATACTGAAGAAATGATAAAACTTACAATTTTTAACGCTTTTAAATATCATGTTTCTAGAAGTCTGCATAATTGGAGTACACACGTGTTGTAAAGTGGCAGAATAAGTGTTATGTTAACACGTACTTACTTGTAAGTTTAAAACGCATCGTTTTTTCGTGACCTGTTAATTCAAAAAGATTTTAAACACAAAATTGTAAACTATTCTTGCACCAAAATTAGTTGTGAAACTTCAAGTTTCTAGGATTTCAGGGTACCTAATAAAGTAGGTATTACACACAAAATATGGCGAGGTGATTAGGGAGCTCGACTCTTAATCTGAGGGTTGCGGGTTCGAATCCCGTGATACTAAACATGCTCGCTCTTTCTACCATAGGGGCATTATAATGTGATGATCATTTCCTCTATTCATCGTAAAAAGAGTAGCTCAAGATTTGACGATGGGTGGTGATGATTATATGCCTTTTCTCTAGTTCTAAGCTGCTTACATAGGACAGATAGGGCTTCACAATGGTGTTACCCAAATAAACTACTATTTATCTCTGTTTATTTTCCAACACTTAAAAAACTCTAATGTTTGTATTTAAATTTAAAGTACAGTAATCATGATACAGAAAATAGATTTCTTGTAAATCCTTACTGATTGCAATAATGTCCGTGGAATATGTTATTTTGTACTACATCCGGAGATTGTTTATGAATATTGTTTTTGTTTATCAATCTGGAAGTTCCAAAGTTTGGGACAAATGAAAAAGATACTAATGTATCATGAATGTTAAAAAAAAGGTTTTATTTTCCTTTCGTTGGCGATTCATTTCAACCAAATGTTCAATTTAAAGCCCTTTTGGTTATTGACAAACCATTACAGGATGTTTTCAAATGAAACATTGCATAAAAAAAGAATACACAAGAACAAAATGAGATATAAGCAAGATTTGAACAATATGGCAGTAACAATACAAGAAGGTTAAAGAAAATAGTGATAAGCTGTTGATTAAGATTATATAATTTAAAAATGATTAAAGATATATAATACAAGTTTAGAAAATCAGGGATGACGACACAACCCACTTGTAGAGAAAAATATGTAAAAACGGCTGATTTGGGTTGAGAAAATTTTTATGTAGAGGACCTTCTTCGGTCATCGTCAGATTCACAAAGAAAGAAAGAGGTAGCTGACTCATGGCTGACCACATGTTTGTGTAATTAAGTGTAGAAATGTAGAGGGCGTGCTTAGATGTTTGATTATATTTATTAATATACAGGGTGGCCCGTAAGTCCCTACCCATCCGTATATCTTATGTATCCAGTGTATCTGTGTGCTGTCCCTCATTCTCGCTACATAATATTATGCGATGCCATGTTCTGCGAGACATTTTCCTCAACATAGCAGGGGTTGTTGTTCCAAATGCCTCGGTAACAGCTGCCTTCAACACACCATTAGTATTATAACGTTGTTTAGACACAATGTCCTTTATGTATCCCCAAAGAGAGTTATCACATGTTGCCAAGTCCGAACTTCTTACGGGCCATTTCATGGGTGCCGGGGATGTTACAGAACAACGACCTGTCCATTTGCCTGGAAAAGTGTCAAAAAGAAACAAATTTATAATACATGCGTAATTGAATACAACATAATAACATATGGATGGGTAGGAACTTACGGGCCACCCTGTAGGTATAAAGGTATTCCTTTGTATTGGTTCATTTTGGGCTTGAATTGTTATACAAGTAAAGCTTCTTTAATTTTGCGTTTGTTTATGTTTGTTTCTTTATTTAGTATTTGGGTGTTTTCTATGGTTATGTTGTGCTTATTTGATTTGCAGTGTTCGACAACGTGTGAAGGTGACTTTTGTGTTCTTTGAATCTGGTTTCCATTTTTCTACTTGTTTCTCCAATATAGAAGTCGTGGCAGTTATCACATTGCATTTTATAAATAACGTTGGTGTTGTGTTTGTCAGGGTAGTTTTTACATAGTATAGACCTCAGTTTTGTGCCTGGTTTTTGCATAAATTTGGTATTAACTGGAATGTCATATTTTGTTACCAGTTTTTGCCAAATGTGGGCTATTTTTATGCTGATGTCGGGTATATACAGGTAGTCACAAGTAAGACAGGTTCCAGGGTATTTTTTATGCAAGTTCTCTGTTCCAAACAGGATATTATGTGTTTTTTTTCAGTCTTAATTATAATAAATCAATGAATTAAAAATTAAATAAATTAAAATATACCTTGAACTTTATTTTAAGAAAAAGCACCTTTATTTTTGGACTTTTGTCACGTTGCACAATATAACAGTTAACATTATTAACAGTAGAATAAATAATTATATAACCAAATGACAAAACTGTAGTCCATTTAATGCAGAAAAACCCATGTACAGAAACACACCAAACAGTACTGGCACATGAATGAACTAATAAAAAAAGCAGCTTCACTTTATATATTTCACTAGACTAGACTAGATGGGATATTTGAAAAACTAGATAATGTAAACTGTTTTTGTGTTGTTTTTTTATTACGTGGTACAATGAATGATTAAAATATTAAAACCTATTTACTGTACATAAATAAGTTTAGTTTTGCTGTTTACACAAATATCACCAACAAGAAATAAATCATAATGTATTCTGCTTGCACAAGAGTGAACTACAAAAAAAAAGTAAACTACAGTTTTAATGTTCTGTTCACATTTTGAATAAAATTGTTCTAAACATGAAAATGTGTAGCATAAAATGTTGGATAACTGTCAAAATTAAATCATATAATTAAACATATTTTACAAAAGGTTTTAACTTGTACATTCAAAATAATTAACAGATTTACAGAAAGATTAAACTTAAATTTCATTAAAAACTAATATAAAACTTTTGGTATTGTATAAATTATTTTGTTATTGGTAACAACGTAAGTAAAAATCATAAAGTTTAAAAGCTTTTTAAATCTGTTACAGTAACCATCAAAAAGTTATGCAAAATAAACATTGTATGTACCATAAGCTCAAAACATAAGTATCATGTATTAATTTGTGGTATAATGTATATACTTCTGCTCTAACTTTCATTCAAATAACATTTACTTCAAGCAAATGTGAGAATCAAGTGATTACACATGACCAAACTTCAACAAACTGGTGAAGAAGACAGATAAACCCACCCAAATGAAAATTAGCAAGTGAGTAACTTGCTGTTCTCTGCAACAATATCAAAATAAATAAATACAAAATGTGTTGTCATCATAAATAATACTGTATACTAAACAAGAGATTATATAACAAACCAAAGTGAAAAGAAATATGAATTATCATCTTTAAATTGTTAACCTTCAGTAGCTGTTATCACATTTGTTTGAAAGCACTGCCATCACATTTCATTTTTGATAGAACTTAAACTGGTAACCTTTTAATAGAAAAATATTAAATCTTTTAATGACTGGAATAATTCAATTCAGTATTAAAGTCCTTTCTACCATAGAAGTAGTTTTATGGTTAAAGATCATATTGGAGTATATGGTAATAGAAATATAGTGAGGAATAAGGATATTCAGTTATGAAAGTGAGTTTCTCTTTTATTGTGAAAGTTTAAGATATTGTAAATGCAAGTTTATGTTAACATATTTTATTAAGTTTTATATATTACAGAGATATTTAGTTATAAATCGTACTTCCTGTTTTTTTTCACTCTTAAAAAATATTGTTTCCATAATGTAAAAAGTAGAAGCTCAGATTATCTGTGTGCAGTATTCAGATACACTAACCTACAATACAGCAGGTTTTGGACATGTTATGCAGGGCATATAAATACAGATAACAAAGGAAAAACAAAGTGAATAAAACACAACAAATTTTCTTTCAAACAATGAATATTGCTGGGGCTTTTATTACTACTTACAGGCTTCAGTTTTGAAATCTCTAGTTGCTGGAGCTATAAACATGTCTATTAGACAGACGTAAATCATAACAATGATGTAACTTATCCAAAATGAAGGCCATTAATGGTAGAGATACTTAATTAAAAATATTAATATCTGTCATATGACTGAGCAACCTAGATGTTTATTTTATGTTTATCACTGGTATAATGGAGATTTCCAGTTACAAAAATTAGTATCCCATATACAATAGATCGACTTAGTTAAAATCAGTGCAATTATTATAAGGATATCTATTATTATAATATCGATATCTATTTGTTATTAATCAATATATACATGTTCTGGAACATGTATCTAGTGATACCATTATAAACTTGATCTTTGTAGAACCTTTATACATTGTACTAATCTTTTTGTTCACACAAAGGTAAGACATCCCCATTATTGACGAATATGGTTAAAACTTGCCTGACCATGTTTTACTGTTACCACACCTTCATCTGGAGGAATATCAATCATACTCATTACAAAGGGTGGTACAGAGACTTGAACAAGTTAGGAATTTTATTCCCTTGAAATATATAATTGAAATGATCACTGATGGGATGACATAGGATTTTTGTTTACAACTCATTTAGAAACATGTTATGATTTTTGTTCCTGTCTTTAGTTTGTATACACATTTCTGATCTTCCAGCTGCTACTTTAACTCCATAACAAACAATAAAGTTGGCCAGTACAGAGAGGAAAGATTTTGTATTTTATACATTTATGTATATTTACTTGTTTTTGTTGTTATCTAAACACTACATCTGTAAAATGGAAATCTGTAGAAAATGAGTGAACCTTTTAAGTACAAGTTTGGTTCTTTTACATGTCACAATATTTTACAAAGTTACATCCAAAATTCAGTTAAGCAATTTTTATTAACAATGTATTTCAATAAAATTAACTTCGAAATGTAGTTTATAAACCATATTTTTATATTATCTAAGTTTTAAATCCTTAGTGGAGGGACTGGTAAATGCACAAAAACAAATAATCAAGCGAAAAGTGACTGCTATGGAAAAAGCAGGAATGCCACCACTGAAATTTGAGACAAAGTTGTAGAGTATAGCACTTTCCTGGAAGAAGTATACTTTTTACTCAATAAAAAAAATGATTAAGGTAGAAATGAAGAGAATATGTGGCTAGGGCAAGAGACTTTACATAAATATGCCTAGTATGATCTGCCTGAGCAGAAAACATTCAGGGAAAGCTCCTTGAGATGTGATGTATTATGCCAAGTGGACAAAATCAACATTGAGGAATCTTGCATAAGTTTATAAAATCAAAAAATGTGGTCTACCTGGGCAAAAACAACTAGGAAAAGCACCTTAATTTATAAAACGATAGTCAAGTGAGGTCTATCCGGGCAAAAATATCTGGGATAGCACCTTTGTATGCATTGAATGATGTCAAGTGGGTAGATAGCATCCAGCAGGAGTGCTTTGAATAATATATAGGTACAGTGCTACAATGTATGTTTAATAGACAGCATAAAACCAACAGCCCTCTTTTCATTGAGCTATTACATACAGGTATGAGAATTTGTCATTGTGCACAAACCATTCATGTAGAAACCCCCTTGATCCATTAGCTCCACTAGAAGAAAGAGGGAGAAACACGTTGGGGTGTCTGGAAGAATGACCCACCAGAATCAGTGCAGTGAGTGTCTGCATCTTTCTATTTTGAAGAGCAGAAAGACTCGGTCTGTAAGAAATACTGGTCAGCAGGGTTGAATTAAAATCCCTATCTACTTTACTTATGGAGTTCATGAGTGGGAGTCCTCAGGAGACAATACCTAAACAAGGAGGATACAGCAATATAATACAAATAACATGCAGTGAATATACTGGAAGTTGTACACATTCTTCTTTGTATAGTCTCCTCTAAAAGGACAGCAGATCTGAGTAGCAAAAAGTAACATGACGTGTCTGGTGAGAAGACATGTGAAACAGCTGAAAATCTTCCATCAACAGTTCAGAATAAGCCAGATAGATGAGGTGCCATGGCAGTAAGTATAATAAGAGAAAGACCATGGGAAACAGAGGAATTCCAGGGTATAAAGTGGTGAGAATAGGAACCCCCTAAAGGATTCAGTTCAAGACAAAGAAAAAGGAAGGGAATCGACAAAACATAAAGGCAATCAGGATTGGAGAGGGACTATAAATGGGAAATAGCCTTCTATTTAAGAGAGAGGAGAAAACAATCCTCATGAGCAGCAGATGTCTTGGGAACAAAAGAATAATCAAGGAAAAGGAGAACATAAGAAGCATGATAAAGAGTGCTGGAAACATCAATAAGATAAATATCAGAATGGCAATGACCACAAGCAAGAAGGAATGCTGACCACGAAGTCCTTCTCTTCTACACAGCAGTACGTTGGTTGTCGAAAGGAAACGTTATTAGTCATGTCTTTGAAATGAAAGATGAAATAAAGCTATTCCTGGAGACTCAAGAAAGGAAAGATCTTGTAGCTCACTTCGAAGATGAAGCATGGAATAAAAGGGTTGCGTACCTAACCGACATTTTTGACCAGCTGAACAAGCTCAATTTGAAGCTTCAAGGAAGGGAAACACATGTTCTCCTTTTTCAAGATAGTCTTCGGACCTTTGTTTCCAAACTGCAGAACTGGCGTCGGAAAACCAATCTTGGAAACATCGCTATGTTTGAAAAACTTTGTGGAGTGACGGATGAGTCTCAGATCCAACTGGATCAGTTCCTCATGGATGAGATTACCGAACATCTTCAGTCTCTAGAAAAGAAAGTCGAGCGCTACTTCCATGAGCTATCACAGGAACAGGAGGCCCTGGTAAGGAACCCATTTTGTACTGAACTTGATGTATCCAGCATCCCAGATGATATCCAAGATGAATTTCTGGATCTAAGGAACGACTCTTCAGCTCGTGATCTCTTCAAGGTGAAATCCGTGACTCAGTTCTGGTGCGCTATGTATCAGTCATACTCCAAAGTCAGCATGATAGCTTTACGTGTCCTTGTTCCATTTGCTTCTACCTACTTGTGTGAGGCAGGATTTTCCACTCTTGTCAATATAAAAACAAAGAATAGGAACAGATTGGATGTTGGAGATGACATGAGACTGGCTCTAACAAACGCTCGGCCACGAATTTCAAAGCTTGCTGCGGAAATGCAACATCAGGCATCTCACTAGCTGGGTTGGATAGCTGTTCAAACCTATGTTAATATTATTTTAAGAAATATATGTTCTTTTTGTGAATTCAGGTTCAATGTGATTTAATTTGCTAATAAATAATTACAGAATTTTTAAATATTTTTTTAGATGTTTCTTTCCCTCTCCTTCACAGAAAATAAAATAAAAATTAAGCTGCTGATTCAAACTTTTAGGTAAGGGGTCGCGAGTGCCAAAAGGTTGGGAACCCCTGACCTAAAGAAAGGAAGTTTGTCATTCCAATGGGTTTTACAAAAATGCATCATTATGGAGTGTACTCAGATGAGGACAATCCCACTGATAAAACCCCAGACAAAAGCACCACTCCAGAGAAAGAAATTGGTTGGAGCAAGATAAATTGTCTGTAACCAAATTCATAACACCTGAAACATGACACACCAAGACTAATATTGTAGTTGCGAGTCCAATATAATCTGTTGCGTGTGAGAAAACAAGGCCCTTGTTTGGAGATAACTGATGACAGTTAAATCGTCAGAATGAATCTTAACAACCTGCTTACATAAAAATTGAAGAAAATGCATGAGAGCCTGACAAACTGCCAATAGTTCCAGGATATGGTATGTAGATTATTTGATGGAGCACCAACCCAAAATTTCCTGTGGAATGAGGAAAGCTACCAACCCACCATAAAGCATCTTGTGAAAAATGCATGAGGTGAAAGAAGAAGAATCCCCATAGTGTTAAGAGACCTGTTGAGCCACCCAAGTAAGACTGGCCTTGATCCTTAGAAGAAAGATAACTGGATGACCCAGGGGATCACAGGATAAGTTCCACTGGTCAAAAAGTGTCTTATGAAGGGTTTAAATGACTGATTGTTTGGAATCAAGCACAAAGCTACACAATGGGCTCTGTGCTCTTCCCACCACAGGTATCAGGCAGGAGGAGAAGGTGAAGATAGAGCTTCAGCAACTGATCATTCCATATCTCCAACCAAGATGTGAACTGAAGAGAATCCCCAAATGAATGAAGTATTAAATGGAAATGAGAAAGGATTTTTCCACCATGATGAAAAACCTAATCCAAGCAGACCCCCAAAGAAGGAAGTGTAATTGGCAGACTGGATTCAGGAAGAGATAAGCAGGAGTCAATAGTCTATATAACAGTGAGTCTGAAAATCTAACAAAATAAAATGATGTCCAGAGGTAAATATGATCCCACAGTAGTGCATGGAACTTGAACACATCCTTTCTGGGGACAAACTAAAACTAAAAGTTACTCCTGAACACTGGAGATATGAAGTGTTTTCAATCATCCAAAGACACAGGGCAAAAGCCTACCTGAGAGAGAGACGAGATGAATTTATGGTGAACTAGGCAGTCAGAAAGGAATTCAGCTGGGAGATATTGATGATCTGTCTACAACCTCCTGCATTTTGGGAGACAGAAAACAGATGGGAGTAAAAACTCTGGCAAATAGGCAACTGTATAGCACCCTTCTGAAGAAGGGTAATACTAGACAAGGCATGATCATTAAGAGGAGGAAAAGAAACCAGGAGAAAGAACAGGGGAAAGAAGAGACTGGAATTGTATGCATATATTTTCTGATCAGAACCTATAAACCCACGAAGGGTTTTCATATGGCAGTAAGGAGTTGTAACCTGGTTCCACCTACCCATTGAAAGACATTCCATCACTAATAACAGTGAGGCCAAGAGGAATGGGAATGTGCATACGGAAGTATGTATCAGAAGTAGGGAAAAGGGTGAGGCAAAGAACAGTGAACACAGAGCAATAGAACAGGCAAAGACTAAACAGAATCAGTTGGGTGAGACAAATAAGAAGCAAGGAAGAACAAAGAAGAATGCAATCTCACCACAAGCCTCATGAACTCCAAAGATAATTTCATAATGAAAAATATGGGGAGATGCACCCCTGCAAGTAATGCATCCCTCCCGAGTAAATTCCAACAACACAAAATCCAAGTGGTGAGGGACAATGTTGAAACCAGCAACAAGGCCATACTAGACTACAAAAAGGTCTGGAGATTGGCTGAAAACTGATCAGAAGACAAGAAGAACTGAGACAACAACTGCCAAGAGGAAAGAACACAAACTATTGGTCCAAAAGCCAGTGGGAACAAGGCATACACACACTACCAACATTACTTGTGCAACAAAACATTGATCATAAACAATATTACAAGAGGAAGGAAAATAATAATCAGAACAAGACTTCTAACAGCAAAAAAGAAGTGGAAGAATAAAAAATTTCACACACCTGATAAATGAGGTGTAAGTAAGGCATGGTTGGAATACTATCTTAATTGTCAGTGTTGTATGACTAAACAGAAAAAACTAGGGCAGGAAAAACCAAGTTGAAATAGATCTCCACTCATGAAAATCTTCCTCAGAAGTGTGGTACTGGAGGAGAGGAAAATGAGCAAAAGAAACAGCAAAAGCATCCAACTCCTATCAAATTAATACATAAATCTCCTGACCTGACATTCGCAACTCGCCGCACAGAGGTATACTGACATGTTTCATCCATAGTGATGAAAACCTTTTCATCTCCCACATAAGAAATAACCTTATTTCTAACCATAAAGACGTCCAGAAGACTATATCCGTATGTCTCGTGTTTGTCTCTAGCATCTTGAAAACTCTCAGTGTACGTTCTAAGTATTAGTGCTGACAGTTAAATTCAACAAAGAAGGATGAGCATTGTGAAGAACCTGTTTTCTTCATTTCTATGATAAACACTTATACCTGCCAAGCAACTTTTACTTTAGATGTAACAGTCTTGAATTACAAAATAAACTAACAATGATGAAAGAGCAGAAATATATTAAAGCTCTAGTTATACAAGCGTGTGTCTGGAACATCTGTGAAGATAGATCAAGCTTTTTTCAACTTTCAAATATCCATCCTTCTATAGAAAGAAGAAACAATGCATTCATGATGCCTCATCGCACAGATAAGTGCCCCAAGTCAAAATTATATTTTGCTACAAAAGCAGTTCAGGCTGTAAGTTCGGCCTTTCTATTTGATTTAGGTTAGCTAAAGTTGGGAAGACGACCTTCTCGTAGTTTATGACGCTTACATACATGTTACTGTACAAAGAAGTTTTCCCTTCTTCATAGAGGAAACTAGTCATATTTTAGTTCCTCAATAATTAAATAACTTTTCGTGACTACTTCCTTATTTAATTAATTTAACCACTAGGTATTAAAAGAAGGTTCATAAAAGATTAACGTAAAAGTACTCACCATAAAGATGTCTAAAACACTGTACCGATATGTCTTTTCTATGTCTGTGGCGTCTTGAAAACTCTCAGTGTACTTTATAAGTATTAGTGCTGACAGTTAAATTCAACAAAGGAAAATGAGCATTGTGAAGAACCTGTTCTCTTCATTTCTGTGATAAAAACTTATACCTGCAAAGCAACTTTTACTTTGGATGTAACAGTCTTGAGAAACAAAAGAAACTAACAATGATGAAGGAGCAGAAATATATTAGAGCTATAGTTATGGAAGCGTGTGTCTAGAACATCTGTGAACATCGATCAAGCTTTTTTCAACTTTCAAATATCCATCCTTCTATAGAAAGTAGAAACATTGCATTCATGATGCCTAATCGCACAGTTAAGTGCCCCAAGTCAAAATTATATTTTGCCACGTGGGCAGTTCAGGGTGTCAGTTCGGCCTTTCCATGTGATATAGGTTAGCTAAAATTGGGAAGACGACCTTCTCGTAGTTTATGACGCTTCTATACATGTTACTGCACAAAGTAGTTTTCCCTTCTTCATAGAGGTAACTAGTCATATTTTATTTCCTCAATAATTAAATAACTTTTCGTGACTACTTCCTTATTTAATTAATTTAACCACTAGGTATTAAAAGAAGGTTCATAAAAGATTAACGTAAAAGTACTCACCATAAAGATATCTAAAACACTGTACCGATATGTCTTTTCTATGTCTCTGGCGTCTTGAAAACTCTCAGTGTACTTTATAACTATTAGTGCTGACATTTAAATTCAACAAAGGAAGATGAGCATTGTGAAGAACCTGTTCTCCTCATTTCTGTAATAAAAACTTATACCTGCAAAGCAACTTTTACTTTGGATGTAACAGTCTCAAGTAACAAAAGAAACTAACAATGATGAAAAAGCAGAAATATATTAAAGATATTGTTATGGAAGCGTGTGTCTAGAACATCTGTTAACATCGATCAAGCTTTTTCAACTTTCAAATATCCATCCTTCTATAGAAAAAGAAACAATGCATTCATGATGCCTGATCGCACAGTTAAGTGCACCAAGTCAAAATTATATTTTGCTACGAGGGCAATTCAGGGTGTAAGTTCGGCCTTTCTATTTCATTTAGATTAGCTAAAGTTGGGAAGACGACCTTCTCGTAGTTTATCACGCTTCCATACATGTCACTGCACAAAGCAGTTTTCCCTTGTTCATAGAGTTAAATAGTCATATTTTATTGTTTCAATCATTAAATAACTTTTCGTGACAACTTCCTTATTTAATTAATTTAACTACTAGGTATTAAAAGAAGGTTCATAAAAGATTGACGTAAAAGTACACAACCATAAAGATGTCTAAATGACTGTATCGATATGTCTTTTCTATGTCTGTGGCGTCTTGCAAACTCTCAGTGTACTTTATAAGAATTAGTGCTGACAGTTAAATTCAACAAAGGAAAATGAGCATTGTGAAGAACCTGTTCTCTTCATTTCTGTGATAAAAACTTATACCTGCAAAGCAACTTTTACTTTTGATGTAACAGTCTTGAGAAACAAAAGAAACTAAAAATGATGAAGGAGCAGAAATATATTAGAGCTATAGTTATGGAAGCGTGTGTCTAGAACATCTGTGAACATCGATCAAGCTTTTTTCAACTTTCAAATATCCATCCTTCTATAGAAAGTAGAAACAATGCATTCATGATGCCTAATCGCACAGTAACGTGCCCCAAGTCAAAATTATATTTTGCCACGTGGGCAGTTCAGGGTGTCAGTTCGGCCTTTCCATGTGATATAGGTTAGCTAAAATTGGGAAGACGACCTTCTCGTAGTTTATGACGCTTCTATACATGTTACTGCACAAAGTAGTTTTCCCTTCTTCATAGAGGTAACTAGTCATATTTTATTTCCTCAATAATTAAATAACTTTTCGTGACTACTTCCTTATTTAATTAATTTAACCACTAGGTATTAAAAGAAGGTTCATAAAAGATTAACGTAAAAGTACTCACCATAAAGATGTCTAAAACACTGTACCGATATGTCTTTTCTATGTCTGTGGCGTCTTGAAAACTCTCAGTGTACTCTATAACTATTAGTGCTGACAGTTAAATTCAACAAAGGAAGATGAGCATTGTGAAGAACCTGTTCTCTTCATTTCTGTGATAAAAACTTATACCTGCAAAGCAACTTTTACTTTGGATGTAACAGTCTTGAGAAACAAAAGAAACTAACAATGATGAAGGAGCAGAAATATATTAGAGCTATAGTTATGGAAGCGTGTGTCTAGAACATCTGTGAACATCGATCAAGCTTTTTTCAACTTTCAAATATCCATCCTTCTATAGAAAGTAGAAACAATGCATTCATGATGCCTAATCGCACAGTTACGTGCCCCAAGTCAAAATTATATTTTGCCACGTGGGCAGTTCAGGGTGTCAGTTCGGCCTTTCCATGTGATATAGGTTAGCTAAAATTGGGAAGACGACCTTCTCGTAGTTTATGACGCTTCTATACATGTTACTGCACAAAGTAGTTTTCCCTTCTTCATAGAGGTAACTAGTCATATTTTATTTCCTCAATAATTAAATAACTTTTCGTGACTACTTCCTTATTTAATTAATTTAACCACTAGGTATTAAAAGAAGGTTCATAAAAGATTAACGTAAAAGTACTCACCATAAAGATGTCTAAAACACTGTACCGATATGTCTTTTCTATGTCTCTGGCGTCTTGAAAACTCTCAGTGTACTTTATAACTATTAGTGCTGACAGTTAAATTCAACAAAGGAAGATGAGCATTGTGAAGAACCTGTTCTCTTCATTTCTGTGATAAAAACTTATACCTGCAAAGCAACTTTTACTTTGGAAGTAACAGTCTTAAGTAACAAATGAAACTAACAATGATGAAGGAGCAGAAATATATTAGAGCTATAGTTATGGAAGTGTGTGTCTAGAACATCTGTGAACATCGAAAAAGCTTTTTCAACTTTCAAATATCCATCCTTCTATAGAAAGTAAAACAATGCATTCATGATGCGTAATCGCACAATTAAGTGCCCCAAGTCAAAATTATATTTTGCCACGAGGGCAATTCAGGGTGTAAGTTCGGCCTTTCTATTTGATATAGGTTAGCTAAAATTGGGAAGACGACCTTCTCGTAGTTTATGACGCTTCCATACATGTCACTGCACAAAGCAGTTTTCCCTTGTTCATAGAGGTAACTAGTCATATTTTATTTCCTCAATAATTAAATAACTTTTCGTGACTACTTCCTTATTTAATTAATTTAACCACTAGGTATTAAAAGAAGGTTCATAAAAGATTAACGTAAAAGTACTCACCATAAAGATGTCTAAAACACTGTACCGATATGTCTTTTCTATGTCTCTGGCGTCTTGAAAACTCTCAGTGTACTTTATAACTATTAGTGCTCACAGTTAAATTCAACAAAGGAAGATGAGCATTGTGAAGAACCTGTTCTCTTCATTTCTGTGATAAAAACTTATACCTGCAAAAAACTTTTACTTTGGAAGTAACAGTCTTAAGTAACAAATGAAACTAACAATGATGAAGGAGCAGAAATATATTAGAGCTATAGTTATGGAAGTGTGTGTCTAGAACATCTGTGAACATCGATCAAGCTTTTTTCAACTTTCAAATATCCATCCTTCTATAGAAAGTAAAAACAATGCATTCATGATGCGTAATCGCAGAATTAAGTGCCCCAAGTAAAATTATATTTTGCCACGAGGGCAATTCAGGGTGTAAGTTCGGCCTTTCTATTTGATATAGGTTAGCTAAAATTGGGAAGACGACCTTCTCGTAGTTTATGACGCTTCCATACATGTCACTGCACAAAGCAGTTTTCCCTTGTTCATAGAGGTAACTAGTCATATTTTATTTCCTCAATAATTAAATAACTTTTCGTGACTACTTCCTTATTTAATTAATTTAACCACTAGGTATTAAAAGAAGGTTCATAAAAGATTAACGTAAAAGTACTCACCATAAAGATGTCTAAAACACTGTACCGATATGTCTTTTCTATGTCTCTGGCGTCTTGAAAACTCTCAGTGTACGTTAAAAGTATTAGCTAATAGTTAAATTCATCAAGGGAAAATGACCATTCTGTAGAACCTGTTGCCTTCATTTCTGTGATAAAAACTTATATCTAAAAAGCAACTTTTACTTTGGATGTAACAGTCTCAAGTAACAAAAGAAACTAACAATGATGAAAAAGCAGAAATATATTAAAGATATTGTTATGGAAGCGTGTGTCTAGGACATCTGTTAACATCGAACAAGCTTTTTTAACTTTCAAATATCCATCCTTCTATAAAAAGAAGAAACAATGCATTCATGATGCCTGATCGCACAGTTAAGTGCACCAAGTCAAAATTATATTTTGCTACGAGGGCAATTCAGGGTGTAAGTTCGGCCTTTCTATTTCATTTAGGTTAGCTAAAGTTGGGAAGACGACCTTCTCGTAGTTTATGACGCTTCCATACATGTCACTGCACAAAGCAGTTTTCCCTTGTTCATAAAGTTAAATAGTCATATTTTATTGTTTCAATCATTAAATAACTTTTCGTGACAACTTCCTTATTTAATTAATTTAACTACTAGGTATTAAAAGAAGGTTCATAAAAGATTGACGTAAAAGTACTCACCATAAAGATGTCTAAAAGACTGTATCGATATGTCTTTTCTATGTCTGTGGCGTCTTGAAAACTCTCAGTGTACTTTATAAGTATTAGTGCTGACAGTTAAATTCAACAAAGGAAGATGAGCATTGTGAAGAACCTGTTCTCTTCATTTCTGTGATAAAAACTTATACCTGCAAAGCAACTTTTACTTTGGAAGTAACAGTCTTAAGTAACAAATGAAACTAACAATGATGAAGGAGCAGAAATTTATTAGAGCTATAGTTATGGAAGTGTGTGTCTAGAACATCTGTGAACATCGAAAAGCTTTTTCAACTTTCAAATATCCATCCTTCTATAGAAAGTAGAAACAATGCATTCATGATGCGTAATCGCACAATTAAGTGCCCCAAGTCAAAATTATATTTTGCCACGAGGGCAATTCAGGGTGTAAGTTCGGCCTTTCTATTTGATATAGGTTAGCTAAAATTGGGAAGACGACCTTCTCGTAGTTTATGACGCTTCCATACATGTCACTGCGCAAAGCAATTTTCCCTTGTTCATAGAGGATACTAGTCATATTTTATTTCCTCAATAATTAAATAACTTTTCGTGACTACTTCCTTATTTAATTAATTTAACCACTAGGTATTAAAAGAAGGTTCATAAAAGATTAACGTAAAAGTACTCACCATAAAGATGTCTAAGACACTGTACCGATATGTCTTTTCTATGTCTCTGGCGTCTTGAAAACTCTCAGTGTACTTTATAACTATTAGTGCTCACAGTTAAATTCAACAAAGGAAGATGAGCATTGTGAAGAACCTGTTCTCTTCATTTCTGTGATAAAACTTATACCTGCAAAGCAACTTTTACTTTGGAAGTAACAGTCTTAAGTAACAAATGAAACTAACAATGATGAAGGAGCAGAAATATATTAGAGCTATAGTTATGGAAGTGTGTGTCTAGAACATCTGTGAACATCGAAAAAGCTTTTTTCAACTTTCAAATATCCATCCTTCTATAGAAAGTAGAAACAATGCATTCATGATGCGTAATCGCACAATTAAGTGCCCCAAGTCAAAATTATATTTTGCCACGAGGGCAATTCAGGGTGTAAGTTCGGCCTTTCTATTTGATATAGGTTAGCTAAAATTGGGAAGACGACCTTCTCGTAGTTTATGACGCTTCCATAAATGTCACTGCACAAAGCAGTTTTCCCTTGTTCATAGAGGTAACTAGTCATATTTTATTTCCTCAATAATTAAATAACTTTTCGTGACTACTTCCTTATTTAATTAATTTAACCACTAGGTATTAAAAGAAGGTTCATAAAATATTAACGTAAAAGTAGTCACCATAAAGATGTCTAAAAAACTGTACCGATATATCTTTTCTATGTCTCTGGCGTCTTGAAAACTCTCAGAGTACTTTATAAGCATTAGTGCTGACAGTTAAATTCAACAAAGGAAGATGAGCATTATGAAGAACCTGTTCTCTTCATTTCTGTGATAAAAACTTATACCTGCAAAGCAACTTTTACTTTGGAAGTAACAGTCTTAAGTAACAAATGAAACTAACAATGATGAAGGAGCAGAAATATATTAGAGCTATAGTTATGGAAGTGTGTGTCTAGAACATCTGTGAACATCGAAAAGCTTTTTCAACTTTCAAATATCCATCCTTCTATAGAAAGTAGAAACAATGCATTCATGATGCGTAATCGCACAATTAAGTGCCCCAAGTCAAAATTATATTTTGCCACGAGGGCAATTCAGGGTGTAAGTTCGGCCTTTCTATTTGATATAGGTTAGCTAAAATTGGGAAGACGACCTTCTCGTAGTTTATGACGCTTCCATACATGTCACTGCACAAAGCAGTTTTCCCTTGTTCATAGAGGTAACTAGTCATATTTTATTTCCTCAATAATTAAATAACTTTTCGTGACTACTTCCTTATTTAATTAATTTAACCACTAGGTATTAAAAGAAGGTTCATAAAAGATTAACGTAAAAGTACTCACCATAAAGATGTCCAAAAGACTGAACCGATATGTCTTTTCTATGTCTCTGGCGTCTTGAAAACTCTCAGTGTACTTTATAACTATTAGCTAACAGTTAAATTCAACAAAGGAAGATGAGCATTCTGAAGAACCTGTTCTCTTCATTTCTGTGATAAAACTTATATCTAAAAGCAACTTTTACTTTGGATGTAACAGTCTTAAGTAACAAAAGAAACTAACAATGATGAAAAGCAGAAATATATTAGAGCTATAGTTATGGAAGTGTGTGTCTAGAACATCTGTGAACATCGAAAAAGCTTTTTTAACTTTCAAATATCCATCCTTCTATAGAAAGTAGAAACAATGCATTCATGATGCGTAATCGCACAATAAGTGCACCAAGTCAAAATTATATTTTGCCACGAGGGCAATTCAGGGTGTAAGTTCGGCCTTTCTATTTGATATAGGTTAGCTAAAATTGGGAAGACGACCTTCTCGTAGTTTATGACGCTTCCATACATGTCACTGCACAAAGCAGTTTTCCCTTGTTCATAGAGGTAAATAGTCATATTTTATTGTTCCAATAATTAAATAACTTTTCGTGACAACTTCCTTATTTAATTAATTTAACCACTAGGTATTAAAAGAAGGTTCATAAAAGATTAACGTAAAAGTACTCACCATAAAGATGTCTAAAAGACTGTATCGATATGTCTTTTCTATGTCTGTGGCGTCTTGAAAACTCTCAGAGTACTTTATAAGTATTAGTGCTCACAGTTAAATTCAACAAAGGAAGATGAGGATTATGAAGAACCTGTTGTCTTCATTTCTGTGATAAAAACTTATACCTGCAAAGCAACTTTTACTTTGGATTTAACAGTCTTAAGTAACAAATGAAACTAACAATGATGAAGGAGCAGAAATATATTAGAGCTATAGTTATGGAAGTGTGTGTCTAGAACATCTGTGAACATCGAAAGCTTTTTTCAACTTTCAAATATCCATCCTTCTATAGAAAGTAGAAACAATGCATTCATGATGCGTAATCGCACAATTAAGTGCCCCAAGTCAAAATTATATTTTGCCACGAGGGCAATTCAGGGTGTAAGTTCGGCCTTTCTATTTGATATAGGTTAGCTAAAATTGGGAAGACGACCTTCTCGTAGTTTATGACGCTTCCATACATGTCACTGCACAAAGCAGTTTTCCCTTGTTCATAGAGGTAACTAGTCATATTTTATTTCCTCAATAATTAAATAACTTTTCGTGACTACTTCCTTATTTAATTAATTTAACCACTAGGTATTAAAAGAAGGTTCATAAAAGATTAACGTAAAAGTACTCACCATAAAGATGTCCAAAAGACTGAATCGATATGTCTTTTCTATGTCTCTGGCATCTTGAAAACTCTTAGTGTACTTTATAACTATTAGCTAATAGTTAAATTCAACAAAGGAAAATGACCATTGTGAAGAACCTGTTCTCTTCATTTCTGTGATAAAACTTATATCTAAAAAGCAACTTTTACTTTGGATGTAACAGTCTTAAGTAACAAAAGAAACTAACAATGATGAAAAGCAGAAATATATTAAAGATATTGTTATGGAAGTGTGTGTCTAGAACATCTGTTAACATCGAAAAAGCTTTTTTTAACTTTCAAATATCCATCCTTCTATAAAAAGAAGAAACAATGCATTCATGATGCCTGATCGCACAGTTAAGTGCACCAAGTCAAAATTATATTTTGCTACGAGGGCAATTCAGGGTGTAAGTTCGGCCTTTCTATTTCATATAGGTTAGCTAAAGTTGGGAAGACGACCTTCTCGAAGTTTATGACGCTTCCATACATGTCACTGCACAAAGCAGTTTTCCCTTGTTCATAGAGTTAAATAGTCATATTTTATTGTTCGAATCATTAAATAACTTTTCGTGACTACTTCCTTATTTAATTAATTTAACCACTAGGTATTAAAAGAAGGTTCATAAAAGATTAACGTAAAAGTACTCACCATAAAGATGTCTAAAACACTGTACCGATATGTCTTTTCTATGTCTCTGGCGTCTTGAAAACTCTCAGTGTACTTTATAACTATTAGTGCTGACAGTTAAATTCAACAAAGGAAGATGAGCATTGTGAAGAACCTGTTCTCTTCATTTCTGTGATAAAAACTTATACCTGCAAAGCAACTTTTACTTTGGAAGTAACAGTCTTAAGTAACAAATGAAACTAACAATGATGAAGGAGCAGAAATATATTAGAGCTATAGTTATGGAAGTGTGTGTCTAGAACATCTGTGAACATCGAAAAGCTTTTTCAACTTTCAAATATCCATCCTTCTATAGAAAGTAGAAACAATGCATTCATGATGCGTAATCGCACAATTAAGTGCCCCAAGTCAAAATTATATTTTGCCACGAGGGCAATTCAGGGTGTAAGTTCGGCCTTTCTATTTGATATAGGTTAGCTAAAATTGGGAAGACGACCTTCTCGTAGTTTATGACGCTTCCATAAATGTCAC
This sequence comes from Tachypleus tridentatus, assembly GCF_004210375.1. Taxonomy (NCBI): domain Eukaryota; kingdom Metazoa; phylum Arthropoda; class Merostomata; order Xiphosura; family Limulidae; genus Tachypleus; species Tachypleus tridentatus. The sequence goes on along the minus strand of NC_134837.1, from coordinate 250,654,055 downwards.
TGCACAAAGCAGTTTTCCCTTGTTCATAGAGGTAACTAGTCATATTTTATTTCCTCAATAATTAAATAACTTTTCGTGACTACTTCCTTATTTAATTAATTTAACCACTAGGTATTAAAAGAAGGTTCATAAAAGATTAACGTAAAAGTACTCACCATAAAGATGTCTAAAAACTGTACCGATATGTCTTTTCTATGTCTCTGGCGTCTTGAAAACTCTCAGTGTACTTTATAACTATTAGTGCTCACAGTTAAATTCAACAAAGGAAGATGAGCATTGTGAAGAACCTGTTCTCTTCATTTCTGTGATAAAACTTATACCTGCAAAGCAACTTTTACTTTGGAAGTAACAGTCTTAAGTAACAAATGAAACTAACAATGATGAAGGAGCAGAAATATATTAGAGCTATAGTTATGGAAGTGTGTGTCTAGAACATCTGTGAACATCGAAAAAGCTTTTTCAACTTTCAAATATCCATCCTTCTATAGAAAGTAGAAACAATGCATTCATGATGCGTAATCGCACAATTAAGTGCCCCAAGTCAAAATTATATTTTGCCACGAGGGCAATTCAGGGTGTAAGTTCGGCCTTTCTATTTGATATAGGTTAGCTAAAATTGGGAAGACGACCTTCTCGTAGTTTATGACGCTTCCATACATGTCACTGCACAAAGCAGTTTTCCCTTGTTCATAGAGGTAACTAGTCATATTTTATTTCCTCAATAATTAAATAACTTTTCGTGACTACTTCCTTATTTAATTAATTTAACCACTAGGTATTAAAAGAAGGTTCATAAAAGATTAACGTAAAAGTACTTACCATAAAGACGTCCAAAAGACTGAATCGATATGTCTTGTCTATGTCTCTGGCATCTTGAAAACTCTTAGTGTACGTTAAAAGTATTAGCTAATAGTTAAATTCATCAAGGGAAAATGACCATTCTGTAGAACCTGTTGCCTTCATTTCTGTGATAAAAACTTATATCTAAAAAGCAACTTTTACTTTGGATGTAACAGTCTCAAGTAACAAAAGAAACTATCAATGATGAAAAAGCAGAAATATATTAAAGATATTGTTATGGAAGCGTGTGTCTAGGACAGCTGTTAACATCGATCAAGCTTTTTTAACTTTCAAATATCCATCCTTCTATAAAAAGAAGAAACAATGCATTCATGATGCCTGATCGCACAGTTAAGTGCACCAAGTCAAAATTATATTTTGCTACGAGGGCAATTCAGGGTGTAAGTTCGGCCTTTCTAATTCATTTAGGTTAGCTAAAGTTGGGAAGACGACCTTCTCGAAGTTTATGACGCTTCCATACATGTCACTGCACAAAGCAGTTTTCCCTTGTTCATAGAGTTAAATAGTCATATTTTATTGTTCCAATCATTAAATAACTTTTCGTGACTACTTCCTTATTTAATTAATTTAACCACTAGGTATTAAAAGAAGGTTCATAAAAGATTAACGTAAAAGTACTCACCATAAAGATGTCTAAAACACTGTACCGATATGTGTTTTCTATGTCTCTGGCGTCTTGAAAACTCTCAGTGTACTTTATAACTATTAGTGCTGACAGTTAAATTCAACAAAGGAAGATGAGCATTGTGAAGAACCTGTTCTCTTCATTTCTGTGATAAAAACTTATACCTGCAAAGCAACTTTTACTTTGGAAGTAACAGTCTTAAGTAACAAATAAAACTAACAATGATGAAGGAGCAGAAATATATTAGAGCTATAGTTATGGAAGTGTGTGTCTAGAACATCTGTGAACATCGAAAAAGCTTTTTTCAACTTTCAAATATCCATCCTTCTATAGAAAGTAGAAACAATGCATTCATGATGCGTAATCGCACAATTAAGTGCCCCAAGTCAAAATTATATTTTGCCACGAGGGCAATTCAGGGTGTAAGTTCGGCCTTTCTATTTGATATAGGTTAGCTAAAATTGGGAAGACGACCTTCTCGTAGTTTATGACGCTTCCATACATGTCACTGCACAAAGCAGTTTTCCCTTGTTCATAGAGGTAACTAGTCATATTTTATTTCCTCAATAATTAAATAACTTTTCGTGACTACTTCCTTATTTAATTAATTTAACCACTAGGTATTAAAAGAAGGTTCATAAAAGATTAACGTAAAAGTACTCACCATAAAGATGTCTAAAAACTGTACCGATATGTCTTTTCTATGTCTCTGGCGTCTTGAAAACTCTCAGTGTACTTTATAACTATTAGTGCTCACAGTTAAATTCAACAAAGGAAGATGAGCATTGTGAAGAACCTGTTCTCTTCATTTCTGTGATAAAACTTATACCTGCAAAGCAACTTTTACTTTGGAAGTAACAGTCTTAAGTAACAAATGAAACTAACAATGATGAAGGAGCAGAAATATATTAGAGCTATAGTTATGGAAGTGTGTGTCTAGAACATCTGTGAACATCGAAAAGCTTTTTTCAACTTTCAAATATCCATCCTTCTATAGAAAGTAGAAACAATGCATTCATGATGCGTAATCGCACAATTAAGTGCCCCAAGTCAAAATTATATTTTGCCACGAGGGCAATTCAGGGTGTAAGTTCGGCCTTTCTATTTGATATAGGTTAGCTAAAATTGGGAAGACGACCTTCTCGTAGTTTATGACGCTTCCATACATGTCACTGCACAAAGCAGTTTTCCCTTGTTCATAGAGGTAACTAGTCATATTTTATTTCCTCAATAATTAAATAACTTTTCGTGACTACTTCCTTATTTAATTAATTTAACCACTAGGTATTAAAAGAAGGTTCATAAAAGATTAACGTAAAAGTACTCACCATAAAGATGTCTAAAAACTGTACCGATATGTCTTTTCTATGTCTCTGGCGTCTTGAAAACTCTCAGTGTACTTTATAACTATTAGTGCTCACAGTTAAATTCAACAAAGGAAGATGAGCATTGTGAAGAACCTGTTCTCTTCATTTCTGTGATAAAACTTATACCTGCAAAGCAACTTTTACTTTGGAAGTAACAGTCTTAAGTAACAAATGAAACTAACAATGATGAAGGAGCAGAAATATATTAGAGCTATAGTTATGGAAGTGTGTGTCTAGAACATCTGTGAACATCGAAAAGCTTTTTTCAACTTTCAAATATCCATCCTTCTATAGAAAGTAGAAACAATGCATTCATGATGCGTAATCGCACAATTAAGTGCCCCAAGTCAAAATTATATTTTGCCACGAGGGCAATTCAGGGTGTAAGTTCGGCCTTTCTATTTGATATAGGTTAGCTAAAATTGGGAAGACGACCTTCTCGTAGTTTATGACGCTTCCATACATGTCACTGCACAAAGCAGTTTTCCCTTGTTCATAGAGGTAACTAGTCATATTTTATTTCCTCAATAATTAAATAACTTTTCGTGACTACTTCCTTATTTAATTAATTTAACCACTAGGTATTAAAAGAAGGTTCATAAAAGATTAACGTAAAAGTACTCACCATAAAGATGTCTAAAAACTGTACCGATATGTCTTTTCTATGTCTCTGGCGTCTTGAAAACTCTCAGTGTACTTTATAACTATTAGTGCTCACAGTTAAATTCAACAAAGGAAGATGAGCATTGTGAAGAACCTGTTCTCTTCATTTCTGTGATAAAAACTTATACCTGCAAAGCAACTTTTACTTTGGAAGTAACAGTCTTAAGTAACAAATGAAACTAACAATGATGAAGGAGCAGAAATATATTAGAGCTATAGTTATGGAAGTGTGTGTCTAGAACATCTGTGAACATCGAAAAGCTTTTTTCAACTTTCAAATATCCATCCTTCTATAGAAAGTAGAAACAATGCATTCATGATGCGTAATCGCACAATTAAGTGCCCCAAGTCAAAATTATATTTTGCCACGAGGGCAATTCAGGGTGTAAGTTCGGCCTTTCTATTTGATATAGGTTAGCTAAAATTGGGAAGACGACCTTCTCGTAGTTTATGACGCTTCCATACATGTCACTGCACAAAGCAGTTTTCCCTTGTTCATAGAGGTAACTAGTCATATTTTATTTCCTCAATAATTAAATAACTTTTCGTGACTACTTCCTTATTTAATTAATTTAACCACTAGGTATTAAAAGAAGGTTCATAAAAGATTAACGTAAAAGTACTCACCATAAAGATGTCTAAAAAACTGTACCGATATGTCTTTTCTATGTCTCTGGCGTCTTGAAAACTCTCAGTGTACTTTATAACTATTAGTGCTCACAGTTAAATTCAACAAAGGAAGATGAGCATTGTGAAGAACCTGTTCTCTTCATTTCTGTGATAAAAACTTATACCTGCAAAGCAACTTTTACTTTGGAAGTAACAGTCTTAAGTAACAAATGAAACTAACAATGATGAAGGAGCAGAAATATATTAGAGCTATAGTTATGGAAGTGTGTGTCTAGAACATCTGTGAACATCGAAAAAGCTTTTTTCAACTTTCAAATATCCATCCTTCTATAGAAAGTAGAAACAATGCATTCATGATGCGTAATCGCACAATTAAGTGCCCCAAGTCAAAATTATATTTTGCCACGAGGGCAATTCAGGGTGTAAGTTCGGCCTTTCTATTTCATATAGGTTAGCTAAAATTGGGAAGACGACCTTCTCGTAGTTTATGACGCTTCCATACATGTCACTGCACAAAGCAGTTTTCCCTTGTTCATAGAGGTAACTAGTCATATTTTATTTCCTCAATAATTAAATAACTTTTCGTGACTACTTCCTTATTTAATTAATTTAACCACTAGGTATTAAAAGAAGGTTCATAAAAGATTAACGTAAAAGTACTTACCATAAAGACGTCCAAAAGACTGAATCGATATGTCTTGTCTATGTCTCTGGCATCTTGAAAACTCTTAGTGTACGTTAAAAATATTAGCTAATAGTTAAATTCATCAAGGGAAAATGACCATTCTGTAGAACCTGTTGCCTTCATTTCTGTGATAAAAACTTATATCTAAAAAGCAACTTTTACTTTGGATGTAACAGTCTTAAGTAACAAAAGAAACTATCAATGATGAAAAAGCAGAAATATATTAAAGATATTGTTATGGAAGCGTGTGTCTAGGACAGCTGTTAACATCGATCAAGCTTTTTTAACTTTCAAATATCCATCCTTCTATAAAAAGAAGAAACAATGCATTCATGATGCCAGATCGCACAGTTAAGTGCACCAAGTCAAAATTATATTTTGCTACGAGGGCAATTCAGGGTGTAAGTTCGGCCTTTCTAATTCATTTAGGTTAGCTAAAGTTGGGAAGACGACCTTCTCGAAGTTTATGACGCTTCCATACATGTCACTGCACAAAGCAGTTTTCCCTTGTTCATAGAGGTAACTAGTCATATTTTATTTCCTCAATAATTAAATAACTTTTCGTGACTACTTCCTTATTTAATTAATTTAACCACTAGGTATTAAAAGAAGGTTCATAAAAGATTAACGTAAAAGTACTCACCATAAAGATGTCTAAAACACTGTACCGATATGTGTTTTCTATGTCTCTGGCGTCTTGAAAACTCTCAGTGTACTTTATAACTATTAGTGCTGACAGTTAAATTCAACAAAGGAAGATGAGCATTGTGAAGAACCTGTTCTCTTCATTTCTGTGATAAAACTTATACCTGCAAAGCAACTTTTACTTTGGAAGTAACAGTCTTAAGTAACAAATAAAACTAACAATGATGAAGGAGCAGAAATATATTAGAGCTATAGTTATGGAAGTGTGTGTCTAGAACATCTGTGAACATCGAAAAGCTTTTTCAACTTTCAAATATCCATCCTTCTATAGAAAGTAGAAACAATGCATTCATGATGCGTAATCGCACAATTAAGTGCCCCAAGTCAAAATTATATTTTGCCACGAGGGCAATTCAGGGTGTAAGTTCGGCCTTTCTATTTGATATAGGTTAGCTAAAATTGGGAAGACGACCTTCTCGTAGTTTATGACGCTTCCATACATGTCACTGCACAAAGCAGTTTTCCCTTGTTCATAGAGGTAACTAGTCATATTTTATTTCCTCAATAATTAAATAACTTTTCGTGACTACTTCCTTATTTAATTAATTTAACCACTAGGTATTAAAAGAAGGTTCATAAAAGATTAACGTAAAAGTACTCACCATAAAGATGTCTAAAAACTGTACCGATATGTCTTTTCTATGTCTCTGGCGTCTTGAAAACTCTCAGTGTACTTTATAACTATTAGTGCTCACAGTTAAATTCAACAAAGGAAGATGAGCATTGTGAAGAACCTGTTCTCTTCATTTCTGTGATAAAACTTATACCTGCAAAGCAACTTTTACTTTGGAAGTAACAGTCTTAAGTAACAAATGAAACTAACAATGATGAAGGAGCAGAAATATATTAGAGCTATAGTTATGGAAGTGTGTGTCTAGAACATCTGTGAACATCGAAAAGCTTTTTTCAACTTTCAAATATCCATCCTTCTATAGAAAGTAGAAACAATGCATTCATGATGCGTAATCGCACAATTAAGTGCCCCAAGTCAAAATTATATTTTGCCACGAGGGCAATTCAGGGTGTAAGTTCGGCCTTTCTATTTGATATAGGTTAGCTAAAATTGGGAAGACGACCTTCTCGGAGTTTATGACGCTTCCATACATGTCACTGCACAAAGCAGTTTTCCCTTGTTCATAGAGGTAACTAGTCATATTTTATTTCCTCAATAATTAAATAACTTTTCGTGACTACTTCCTTATTTAATTAATTTAACCACTAGGTATTAAAAGAAGGTTCATAAAAAATTAACGTAAAAGTACTCACCATAAAGATGTCTAAAAAACTGTACCGATATGTCTTTTCTATGTCTCTGGCGTCTTGAACAACTCTCAATGTACTTTATAACTATTAGTGCTCACAGTTAAATTCAACAAAGGAAGATGAGCATTGTGAAGAACCTGTTCTCTTCATTTCTGTGATACAAACTTATACCTGCAAAGCAACTTTTACTTTGGAAGTAACAGTCTTAAGTAACAAATGAAACTAACAATGATGAAGGAGCAGAAATATATTAGAGCTATAGTTATGGAAGTGTGTGTCTAGAACATCTGTGAACATCGAAAAGCTTTTTTCAACTTTCAAATATCCATCCTTCTATAGAAAGTAGAAACAATGCATTCATGATGCGTAATCGCACAATTAAGTGCCCCAAGTCAAAATTATATTTTGCCACGAGGGCAATTCAGGGTGTAAGTTCGGCCTTTCTATTTGATATAGGTTAGCTAAAATTGGGAAGACGACCTTCTCGTAGTTTATGACGCTTCCATACATGTCACTGCACAAAGCAGTTTTCCCTTGTTCATAGAGGTAACTAGTCATATTTTATTTCCTCAATAATTAAATAACTTTTCGTGACTACTTCCTTATTTAATTAATTTAACCACTAGGTATTAAAAGAAGGTTCATAAAAGATTAACGTAAAAGTACTCACCATAAAGATGTCTAAAAAACTGTACCGATATGTCTTTTCTATGTCTCTGGCGTCTTGAAAACTCTCAGTGTACTTTATAACTATTAGTGCTCACAGTTAAATTCAACAAAGGAAGATGAGCATTGTGAAGAACCTGTTCTCTTCATTTCTGTGATAAAACTTATACCTGCAAAGCAACTTTTACTTTGGAAGTAACAGTCTTAAGTAACAAATGAAACTAACAATGATGAAGGAGCAGAAATATATTAGAGCTATAGTTATGGAAGTGTGTGTCTAGAACATCTGTGAACATCGAAAAGCTTTTTTCAACTTTCAAATATCCATCCTTCTATAGAAAGTAGAAACAATGCATTCATGATGCGTAATCGCACAATTAAGTGCCCCAAGTCAAAATTATATTTTGCCACGAGGGCAATTCAGGGTGTAAGTTCGGCCTTTCTATTTCATATAGGTTAGCTAAAATTGGGAAGACGACCTTCTCGTAGTTTATGACGCTTCCATACATGTCACTGCACAAAGCAGTTTTCCTTGTTCATAGAGGTAACTAGTCATATTTTATTTCCTCAATAATTAAATAACTTTTCGTGACTACTTCCTTATTTAATTAATTTAACCACTAGGTATTAAAAGAAGGTTCATAAAAGATTAACGTAAAAGTACTCACCATAAAGATGTCTAAAAACTGTACCGATATGTCTTTTCTATGTCTCTGGCGTCTTGAAAACTCTCAGTGTACTTTATAACTATTAGTGCTCACAGTTAAATTCAACAAAGGAAGATGAGCATTGTGAAGAACCTGTTCTCTTCATTTCTGTGATACAAACTTATACCTGCAAAGCAACTTTTACTTTGGAAGTAACAGTCTTAAGTAACAAATGAAACTAACAATGATGAAGGAGCAGAAATATATTAGAGCTATAGTTATGGAAGTGTGTGTCTAGAACATCTGTGAACATCGAAAAGCTTTTTTCAACTTTCAAATATCCATCCTTCTATAGAAAGTAGAAACAATGCATTCATGATGCGTAATCGCACAATTAAGTGCCCCAAGTCAAAATTATATTTTGCCACGAGGGCAATTCAGGGTGTAAGTTCGGCCTTTCTATTTGATATAGGTTAGCTAAAATTGGGAAGACGACCTTCTCGTAGTTTATGACGCTTCCATACATGTCACTGCACAAAGCAGTTTTCCCTTGTTCATAGAGGTAACTAGTCATATTTTATTTCCTCAATAATTAAATAACTTTTCGTGACTACTTCCTTATTTAATTAATTTAACCACTAGGTATTAAAAGAAGGTTCATAAAAGATTAACGTAAAAGTACTCACCATAAAGATGTCTAAAAACTGTACCGATATGTCTTTTCTATGTCTCTGGCGTCTTGAAAACTCTCAGTGTACTTTATAACTATTAGTGCTCACAGTTAAATTCAACAAAGGAAGATGAGCATTGTGAAGAACCTGTTCTCTTCATTTCTGTGATAAAACTTATACCTGCAAAGCAACTTTTACTTTGGAAGTAACAGTCTTAAGTAACAAATGAAACTAACAATGATGAAGGAGCAGAAATATATTAGAGCTATAGTTATGGAAGTGTGTGTCTAGAACATCTGTGAACATCGAAAAGCTTTTTCAACTTTCAAATATCCATCCTTCTATAGAAAGTAGAAACAATGCATTCATGATGCGTAATCGCACAATTAAGTGCCCCAAGTCAAAATTATATTTTGCCACGAGGGCAATTCAGGGTGTAAGTTCGGCCTTTCTATTTGATATAGGTTAGCTAAAATTGGGAAGACGACCTTCTCGTAGTTTATGACGCTTCCATACATGTCACTGCACAAAGCAGTTTTCCCTTGTTCATAGAGGTAACTAGTCATATTTTATTTCCTCAATAATTAAATAACTTTTCGTGACTACTTCCTTATTTAATTAATTTAACCACTAGGTATTAAAAGAAGGTTCATAAAGATTAACGTAAAAGTACTCACCATAAAGATGTCTAAAAAACTGTATCGATATGTCTTTTCTATGTCTCTGGCGTCTTGAAAACTCTCAGTGTACGTTATAACTATTAGTGCTAACAGTTAAATTCAACAAAGGAAAATGAGCATTGTGAAGAACCTGTTCTCTTCATTTCTGTGATAAAACTTATACCTGCAAAAGCAACTTTTACTTTGGATGTAACAGTCTTAAGTAACAAAAGAAACTAACAATGATGAAAAGCAGAAATATATTAGAGCTATAGTTATGGAAGTGTGTGTCTAGAACATCTGTGAACATCGAAAAAGCTTTTTTCAACTTTCAAATATCCATCCTTCTATAGAAAGAAGAAACAATGCATTCATGATGCGTAATCGCACAGTTAAGTGCCCCAAGTCAAAATTATATTTTGCCACGAGGGCAATTCAGGGTGTAAGTTCGGCCTTTCTATTTCATATAGGTTAGCTAAAGTTGGGAAGACGACCTTCTCGTAGTTTATGACGCTTCCATACATGTCACTGCACAAAGCAGTTTTCCCTTGTTCATAGAGTTAACTAGTCATATTTTATTTTCCAATAATTAAATAACTTTTCGTGACTACTTCCTTATTTAATTAATTTAACCACTAGGTATTAAAAGAAGGTTCATAAAAGATTAACGTAAAAGTACTCACCATAAAGATGTCTAAAAAACTGTACCGATATGTCTTTTCTATGTCTCTGGCGTCTTGAAAACTCTCAGTGTACTTTATAACTATTAGTGCTGACAGTTAAATTCAACAAAGGAAGATGAGCATTGTGAAGAACCTGTTCTCTTCATTTCTGTGATAAAACTTATACCTGCAAAGCAACTTTTACTTTGGAAGTAACAGTCTTAAGTAACAAATAAAACTAACAATGATGAAGGAGCAGAAATATATTAGAGCTATAGTTATGGAAGTGTGTGTCTAGAACATCTGTGAACATCGAAAAGCTTTTTCAACTTTCAAATATCCATCCTTCTATAGAAAGTAGAAACAATGCATTCATGATGCGTAATCGCACAATTAAGTGCCCCAAGTCAAAATTATATTTTGCCACGAGGGCAATTCAGGGTGTAAGTTCGGCCTTTCTATTTGATATAGGTTAGCTAAAATTGGGAAGACGACCTTCTCGTAGTTTATGACGCTTCCATACATGTCACTGCACAAAGCAGTTTTCCCTTGTTCATAGAGGTAACTAGTCATATTTTATTTTCTCAATAATTAAATAACTTTTCGTGACTACTTCCTTATTTAATTAATTTAACCACTAGGTATTAAAAGAAGGTTCATAAAAGATTAACGTAAAAGTACTCACCATAAAGATGTCTAAAAACTGTACCGATATGTCTTTTCTATGTCTCTGGCGTCTTGAAAACTCTCAGTGTACTTTATAACTATTAGTGCTCACAGTTAAATTCAACAAAGGAAGATGAGCATTGTGAAGAACCTGTTCTCTTCATTTCTGTGATAAAACTTATACCTGCAAAGCAACTTTTACTTTGGAAGTAACAGTCTTAAGTAACAAATGAAACTAACAATGATGAAGGAGCAGAAATATATTAGAGCTATAGTTATGGAAGTGTGTGTCTAGAACATCTGTGAACATCGAAAAGCTTTTTCAACTTTCAAATATCCATCCTTCTATAGAAAGTAGAAACAATGCATTCATGATGCGTAATCGCACAATTAAGTGCCCCAAGTCAAAATTATATTTTGCCACGAGGGCAATTCAGGGTGTAAGTTCGGCCTTTCTATTTGATATAGGTTAGCTAAAATTGGGAAGACGACCTTCTCGTAGTTTATGACGCTTCCATACATGTCACTGCACAAAGCAGTTTTCCCTTGTTCATAGAGGTAACTAGTCATATTTTATTTCCTCAATAATTAAATAACTTTTCGTGACTACTTCCTTATTTAATTAATTTAACCACTAGGTATTAAAAGAAGGTTCATAAAAGATTAACGTAAAAGTACTCACCATAAAGATGTCTAAAAACTGTACCGATATGTCTTTTCTATGTCTCTGGCGTCTTGAAAACTCTCAGTGTACTTTATAACTATTAGTGCTCACAGTTAAATTCAACAAAGGAAGATGAGCATTGTGAAGAACCTGTTCTCTTCATTTCTGTGATAAAACTTATACCTGCAAAGCAACTTTTACTTTGGAAGTAACAGTCTTAAGTAACAAATGAAACTAACAATGATGAAGGAGCAGAAATATATTAGAGCTATAGTTATGGAAGTGTGTGTCTAGAACATCTGTGAACATCGAAAAGCTTTTTCAACTTTCAAATATCCATCCTTCTATAGAAAGTAGAAACAATGCATTCATGATGCGTAATCGCACAATTAAGTGCCCCAAGTCAAAATTATATTTTGCCACGAGGGCAATTCAGGGTGTAAGTTCGGCCTTTCTATTTGATATAGGTTAGCTAAAATTGGGAAGACGACCTTCTCGTAGTTTATGACGCTTCCATACATGTCACTGCACAAAGCAGTTTTCCCTTGTTCATAGAGGTAACTAGTCATATTTTATTTCCTCAATAATTAAATAACTTTTCGTGACTACTTCCTTATTTAATTAATTTAACCACTAGGTATTAAAAGAAGGTTCATAAAAGATTAACGTAAAAGTACTCACCATAAAGATGTCTAAAAACTGTACCGATATGTCTTTTCTATGTCTCTGGCGTCTTGAAAACTCTCAGTGTACTTTATAACTATTAGTGCTCACAGTTAAATTCAACAAAGGAAGATGAGCATTGTGAAGAACCTGTTCTCTTCATTTCTGTGATAAAACTTATACCTGCAAAGCAACTTTTACTTTGGAAGTAACAGTCTTAAGTAACAAATGAAACTAACAATGATGAAGGAGCAGAAATATATTAGAGCTATAGTTATGGAAGTGTGTGTCTAGAACATCTGTGAACATCGAAAAAGCTTTTTCAACTTTCAAATATCCATCCTTCTATAGAAAGTAGAAACAATGCATTCATGATGCGTAATCGCACAATTAAGTGCCCCAAGTCAAAATTATATTTTGCCACGAGGGCAATTCAGGGTGTAAGTTCGGCCTTTCTATTTCATATAGGTTAGCTAAAATTGGGAAGACGACCTTCTCGTAGTTTATGACGCTTCCATACATGTCACTGCACAAAGCAGTTTTCCCTTGTTCATAGAGGTAACTAGTCATATTTTATTTCCTCAATAATTAAATAACTTTTCGTGACTACTTCCTTATTTAATTAATTTAACCACTAGGTATTAAAAGAAGGTTCATAAAAGATTAACGTAAAAGTACTCACCATAAAGATGTCCAAAAACTGAATCGATATGTCTTGTCTATGTCTCTGGCGTCTTGAAAACTCTCAGTGTACTTTATAACTATTAGCTAATAGTTAAATTCAACAAAGGAAGATGAGCATTGTGAAGAACCTGTTCTCTTCATTTCTGTGATAAAAACTTATATCTAAAAAGCAACTTTTACTTTGGATGTAACAGTCTTAAGTAACAAAAGAAACTATCAATGATGAAAAAGCAGAAATATATTAAAGATATAGTTATGGAAGTGTGTGTCTAGAACATCTGTTAACATCGATCAAGCTTTTTTAACTTTCAAATATCCATCCTTCTATAGAAAGTAGAAACAATGCATTCATGATGCGTAATCGCACAGTTAAGTGCCCCAAGTCAAAATTATATTTTGCCACGAGGGCAATTCAGGGTGTAAGTTCGGCCTTTCTATTTGATATAGGTTAGCTAAAATTGGGAAGACGACCTTCTCGTAGTTTATGACGCTTCCATACATGTCACTGCACAAAGCAGTTTTCCCTTGTTCATAGAGGTAACTAGTCATATTTTATTTTCCAATAATTAAATAACTTTTCGTGACTACTTCCTTATTTAATTAATTTAACCACTAGGTATTAAAAGAAGGTTCATAAAAGATTAACGTAAAAGTACTCACCATAAAGATGTCTAAAACACTGTACCGATATGTCTTTTCTATGTCTCTGGCGTCTTAAAAACTCTCAGTGTACTTTATAACTATTAGTGCTGACAGTTAAATTCAACAAAGGAAGATGAGCATTGTGAAGAACCTGTTCTCTTCATTTCTGTGATAAAACTTATACCTGCAAAGCAACTTTTACTTTGGAAGTAACAGTCTTAAGTAACAAATAAAACTAACAATGATGAAGGAGCAGAAATATATTAGAGCTATAGTTATGGAAGTGTGTGTCTAGAACATCTGTGAACATCGAAAAGCTTTTTCAACTTTCAAATATCCATCCTTCTATAGAAAGTAGAAACAATGCATTCATGATGCGTAATCGCACAATTAAGTGCCCCAAGTCAAAATTATATTTTGCCACGAGGGCAATTCAGGGTGTAAGTTCGGCCTTTCTATTTGATATAGGTTAGCTAAAATTGGGAAGACGACCTTCTCGTAGTTTATGACGCTTCCATAAATGTCACTGCACAAAGCAGTTTTCCCTTGTTCATAGAGGTAACTAGTCATATTTTATTTCCTCAATAATTAAATAACTTTTCGTGACTACTTCCTTATTTAATTAATTTAACCACTAGGTATTAAAAGAAGGTTCATAAAAGATTAACGTAAAAGTACTCACCATAAAGATGTCTAAAAACTGTACCGATATGTCTTTTCTATGTCTCTGGCGTCTTGAAAACTCTCAGTGTACTTTATAACTATTAGTGCTCACAGTTAAATTCAACAAAGGAAGATGAGCATTGTGAAGAACCTGTTCTCTTCATTTCTGTGATAAAACTTATACCTGCAAAGCAACTTTTACTTTGGAAGTAACAGTCTTAAGTAACAAATGAAACTAACAATGATGAAGGAGCAGAAATATATTAGAGCTATAGTTATGGAAGTGTGTGTCTAGAACATCTGTGAACATCGAAAAAGCTTTTTCAACTTTCAAATATCCATCCTTCTATAGAAAGTAGAAACAATGCATTCATGATGCGTAATCGCACAATTAAGTGCCCCAAGTCAAAATTATATTTTGCCACGAGGGCAATTCAGGGTGTAAGTTCGGCCTTTCTATTTGATATAGGTTAGCTAAAATTGGGAAGACGACCTTCTCGTAGTTTATGACGCTTCCATACATGTCACTGCACAAAGCAGTTTTCCCTTGTTCATAGAGGTAACTAGTCATATTTTATTTCCTCAATAATTAAATAACTTTTCGTGACTACTTCCTTATTTAATTAATTTAACCACTAGGTATTAAAAGAAGGTTCATAAAAGATTAACGTAAAAGTACTCACCATAAAGATGTCTAAAACACTGTACCGATATGTCTTTTCTATGTCTCTGGCGTCTTGAAAACTCTCAGTGTACTTTATAACTATTAGTGCTGACAGTTAAATTCAACAAAGGAAGATGAGCATTGTGAAGAACCTGTTCTCTTCATTTCTGTGATAAAAACTTATACCTGCAAAGCAACTTTTACTTTGGAAGTAACAGTCTTAAGTAACAAATAAAACTAACAATGATGAAGGAGCAGAAATATATTAGAGCTATAGTTATGGAAGTGTGTGTCTAGAACATCTGTGAACATCGAAAAAGCTTTTTTCAACTTTCAAATATCCATCCTTCTATAGAAAGTAGAAACAATGCATTCATGATGCGTAATCGCACAATTAAGTGCCCCAAGTCAAAATTATATTTTGCCACGAGGGCAATTCAGGGTGTAAGTTCGGCCTTTCTATTTGATATAGGTTAGCTAAAATTGGGAAGACGACCTTCTCGTAGTTTATGACGCTTCCATAAATGTCACTGCACAAAGCAGTTTTCCCTTGTTCATAGAGGTAACTAGTCATATTTTATTTCCTCAATAATTAAATAACTTTTCGTGACTACTTCCTTATTTAATTAATTTAACCACTAGGTATTAAAAGAAGGTTCATAAAAGATTAACGTAAAAGTACTCACCATAAAGATGTCTAAAACACTGTACCGATATGTCTTTTCTATGTCTCTGGCGTCTTGAAAACTCTCAGTGTACTTTATAACTATTAGTGCTCACAGTTAAATTCAACAAAGGAAGATGAGCATTGTGAAGAACCTGTTCTCTTCATTTCTGTGATAAAAACTTATACCTGCAAAGCAACTTTTACTTTGGAAGTAACAGTCTTAAGTAACAAATGAAACTAACAATGATGAAGGAGCAGAAATATATTAGAGCTATAGTTATGGAAGTGTGTGTCTAGAACATCTGTGAACATCGAAAAGCTTTTTTCAACTTTCAAATATCCATCCTTCTATAGAAAGTAGAAACAATGCATTCATGATGCGTAATCGCACAATTAAGTGCCCCAAGTCAAAATTATATTTTGCCACGAGGGCAATTCAGGGTGTAAGTTCGGCCTTTCTATTTGATATAGGTTAGCTAAAATTGGGAAGACGACCTTCTCGTAGTTTATGACGCTTCCATAAATGTCACTGCACAAAGCAGTTTTCCCTTGTTCATAGAGGTAACTAGTCATATTTTATTTCCTCAATAATTAAATAACTTTTCGTGACTACTTCCTTATTTAATTAATTTAACCACTAGGTATTAAAAGAAGGTTCATAAAAGATTAACGTAAAAGTACTCACCATAAAGATGTCTAAAAGACTGTACCGATATGTCTTTTCTATGTCTCTGGCGTCTTGAAAACTCTCAGTGTACTTTATAACTATTAGCTAACAGTTAAATTCAACAAGGAAGATGAGCATTGTGAAGAACCTGTTCTCTTCATTTCTGTGATAAAACTTATACCTGCAAAGCAACTTTTACTTTGGATGTAACAGTCTTAAGTAACAAATGAAACTAACAATGATGAAAAAGCAGAAATATATTAGAGATATAGTTATGGAAGTGTGTGTCTAGAACATCTGTGAACATCGATCAAGCTTTTTTTCAACTTTCAAATATCCATCCTTCTATAGAAAGAAGAAACAATGCATTCATGATGCGTAATCGCACAGTTAAGTGCACCAAGTCAAAATTATATTTTGCCACGAGGGCAATTCAGGGTGTAAGTTCGGCCTTTCTATTTGATATAGGTTAGCTAAAATTGGGAAGACGACCTTCTCGTAGTTTATGACGCTTCCATACATGTCACTGCACAAAGCAGTTTTCCTTGTTCATAGAGGTAACTAGTCATATTTTATTTTCCAATAATTAAATAACTTTTCGTGACTACTTCCTTATTTAATTAATTTAACCACTAGGTATTAAAAGAAGGTTCATAAAAGATTAACGTAAAAGTACTCACCATAAAGATGTCTAAAACACTGTACCGATATGTCTTTTCTATGTCTCTGGCGTCTTGAAAACTCTCAGTGTACTTTATAACTATTAGTGCTGACAGTTAAATTCAACAAAGGAAGATGAGCATTGTGAAGAACCTGTTCTCTTCATTTCTGTGATAAAACTTATACCTGCAAAGCAACTTTTACTTTGGAAGTAACAGTCTTAAGTAACAAATAAAACTAACAATGATGAAGGAGCAGAAATATATTAGAGCTATAGTTATGGAAGTGTGTGTCTAGAACATCTGTGAACATCGAAAAGCTTTTTCAACTTTCAAATATCCATCCTTCTATAGAAAGTAGAAACAATGCATTCATGATGCGTAATCGCACAATTAAGTGCCCCAAGTCAAAATTATATTTTGCCACGAGGGCAATTCAGGGTGTAAGTTCGGCCTTTCTATTTGATATAGGTTAGCTAAAATTGGGAAGACGACCTTCTCGTAGTTTATGACGCTTCCATACATGTCACTGCACAAAGCAGTTTTCCCTTGTTCATAGAGGTAACTAGTCATATTTTATTTCCTCAATAATTAAATAACTTTTCGTGACTACTTCCTTATTTAATTAATTTAACCACTAGGTATTAAAAGAAGGTTCATAAAAGATTAACGTAAAAGTACTCACCATAAAGATGTCTAAAAACTGTACCGATATGTCTTTTCTATGTCTCTGGCGTCTTGAAAACTCTCAGTGTACTTTATAACTATTAGTGCTCACAGTTAAATTCAACAAAGGAAGATGAGCATTGTGAAGAACCTGTTCTCTTCATTTCTGTGATAAAACTTATACCTGCAAAGCAACTTTTACTTTGGAAGTAACAGTCTTAAGTAACAAATGAAACTAACAATGATGAAGGAGCAGAAATATATTAGAGCTATAGTTATGGAAGTGTGTGTCTAGAACATCTGTGAACATCGAAAAGCTTTTTTCAACTTTCAAATATCCATCCTTCTATAGAAAGTAGAAACAATGCATTCATGATGCGTAATCGCACAATTAAGTGCCCCAAGTCAAAATTATATTTTGCCACGAGGGCAATTCAGGGTGTAAGTTCGGCCTTTCTATTTGATATAGGTTAGCTAAAATTGGGAAGACGACCTTCTCGTAGTTTATGACGCTTCCATAAATGTCACTGCACAAAGCAGTTTTCCCTTGTTCATAGAGGTAACTAGTCATATTTTATTTCCTCAATAATTAAATAACTTTTCGTGACTACTTCCTTATTTAATTAATTTAACCACTAGGTATTAAAAGAAGGTTCATAAAAGATTAACGTAAAAGTACTCACCATAAAGATGTCTAAAAACTGTACCGATATGTCTTTTCTATGTCTCTGGCGTCTTGAAAACTCTCAGTGTACTTTATAACTATTAGTGCTCACAGTTAAATTCAACAAAGGAAGATGAGCATTGTGAAGAACCTGTTCTCTTCATTTCTGTGATAAAACTTATACCTGCAAAGCAACTTTTACTTTGGAAGTAACAGTCTTAAGTAACAAATGAAACTAACAATGATGAAGGAGCAGAAATATATTAGAGCTATAGTTATGGAAGTGTGTGTCTAGAACATCTGTGAACATCGAAAAGCTTTTTTTCAACTTTCAAATATCCATCCTTCTATAGAAAGTAGAAACAATGCATTCATGATGCGTAATCGCACAATTAAGTGCCCCAAGTCAAAATTATATTTTGCCACGAGGGCAATTCAGGGTGTAAGTTCGGCCTTTCTATTTGATATAGGTTAGCTAAAATTGGGAAGACGACCTTCTCGTAGTTTATGACGCTTCCATACATGTCACTGCACAAAGCAGTTTTCCCTTGTTCATAGAGGTAACTAGTCATATTTTATTTCCTCAATAATTAAATAACTTTTCGTGACTACTTCCTTATTTAATTAATTTAACCACTAGGTATTAAAAGAAGGTTCATAAAAGATTAACGTAAAAGTACTCACCATAAAGATGTCTAAAAAACTGTACCGATATGTCTTTTCTATGTCTCTGGCGTCTTGAAAACTCTCAGTGTACGTTATAACTATTAGCTAACAGTTAAATTCAACAAAGGAAGATGAGCATTGTGAAGAACCTGTTCTCTTCATTTCTGTGATAAAACTTATACCTGCAAAGCAACTTTTACTTTGGATGTAACAGTCTTAAGTAACAAATGAAACTAACAATGATGAAGGAGCAGAAATATATTAGAGCTATAGTTATGGAAGTGTGTGTCTAGAACATCTGTGAACATCGAAAAAGCTTTTTCAACTTTCAAATATCCATCCTTCTATAGAAAGTAGAAACAATGCATTCATGATGCGTAATCGCACAATTAAGTGCCCCAAGTCAAAATTATATTTTGCCACGAGGGCAATTCAGGGTGTAAGTTCGGCCTTTCTATTTCATATAGGTTAGCTAAAATTGGGAAGACGACCTTCTCGTAGTTTATGACGCTTCCATACATGTCACTGCACAAAGCAGTTTTCCCTTGTTCATAGAGGTAACTAGTCATATTTTATTTCCTCAATAATTAAATAACTTTTCGTGACTACTTCCTTATTTAATTAATTTAACCACTAGGTATTAAAAGAAGGTTCATAAAAGATTAACGTAAAAGTACTCACCATAAAGATGTCTAAAAAACTGTACCGATATGTCTTTTCTATGTCTCTGGCGTCTTGAAAACTCTCAGTGTACTTTATAACTATTAGTGCTGACAGTTAAATTCAACAAAGGAAGATGAGCATTGTGAAGAACCTGTTCTCTTCATTTCTGTGATAAAACTTATACCTGCAAAGCAACTTTTACTTTGGAAGTAACAGTCTTAAGTAACAAATAAAACTAACAATGATGAAGGAGCAGAAATATATTAGAGCTATAGTTATGGAAGTGTGTGTCTAGAACATCTGTGAACATCGAAAAGCTTTTTTCAACTTTCAAATATCCATCCTTCTATAGAAAGTAGAAACAATGCATTCATGATGCGTAATCGCACAATTAAGTGCCCCAAGTCAAAATTATATTTTGCCACGAGGGCAATTCAGGGTGTAAGTTCGGCCTTTCTATTTGATATAGGTTAGCTAAAATTGGGAAGACGACCTTCTCGTAGTTTATGACGCTTCCATAAATGTCACTGCACAAAGCAGTTTTCCCTTGTTCATAGAGGTAACTAGTCATATTTTATTTCCTCAATAATTAAATAACTTTTCGTGACTACTTCCTTATTTAATTAATTTAACCACTAGGTATTAAAAGAAGGTTCATAAAAGATTAACGTAAAAGTACTCACCATAAAGATGTCTAAAAACTGTACCGATATGTCTTTTCTATGTCTCTGGCGTCTTGAAAACTCTCAGTGTACTTTATAACTATTAGTGCTCACAGTTAAATTCAACAAAGGAAGATGAGCATTGTGAAGAACCTGTTCTCTTCATTTCTGTGATAAAACTTATACCTGCAAAGCAACTTTTACTTTGGAAGTAACAGTCTTAAGTAACAAATGAAACTAACAATGATGAAGGAGCAGAAATATATTAGAGCTATAGTTATGGAAGTGTGTGTCTAGAACATCTGTGAACATCGAAAAAGCTTTTTCAACTTTCAAATATCCATCCTTCTATAGAAAGTAGAAACAATGCATTCATGATGCGTAATCGCACAATTAAGTGCCCCAAGTCAAAATTATATTTTACCACGAGGGCAATTCAGGGTGTAAGTTCGGCCTTTCTATTTGATATAGGTTAGCTAAAATTGGGAAGACGACCTTCTCGTAGTTTATGACGCTTCCATAAATGTCACTGCACAAAGCAGTTTTCCCTTGTTCATAGAGGTAACTAGTCATATTTTATTTCCTCAATAATTAAATAACTTTTCGTGACTACTTCCTTATTTAATTAATTTAACCACTAGGTATTAAAAGAAGGTTCATAAAAGATTAACGTAAAAGTACTCACCATAAAGATGTCTAAAAGACTG
Organism: Tachypleus tridentatus; assembly: GCF_004210375.1. Classification (NCBI taxonomy): domain Eukaryota; kingdom Metazoa; phylum Arthropoda; class Merostomata; order Xiphosura; family Limulidae; genus Tachypleus; species Tachypleus tridentatus. The sequence goes on along the minus strand of NC_134837.1, from coordinate 250,633,284 downwards.
TATCGATATGTCTTTTCTATGTCTCTGGCGTCTTGAAAACTCTCAGTGTACTTTAAAAGTATTAGCTAACAGTTAAATTCAACAAGGGAAGATGAGCATTGTGAAGAACCTGTTCTCTTCATTTCTGTGATAAAACTTATACCTGCAAAGCAACTTTTACTTTGGATGTAACAGTCTTAAGTAACAAAAGAAACTAACAATGATGAAAAGCAGAAATATATTAGAGATATAGTTATGGAAGCGTGTGTCTAGAACATCTGTGAACATCGATCAAGCTTTTTTAACTTTCAAATATCCATCCTTCTATAGAAAGAAGAAACAATGCATTCATGATGCCTAATCGCACAATTAAGTGCCCCAAGTCAAAATTATATTTTGCTACGAGGGCAATTCAGGGTGTAAGTTCGGCCTTTCTATTTGATTTAGGTTAGCTAAAGTTGGGAAGACGACCTTCTCGTAGTTTATGACGCTTCCATACATGTCACTGCACAAAGCAGTTTTCCTTGTTCATAGAGGTAACTAGTCATATTTTATTTCCTCAATAATTAAATAACTTTTCGTGACTACTTCCTTATTTAATTAATTTAACCACTAGGTATTAAAAGAAGGTTCATAAAAGATTAACGTAAAAGTACTCACCATAAAGATGTCTAAAACACTGTACCGATATGTCTTTTCTATGTCTCTGGCGTCTTGAAAACTCTCAGTGTACTTTATAACTATTAGTGCTGACAGTTAAATTCAACAAAGGAAGATGAGCATTGTGAAGAACCTGTTCTCTTCATTTCTGTGATAAAACTTATACCTGCAAAGCAACTTTTACTTTGGAAGTAACAGTCTTAAGTAACAAATAAAACTAACAATGATGAAGGAGCAGAAATATATTAGAGCTATAGTTATGGAAGTGTGTGTCTAGAACATCTGTGAACATCGAAAAGCTTTTTCAACTTTCAAATATCCATCCTTCTATAGAAAGTAGAAACAATGCATTCATGATGCGTAATCGCACAATTAAGTGCCCCAAGTCAAAATTATATTTTGCCACGAGGGCAATTCAGGGTGTAAGTTCGGCCTTTCTATTTGATATAGGTTAGCTAAAATTGGGAAGACGACCTTCTCGTAGTTTATGACGCTTCCATAAATGTCACTGCACAAAGCAGTTTTCCCTTGTTCATAGAGGTAACTAGTCATATTTTATTTCCTCAATAATTAAATAACTTTTCGTGACTACTTCCTTATTTAATTAATTTAACCACTAGGTATTAAAAGAAGGTTCATAAAAATTAACGTAAAAGTACTCACCATAAAGATGTCTAAAAACTGTACCGATATGTCTTTTCTATGTCTCTGGCGTCTTGAAAACTCTCAGTGTACTTTATAACTATTAGTGCTCACAGTTAAATTCAACAAAGGAAGATGAGCATTGTGAAGAACCTGTTCTCTTCATTTCTGTGATAAAAACTTATACCTGCAAAGCAACTTTTACTTTGGAAGTAACAGTCTTAAGTAACAAATGAAACTAACAATGATGAAGGAGCAGAAATATATTAGAGCTATAGTTATGGAAGTGTGTGTCTAGAACATCTGTGAACATCGAAAAAGCTTTTTTCAACTTTCAAATATCCATCCTTCTATAGAAAGTAGAAACAATGCATTCATGATGCGTAATCGCACAATTAAGTGCCCCAAGTCAAAATTATATTTTGCCACGAGGGCAATTCAGGGTGTAAGTTCGGCCTTTCTATTTGATATAGGTTAGCTAAAATTGGGAAGACGACCTTCTCGTAGTTTATGACGCTTCCATAAATGTCACTGCACAAAGCAGTTTTCCCTTGTTCATAGAGGTAACTAGTCATATTTTATTTCCTCAATAATTAAATAACTTTTCGTGACTACTTCCTTATTTAATTAATTTAACCACTAGGTATTAAAAGAAGGTTCATAAAAGATTAACGTAAAAGTACTCACCATAAAGATGTCTAAAAAACTGTACCGATATGTCTTTTCTATGTCTCTGGCGTCTTGAAAACTCTCAATGTACTTTATAACTATTAGTGCTCACAGTTAAATTCAACAAAGGAAGATGAGCATTGTGAAGAACCTGTTCTCTTCATTTCTGTGATAAAACTTATACCTGCAAAGCAACTTTTACTTTGAAGTAACAGTCTTAAGTAACAAATGAAACTAACAATGATGAAGGAGCAGAAATATATTAGAGCTATAGTTATGGAAGTGTGTGTCTAGAACATCTGTGAACATCGAAAAGCTTTTTCAACTTTCAAATATCCATCCTTCTATAGAAAGTAGAAACAATGCATTCATGATGCGTAATCGCACAATTAAGTGCCCCAAGTCAAAATTATATTTTGCCACGAGGGCAATTCAGGGTGTAAGTTCGGCCTTTCTATTTGATATAGGTTAGCTAAAATTGGGAAGACGACCTTCTCGTAGTTTATGACGCTTCCATACATGTCACTGCACAAAGCAGTTTTCCCTTGTTCATAGAGGTAACTAGTCATATTTTATTTCCTCAATAATTAAATAACTTTTCGTGACTACTTCCTTATTTAATTAATTTAACCACTAGGTATTAAAAGAAGGTTCATAAAAGATTAACGTAAAAGTACTCACCATAAAGATGTCTAAAAACTGTACCGATATGTCTTTTCTATGTCTCTGGCGTCTTGAAAACTCTCAGTGTACTTTATAACTATTAGTGCTCACAGTTAAATTCAACAAAGGAAGATGAGCATTGTGAAGAACCTGTTCTCTTCATTTCTGTGATAAAAACTTATACCTGCAAAGCAACTTTTACTTTGGAGTAACAGTCTTAAGTAACAAATAAAACTAACAATGATGAAGGAGCAGAAATATATTAGAGCTATAGTTATGGAAGTGTGTGTCTAGAACATCTGTGAACATCGAAAAGCTTTTTCAACTTTCAAATATCCATCCTTCTATAGAAAGTAGAAACAATGCATTCATGATGCGTAATCGCACAATTAAGTGCCCCAAGTCAAAATTATATTTTGCCACGAGGGCAATTCAGGGTGTAAGTTCGGCCTTTCTATTTGATATAGGTTAGCTAAAATTGGGAAGACGACCTTCTCGTAGTTTATGACGCTTCCATACATGTCACTGCACAAAGCAGTTTTCCCTTGTTCATAGAGGTAACTAGTCATATTTTATTTCCTCAATAATTAAATAACTTTTCGTGACTACTTCCTTATTTAATTAATTTAACCACTAGGTATTAAAAGAAGGTTCATAAAGATTAACGTAAAAGTACTCACCATAAAGATGTCTAAAAGACTGTACCGATATGTCTTTTCTATGTCTCTGGCGTCTTGAAAACTCTCAGTGTACTTTATAACTATTAGCTCACAGTTAAATTCAACAAGGAAGATGAGCATTGTGAAGAACCTGTTCTCTTCATTTCTGTGATAAAACTTATACCTGCAAAGCAACTTTTACTTTGGATGTAACAGTCTTAAGTAACAAATGAAACTAACAATGATGAAGGAGCAGAAATATATTAGAGCTATAGTTATGGAAGTGTGTGTCTAGAACATCTGTGAACATCGAAAAAGCTTTTTCAACTTTCAAATATCCATCCTTCTATAGAAAGTAGAAACAATGCATTCATGATGCGTAATCGCACAATTAAGTGCCCCAAGTCAAAATTATATTTTGCCACGAGGGCAATTCAGGGTGTAAGTTCGGCCTTTCTATTTGATATAGGTTAGCTAAAATTGGGAAGACGACCTTCTCGTAGTTTATGACGCTTCCATACATGTCACTGCACAAAGCAGTTTTCCCTTGTTCATAGAGGTAACTAGTCATATTTTATTTTCTCAATAATTAAATAACTTTTCGTGACTACTTCCTTATTTAATTAATTTAACCACTAGGTATTAAAAGAAGGTTCATAAAAGATTAACGTAAAAGTACTCACCATAAAGATGTCTAAAAACTGTACCGATATGTCTTTTCTATGTCTCTGGCGTCTTGAAAACTCTCAGTGTACTTTATAACTATTAGTGCTCACAGTTAAATTCAACAAAGGAAGATGAGCATTGTGAAGAACCTGTTCTCTTCATTTCTGTGATAAAACTTATACCTGCAAAGCAACTTTTACTTTGGAAGTAACAGTCTTAAGTAACAAATGAAACTAACAATGATGAAGGAGCAGAAATATATTAGAGCTATAGTTATGGAAGTGTGTGTCTAGAACATCTGTGAACATCGAAAAGCTTTTTCAACTTTCAAATATCCATCCTTCTATAGAAAGTAGAAACAATGCATTCATGATGCGTAATCGCACAATTAAGTGCCCCAAGTCAAAATTATATTTTGCCACGAGGGCAATTCAGGGTGTAAGTTCGGCCTTTCTATTTGATATAGGTTAGCTAAAATTGGGAAGACGACCTTCTCGTAGTTTATGACGCTTCCATAAATGTCACTGCACAAAGCAGTTTTCCCTTGTTCATAGAGGTAACTAGTCATATTTTATTTCCTCAATAATTAAATAACTTTTCGTGACTACTTCCTTATTTAATTAATTTAACCACTAGGTATTAAAAGAAGGTTCATAAAAGATTAACGTAAAAGTACTCACCATAAAGATGTCTAAAAACTGTACCGATATGTCTTTTCTATGTCTCTGGCGTCTTGAAAACTCTCAGTGTACTTTATAACTATTAGTGCTCACAGTTAAATTCAACAAAGGAAGATGAGCATTGTGAAGAACCTGTTCTCTTCATTTCTGTGATAAAACTTATACCTGCAAAGCAACTTTTACTTTGGAAGTAACAGTCTTAAGTAACAAATGAAACTAACAATGATGAAGGAGCAGAAATATATTAGAGCTATAGTTATGGAAGTGTGTGTCTAGAACATCTGTGAACATCGAAAAGCTTTTTTCAACTTTCAAATATCCATCCTTCTATAGAAAGTAGAAACAATGCATTCATGATGCGTAATCGCACAATTAAGTGCCCCAAGTCAAAATTATATTTTGCCACGAGGGCAATTCAGGGTGTAAGTTCGGCCTTTCTATTTGATATAGGTTAGCTAAAATTGGGAAGACGACCTTCTCGTAGTTTATGACGCTTCCATAAATGTCACTGCACAAAGCAGTTTTCCTTGTTCATAGAGGTAACTAGTCATATTTTATTTCCTCAATAATTAAATAACTTTTCGTGACTACTTCCTTATTTAATTAATTTAACCACTAGGTATTAAAAGAAGGTTCATAAAAGATTAACGTAAAAGTACTCACCATAAAGATGTCTAAAAACTGAATCGATATGTCTTTTCTATGTCTCTGGCGTCTTGAAAACTCTCAGTGTACTTTATAACTATTAGTGCTAACAGTTAAATTCAACAAAGGAAGATGAGCATTGTGAAGAACCTGTTCTCTTCATTTCTGTGATAAAACTTATACCTGCAAAGCAACTTTTACTTTGGATGTAACAGTCTTAAGTAACAAATGAAACTAACAATGATGAAAAGCAGAAATATATTAAAGATATAGTTATGGAAGTGTGTGTCTAGAACATCTGTGAACATCGATCAAGCTTTTTAACTTTCAAATATCCATCCTTCTATAGAAAGAAGAAACAATGCATTCATGATGCCTGATCGCACAGTTAAGTGCCCCAAGTCAAAATTATATTTTGCCACGAGGGCAATTCAGGGTGTAAGTTCGGCCTTTCTATTTCATATAGGTTAGCTAAAATTGGGAAGACGACCTTCTCGTAGTTTATGACGCTTCCATACATGTCACTGCACAAAGCAGTTTTCCCTTGTTCATAGAGGTAACTAGTCATATTTTATTTTCTCAATAATTAAATAACTTTTCGTGACTACTTCCTTATTTAATTAATTTAACCACTAGGTATTAAAAGAAGGTTCATAAAAGATTAACGTAAAAGTACTCACCATAAAGATGTCTAAAAACTGTACCGATATGTCTTTTCTATGTCTCTGGCGTCTTGAAAACTCTCAGTGTACTTTATAACTATTAGTGCTGACAGTTAAATTCAACAAAGGAAGATGAGCATTGTGAAGAACCTGTTCTCTTCATTTCTGTGATAAAAACTTATACCTGCAAAGCAACTTTTACTTTGGAAGTAACAGTCTTAAGTAACAAATAAAACTAACAATGATGAAGGAGCAGAAATATATTAGAGCTATAGTTATGGAAGTGTGTGTCTAGAACATCTGTGAACATCGAAAAAGCTTTTTTCAACTTTCAAATATCCATCCTTCTATAGAAAGTAGAAACAATGCATTCATGATGCGTAATCGCACAATTAAGTGCCCCAAGTCAAAATTATATTTTGCCACGAGGGCAATTCAGGGTGTAAGTTCGGCCTTTCTATTTGATATAGGTTAGCTAAAATTGGGAAGACGACCTTCTCGTAGTTTATGACGCTTCCATAAATGTCACTGCACAAAGCAGTTTTCCCTTGTTCATAGAGGTAACTAGTCATATTTTATTTCCTCAATAATTAAATAACTTTTCGTGACTACTTCCTTATTTAATTAATTTAACCACTAGGTATTAAAAGAAGGTTCATAAAAGATTAACGTAAAAGTACTCACCATAAAGATGTCTAAAAACTGTACCGATATGTCTTTTCTATGTCTCTGGCGTCTTGAAAACTCTCAGTGTACTTTATAACTATTAGTGCTCACAGTTAAATTCAACAAAGGAAGATGAGCATTGTGAAGAACCTGTTCTCTTCATTTCTGTGATAAAACTTATACCTGCAAAGCAACTTTTACTTTGGAAGTAACAGTCTTAAGTAACAAATGAAACTAACAATGATGAAGGAGCAGAAATATATTAGAGCTATAGTTATGGAAGTGTGTGTCTAGAACATCTGTGAACATCGAAAAGCTTTTTTCAACTTTCAAATATCCATCCTTCTATAGAAAGTAGAAACAATGCATTCATGATGCGTAATCGCACAATTAAGTGCCCCAAGTCAAAATTATATTTTGCCACGAGGGCAATTCAGGGTGTAAGTTCGGCCTTTCTATTTGATATAGGTTAGCTAAAATTGGGAAGACGACCTTCTCGTAGTTTATGACGCTTCCATAAATGTCACTGCACAAAGCAGTTTTCCTTGTTCATAGAGGTAACTAGTCATATTTTATTTCCTCAATAATTAAATAACTTTTCGTGACTACTTCCTTATTTAATTAATTTAACCACTAGGTATTAAAAGAAGGTTCATAAAAGATTAACGTAAAAGTACTCACCATAAAGATGTCCAAAAACTGTACCGATATGTCTTGTCTATGTCTCTGGCGTCTTGAAAACTCTTAGTGTACTTTATAAGTATTAGCTAACAGTTAAATTCAACAAGGAAAATGAGCATTGTGAAGAACCTGTTCTCTTCATTTCTGTGATAAAACTTATACCTAAAAGCAACTTTTACTTTGGATGTAACAGTCTTAAGTAACAAAAGAAACTAACAATGATGAAAAAGCAGAAATATATTAAAGATATTGTTATGGAAGTGTGTGTCTAGAACATCTGTGAACATCGATCAAGCTTTTTCAACTTTCAAATATCCATCCTTCTATAGAAAGAAGAAACAATGCATTCATGATGCCTAATCGCACAATTAAGTGCCCCAAGTCAAAATTATATTTTGCCACGAGGGCAATTCAGGGTGTAAGTTCGGCCTTTCTATTTGATATAGGTTAGCTAAAGTTGGGAAGACGACCTTCTCGTAGTTTATGACGCTTCCATACATGTCACTGCACAAAGCAGTTTTCCTTGTTCATAGAGTTAAATAGTCATATTTTATTTTCTCAATAATTAAATAACTTTTCGTGACTACTTCCTTATTTAATTAATTTAACCACTAGGTATTAAAAGAAGGTTCATAAAAGATTAACGTAAAAGTACTCACCATAAAGATGTCTAAAACACTGTACCGATATGTCTTTTCTATGTCTCTGGCGTCTTGAAAACTCTCAGTGTACTTTATAACTATTAGTGCTGACAGTTAAATTCAACAAAGGAAGATGAGCATTGTGAAGAACCTGTTCTCTTCATTTCTGTGATAAAACTTATACCTGCAAAGCAACTTTTACTTTGAAGTAACAGTCTTAAGTAACAAATGAAACTAACAATGATGAAGGAGCAGAAATATATTAGAGCTATAGTTATGGAAGTGTGTGTCTAGAACATCTGTGAACATCGAAAAGCTTTTTCAACTTTCAAATATCCATCCTTCTATAGAAAGTAGAAACAATGCATTCATGATGCGTAATCGCACAATTAAGTGCCCCAAGTCAAAATTATATTTTGCCACGAGGGCAATTCAGGGTGTAAGTTCGGCCTTTCTATTTGATATAGGTTAGCTAAAATTGGGAAGACGACCTTCTCGTAGTTTATGACGCTTCCATACATGTCACTGCACAAAGCAGTTTTCCCTTGTTCATAGAGGTAACTAGTCATATTTTATTTCCTCAATAATTAAATAACTTTTCGTGACTACTTCCTTATTTAATTAATTTAACCACTAGGTATTAAAAGAAGGTTCATAAAAGATTAACGTAAAAGTACTCACCATAAAGATGTCTAAAAACTGTACCGATATGTCTTTTCTATGTCTCTGGCGTCTTGAAAACTCTCAGTGTACTTTATAACTATTAGTGCTCACAGTTAAATTCAACAAAGGAAGATGAGCATTGTGAAGAACCTGTTCTCTTCATTTCTGTGATAAAAACTTATACCTGCAAAGCAACTTTTACTTTGGAAGTAACAGTCTTAAGTAACAAATGAAACTAACAATGATGAAGGAGCAGAAATATATTAGAGCTATAGTTATGGAAGTGTGTGTCTAGAACATCTGTGAACATCGAAAAGCTTTTTCAACTTTCAAATATCCATCCTTCTATAGAAAGTAGAAACAATGCATTCATGATGCGTAATCGCACAATTAAGTGCCCCAAGTCAAAATTATATTTTGCCACGAGGGCAATTCAGGGTGTAAGTTCGGCCTTTCTATTTGATATAGGTTAGCTAAAATTGGGAAGACGACCTTCTCGTAGTTTATGACGCTTCCATAAATGTCACTGCACAAAGCAGTTTTCCCTTGTTCATAGAGGTAACTAGTCATATTTTATTTCCTCAATAATTAAATAACTTTTCGTGACTCCTTCCTTATTTAATTAATTCAACCACTAGGTATTAAAGAAGGTTCATAAAGATTAACGTAAAAGTACTCACCATAAAGATGTCCAAAAACTGTATCGATATGTCTTTTCTATGTCTCTGGCGTCTTGAAAACTCTCAGTGTACGTTATAAGTATTAGCTAACAGTTAAATTCAACAAGGGAAGATGAGCATTGTGAAGAACCTGTTCTCTTCATTTCTGTGATAAAAACTTATACCTGCAAAGCAACTTTTACTTTGGATGTAACAGTCTTAAGTAACAAAAGAAACTAACAATGATGAAAAGCAGAAATATATTAAAGCTATAGTTATGGAAGTGTGTGTCTAGAACATCTGTGAACATCGATCAAGCTTTTTTTAACTTTCAAATATCCATCCTTCTATAGAAAGAAGAAACAATGCATTCATGATGCCTAATCGCACAGTTAAGTGCACCAAGTCAAAATTATATTTTGCCACGAGGGCAATTCAGGGTGTAAGTTCGGCCTTTCTATTTCATTTAGGTTAGCTAAAATTGGGAAGACGACCTTCTCGAAGTTTATGACGCTTCCATACATGTCACTGCACAAAGCAGTTTTCCCTTGTTCATAGAGTTAACTAGTCATATTTTATTTTCTCAATAATTAAATAACTTTTCGTGACTACTTCCTTATTTAATTAATTTAACCACTAGGTATTAAAAGAAGGTTCATAAAAGATTAACGTAAAAGTACTCACCATAAAGATGTCTAAAACACTGTACCGATATGTCTTTTCTATGTCTCTGGCGTCTTGAAAACTCTCAGTGTACTTTATAACTATTAGTGCTGACAGTTAAATTCAACAAAGGAAGATGAGCATTGTGAAGAACCTGTTCTCTTCATTTCTGTGATAAAACTTATACCTGCAAAGCAACTTTACTTTGGAAGTAACAGTCTTAAGTAACAAATGAAACTAACAATGATGAAGGAGCAGAAATATATTAGAGCTATAGTTATGGAAGTGTGTGTCTAGAACATCTGTGAACATCGAAAAGCTTTTTCAACTTTCAAATATCCATCCTTCTATAGAAAGTAGAAACAATGCATTCATGATGCGTAATCGCACAATTAAGTGCCCCAAGTCAAAATTATATTTTGCCACGAGGGCAATTCAGGGTGTAAGTTCGGCCTTTCTATTTGATATAGGTTAGCTAAAATTGGGAAGACGACCTTCTCGTAGTTTATGACGCTTCCATAAATGTCACTGCACAAAGCAGTTTTCCCTTGTTCATAGAGGTAACTAGTCATATTTTATTTCCTCAATAATTAAATAACTTTTCGTGACTCCTTCCTTATTTAATTAATTCAACAACTAGGTATAAAAAGAAGGTTCATAAAATATTAACGTAAAAGTACTCACCATAAAGATGTCTAAAAAACTGTACCGATATGTCTTTTCTATGTCTCTGGCGTCTTGAAAACTCTCAGTGTACTTTATAACTATTAGTGCTGACAGTTAAATTCAACAAAGGAAGATGAGCATTGTGAAGAACCTGTTCTCTTCATTTCTGTGATAAAAACTTATACCTGCAAAGCAACTTTTACTTTGGAAGTAACAGTCTTAAGTAACAAATGAAACTAACAATGATGAAGGAGCAGAAATATATTAGAGCTATAGTTATGGAAGTGTGTGTCTAGAACATCTGTGAACATCGATCAAGCTTTTTTCAACTTTCAAATATCCATCCTTCTATAGAAAGTAGAAACAATGCATTCATGATGCGTAATCGCACAATTAAGTGCCCCAAGTCAAAATTATATTTTGCCACGAGGGCAATTCAGGGTGTAAGTTCGGCCTTTCTATTTGATATAGGTTAGCTAAAATTGGGAAGACGACCTTCTCGTAGTTTATGACGCTTCCATACATGTCACTGCACAAAGCAGTTTTCCTTGTTCATAGAGGTAACTAGTCATATTTTATTTCCTCAATAATTAAATAACTTTTCGTGACTACTTCCTTATTTAATTAATTTAACCACTAGGTATTAAAAGAAGGTTCATAAAAGATTAACGTAAAAGTACTCACCATAAAGATGTCTAAAAAACTGTACCGATATGTCTTTTCTATGTCTCTGGCGTCTTGAAAACTCTCAGTGTACTTTATAACTATTAGTGCTCACAGTTAAATTCAACAAAGGAAGATGAGCATTGTGAAGAACCTGTTCTCTTCATTTCTGTGATAAAAAACTTATACCTGCAAAGCAACTTTTACTTTGAAGTAACAGTCTTAAGTAACAAATGAAACTAACAATGATGAAGGAGCAGAAATATATTAGAGCTATAGTTATGGAAGTGTGTCTAGAACATCTGTGAACATCGAAAAAGCTTTTTCAACTTTCAAATATCCATCCTTCTATAGAAAGTAGAAACAATGCATTCATGATGCGTAATCGCACAATTAAGTGCCCCAAGTCAAAATTATATTTTGCCACGAGGGCAATTCAGGGTGTAAGTTCGGCCTTTCTATTTGATATAGGTTAGCTAAAATTGGGAAGACGACCTTCTCGTAGTTTATGACGCTTCCATAAATGTCACTGCACAAAGCAGTTTTCCCTTGTTCATAGAGGTAACTAGTCATATTTTATTTCCTCAATAATTAAATAACTTTTCGTGACTCCTTCCTTATTTAATTAATTCAACCACTAGGTATAAAAAGAAGGTTCATAAAATATTAACGTAAAAGTACTCACCATAAAGATGTCTAAAAAACTGTACCGATATGTCTTTTCTATGTCTCTGGCGTCTTGAAAACTCTCAGTGTACTTTATAACTATTAGTGCTCACAGTTAAATTCAACAAGGAAGATGAGCATTGTGAAGAACCTGTTCTCTTCATTTCTGTGATAAAACTTATATCTGCAAAGCAACTTTTACTTTGGAAGTAACAGTCTTAAGTAACAAAAAGAAACTAACAATGATGAAGGAGCAGAAATATATTAGAGCTATAGTTATGGAAGTGTGTGTCTAGAACATCTGTGAACATCGATCAAGCTTTTTTCAACTTTCAAATATCCATCCTTCTATAGAAAGAAGAAACAATGCATTCATGATGCGTAATCGCACAATTAAGTGCCCCAAGTCAAAATTATATTTTGCCACGAGGGCAATTCAGGGTGTAAGTTCGGCCTTTCTATTTGATATAGGTTAGCTAAAATTGGGAAGACGACCTTCTCGTAGTTTATGACGCTTCCATAAATGTCACTGCACAAAGCAGTTTTCCCTTGTTCATAGAGGTAACTAGTCATATTTTATTTCCTCAATAATTAAATAACTTTTCGTGACTACTTCCTTATTTAATTAATTTAACCACTAGGTATTAAAAGAAGGTTCATAAAAAATTAACGTAAAAGTACTCACCATAAAGATGTCTAAAAAACTGTACCGATATGTCTTTTCTATGTCTCTGGCGTCTTGAAAACTCTCAGTGTACTTTATAACTATTAGTGCTCACAGTTAAATTCAACAAAGGAAGATGAGCATTGTGAAGAACCTGTTCTCTTCATTTCTGTGATAAAAACTTATACCTGCAAAGCAACTTTTACTTTGGAAGTAACAGTCTTAAGTAACAAATGAAACTAACAATGATGAAGGAGCAGAAATATATTAGAGCTATAGTTATGGAAGTGTGTGTCTAGAACATCTGTGAACATCGAAAAAGCTTTTTTCAACTTTCAAATATCCATCCTTCTATAGAAAGTAGAAACAATGCATTCATGATGCGTAATCGCAAAATTATAAGCCCCAAGTCAAAATTATATTTTGCCACGAGGGCAATTCAGGGTGTAAGTTCGGCCTTTCTATTTGATATAGGTTAGCTAAAATTGGGAAGACGACCTTCTCGTAGTTTATGACGCTTCCATAAATGTCACTGCACAAAGCAGTTTTCCCTTGTTCATAGAGGTAACTAGTCATATTTTATTTCCTCAATAATTAAATAACTTTTCGTGACTACTTCCTTATTTAATTAATTTAACCACTAGGTATTAAAAGAAGGTTCATAAAAAATTAACGTAAAAGTACTCACCATAAAGATGTCTAAAAAACTGTACCGATATGTCTTTTCTATGTCTCTGGCGTCTTGAAAACTCTCAGTGTACTTTATAACTATTAGTGCTGACAGTTAAATTCAACAAAGGAAGATGAGCATTGTGAAGAACCTGTTCTCTTCATTTCTGTGATAAAAACTTATACCTGCAAAGCAACTTTACTTTGAAGTAACAGTCTTAAGTAACAAATGAAACTAACAATGATGAAGGAGCAGAAATATATTAGAGCTATAGTTATGGAAGTGTGTGTCTAGAACATCTGTGAACATCGAAAAAGCTTTTTCAACTTTCAAATATCCATCCTTCTATAGAAAGTAGAAACAATGCATTCATGATGCGTAATCGCACAATTAAGTGCCCCAAGTCAAAATTATATTTTGCCACGAGGGGCAATTCAGGGTGTAAGTTCGGCCTTTCTATTTGATATAGGTTAGCTAAAATTGGGAAGACGACCTTCTCGTAGTTTATGACGCTTCCATAAATGTCACTGCACAAAGCAGTTTTCCCTTGTTCATAGAGGTAACTAGTCATATTTTATTTCCTCAATAATTAAATAACTTTTCGTGACTACTTCCTTATTTAATTAATTTAACCACTAGGTATTAAAAGAAGGTTCATAAAAGATTAACGTAAAAGTACTCACCATAAAGATGTCTAAAAACTGTACCGATATGTCTTTTCTATGTCTCTGGCGTCTTGAAAACTCTCAGTGTACTTTATAACTATTAGCTCACAGTTAAATTCAACAAGGGAAGATGAGCATTGTAAGAACCTGTTCTCTTCATTTCTGTGATAAAAACTTATACCTAAAAAAAGCAACTTTTACTTTGGAGTAACAGTCTTAAGTAACAAAAAGAAACTAACAATGATGAAAGGAGCAGAAATATATTAGAGCTATAGTTATGGAAGTGTGTGTCTAGAACATCTGTGAACATCGAAAAAGCTTTTTTAACTTTCAAATATCCATCCTTCTATAGAAAGTAGAAACAATGCATTCATGATGCGTAATCGCACAATTAAGTGCCCCAAGTCAAAATTATATTTTGCCACGAGGGCAATTCAGGGTGTAAGTTCGGCCTTTCTATTTGATATAGGTAGCTAAAATTGGGAAGACGACCTTCTCGTAGTTTATGACGCTTCCATACATGTCACTGCACAAAGCAGTTTTCCCTTGTTCATAGAGGTAACTAGTCATATTTTATTTCCTCAATAATTAAATAACTTTTCGTGACTACTTCCTTATTTAATTAATTTAACCACTAGGTATTAAAAGAAGGTTCATAAAAGATTAACGTAAAAGTACTCACCATAAAGATGTCAAAAACTGTACCGATATGTCTTTCTATGTCTCTGGCGTCTTGAAAACTCTCAGTGTACTTTATAACTATTAGTGCTGACAGTTAAATTCAACAAAGGAAGATGAGCATTGTGAAGAACCTGTTCTCTTCATTTCTGTGATAAAAACTTATACCTGCAAAGCAACTTTACTTTGGAAGTAACAGTCTTAAGTAACAAATGAAACTAACAATGATGAAGGAGCAGGAAATATATTAGAGCTATAGTTATGGAAGTGTGTGTCTAGAACATCTGTGAACATCGAAAAAGCTTTTTCAACTTTCAAATATCCATCCTTCTATAGAAAGTGAGAAACAATGCATTCATGATGCGTAATCGCACAATTAAGTGCCCCAAGTCAAAATTATATTTTGCCACGAGGGCAATTCAGGGGTGTAAGTTCGGCCTTTCTATTTGATATAGGTTAGCTAAAATTGGGAAGACGACCTTCTCGTAGTTTATGACGCTTCCATACATGTCACTGCACAAAGCAGTTTTCCTTGTTCATAGAGGTAACTAGTCATATTTTATTTCCTCAATAATTAAATAACTTTCGTGACTACTTCCTTATTTAATTAATTTAACCACTAGGTATTAAAAGAAGGTTCATAAAAGATTAAAGTAAAAGTACTCACCATAAAGATGTCTAAAAACTGTACCGATATGTCTTTTTCTATCCCTCTATGTCTTGAAAACTCTCAATGTACTTTATAACTATTAGTGCTCACAGTTAAATTCAACAAAGGAAGATGAGCATCAGGAAGAACCTGTTCTCTTCATTTCTCAGATAATAAAACCATATCTGCAAAGCAACTTTTACTTTGAAGTAACAGTCTTAAGCAACAAAATGAAACTAACAATGATGAAGGAGCAGAAATATATTAGAGCTATAGTTATGGAAGTGTGTGTCTCTAGAACATCTGTGAACATCGAAAAGCTTTTTTCAACTTTCAAATATCCATCCTTCTATGCAGAAAGTAGAAACAATGTATCTTATTGATGTAATCGTATCACTAAGTAGCCTCCCAAGTCAAAACTTATATTTTGCCACGAGGCAATTCAGGTGTAAGTTCGGCCTTCTATTTCATAGGTTAGCTAAATTGGGCTTTTTCAACTTTCAAATATCCATCCTTCTA